>NC_063275.1:11362813-11965500 GCF_910591885.1 Bombus terrestris
CTATATAACGTTATACGATATAACGTAATACTATATAACATGATACGATATATCCTAATGCTATATAACGTTGTATCTTTAATCGCAATAGTATATAACGTTATACGTTATATCGTAATTGTATATAACGTTGTACGTTTTATCGTAATACTATATAACGTTATAGGTTATATGGTAATAGTATATAACGTTGTACGATATACGGCAATGCTATATAACTTTATACTTGTATAGTAATAGTATATAACGATATACGTTATATCGCAATAGTATATAACGTTATACGTTATATCGTTATACTATATAACGTTATACGTTATATCGTTATACTATATAACGTTATACGTTATATCGTAATAGTATATAACGTTATACGTTATATCGTAATAGTATATAACGTTATAACTTATATCGTAATAGTATATAACATGATACGATATATCGTAATGCTATATAACGTTATACGTTATATCGCAATAATATATAACGTTATACGATATAACGTAATACTATATAACGTTATACGTTATATCGTAATAGTATATAACATGATACGATATATCGTAATGCTATATAACGTTATAACTTATATCGTTATAGTATATAACGTTATACGTTATATCGTAACAGTATATAAACGTTATACGTTATATCGTAACAGTATATAACGTTATACGCTATATCGTAACAGTATATAACGTTATACGTTATATCGTATTACTGTATAACTTTATCCGTTGTGACGTAATACTATAAAACGTGATACGATATATCGTAATGCTATATAACGTTATACGTTATATCGCAATAGCATATAACGTTATACGTTATAACGTATTACTATATAACGAGATACGATATATCGTAATGCTATATAACGTTATAACTTGTATCGTAATAATATAGAACGTTATACGTTATATCGTAATAGCATATAACGTTATACGTTATATCCTAATACTATATAACGTTATACGATATAACGTAATACTATATAACATGATACGATATATCCTAATGCTATATAACGTTATAACTTGTATCGTAATAATATAGAACGTTATACGTTATATCGTAACAGTATATAACGTTATACGCTATATCGTAACAGTATATAACGTTATACGTTATATCGTATTACTGTATAACTTTATCCGTTGTGAGGTAATACTATAAAACGTGATACGATATATCGTAATGCTATATAACGTTATACGTTATATCGCAATAGCATATAACGTTATACGTTAGAACGTATTACTATATAACGAGATACGATATATCGTAATGCTATATAACGTTATAACTTGTATCGTAATAATATAGAACGTTATACGTTATATCGTAATTGTATATAACGTTATACGTTATATCGTAATTGTACATACCGTTATACGTTATATCGCAATAGTATATACCGTTATACGTTATAACGTATTACTATATAACGAGATACGATATATCGTAATGCTATATACCGTTATAACTTATATCGTAATAGTATATAACGTTATGCGTCATAACGTATTACTATGTAACATGATACGATATATCGTAATGCTATATAACGTTATACGTTATATCGCAATAGTATATAACGTTATACGTTACATCGTTATACTACATAACGTTATACGTTATATCGTTATGCTATATAACGTTATACGTTATATCGTAATAGTATATAATATGATACGATATATCGTAATGCTATATAACGTTATACCATGTATCGTAATAGTATATAACGTTATACGTTATATCGCAATAGTATATAACGTTATACGATATAACGTAATACTGTATAACATGATACGATATATCCTAATGCTATATAACCTTATAACTTATATCGTAATAATATATAACGTTATACGTAATATCGTAACAGTATTTAACGTTATACGTTATATCGTAATACTATATAACGTTATAAGTTATAACGTATTACTATATAACGTGATACGATATATCGTAATGCTATATAACGTTATACGTTATATCGTAACAGTATTTAACGTTATACGTTATATCGTAATACTATATAACGTTATAAGTTATAACGTATTACTATATAACGTGATACGATATATCGTAATGCTATATAACGTTATACGTTATATGGCAATAGTATATAACGTTATACGATATAACGTAATACTATATAACGTTACACGTTATATCGTAATAGTATATAACGTTATACGATATATCGTAATAGTATATAACATGATACGATATATCGTAAAGCTATATAACGTTATACCATGTATCGTAATAGTATATAACGTAATACGTTATATCGTAATAGTATATGACGTTATACGTTATATCGTAGTAGTATATAACATGATACAATATATCGTAATGCTATATAACGTTATACCATGTATCGTAATACTATATAACGTTATACGTTATATCGCAATAATATATAACGTTATACGATATAACGTAATACTATATAACGTTATACGTTATATCGTAATAGTATATAACATGATACGATATATCGTAATGCTATATAACGTTATAACTTATATCGTTATAGTATATATCGTTATACGTTATATCGTAACAGTATATAACGTTATACGTTATATCGTAACAGTATATAACGTTATACGTTATATCGTATTACTATATAACTTTATCCGTTGTGACGTAATACTATAAAACGTGATACGATATATCGTAATGCTATATAACGTTATACGTTATATCTCAATAGTATATAACGTTATACGTTATAACGTATTACTATATAACGAGATACGATATATCCTAATGCTATATAACGTTATAACTTGTATCGTAATAATATAGAACGTTATACGTTATATCGTAATAGCATATAACGTTATACGTTATATCCTAATACTATATAACGTTATACTATATAACGTAATACTATATAACATGATACGATATATCCTAATGCTATATAACGTTATAACTTGTATCGTAATAATATAGAACGTTATACGTTATATCGTAACAGTATATAACGTTATACGCTATATCGTAACAGTATATAACGTTATACGTTATATCGTATTACTGTATAACTTTATCCGTTGTGACGTAATACTATAAAACGTGATACGATATATCGTAATGCTATATAACGTTATACGTTATATCGCAATAGCATATAACGTTATACGTTAGAACGTATTACTATATAACGAGATACAATATATCGTAATGCTATATAACGTTATAACTTGTATCGTAATAATATAGAACGTTATACGTTATATCGTAATTGTATATAACGTTATACGTTATATCGTAATTGTACATACCGTTATACGTTATATCGCAATAGTATATACCGTTATACGTTATAACGTATTACTATATAACGAGATACGATATATCGTAATGCTATATACCGTTATAACTTATATCGTAATAGTATATAACGTTATGCGTCATAACGTATTACTATGTAACATGATACGATATATCGTAATGCTATATAACGTTATACTTTATATCGCAATAGTATATAACGTTATACGTTACATCGTTATACTACATACCGTTATACGTTATATCGTTATGCTATATAACGTTATACGTTATATCGTAATAGTATATAATATGATACGATATATCGTTATGCTATATAACGTTATACCATGTATCGTAATAGTATATAACGTTATACGTTATATCAAAATAGTATATAACGTTATACGATATAACGTAATACTGTATAACATGATACGATATATCCTAATGCTATATAACGTTATAACTTATATCGTAATAATATATAACGTTATACGTAATATCGTAACAGTATTTAACGTTATACGTTATATCGTAATACTATATAACGTTATAAGTTATAACGTATTACTATATAACGTGATACGATATATCGTAATGCTATATAACGTTATACGTTATATCGTAACAGTATTTAACGTTATACGTTATATCGTAATACTATATAACGTTATAAGTTATAACGTATTACTATATAACGTGATACGATATATCGTAATGCTATATAACGTTATACGTTATATGGCAATAGTATATAACGTTATACGATATAACGTAATACTATATAACGTTACACGTTATATCGTAATAGTATATAACGTTATACGATATATCGTAATAGTATATAACATGATACGATATATCGTAAAGATATATAACGTTATACCATGTATCGTAATAGTATATAACGTAATACGTTATATCGTAATAGTATATGACGTTATACGTTATATCGTAGTAGTATATAACATGATACAATATATCGTAATGCTATATAACGTTATACGTTATATCGCAATAGTATATAACGTTATAACAGGTATCGTAATACTATATAACGTTATACGTTATATCGCAATAATATATAACGTTATACGATATAACGTAATACTATATAACGTTATACGTTATATCGTAATAGTATCTAACATGATACGATATATCGTAATGCTATATAACGTTATAACTTATATCGTTATAGTATATATCGTTATACGTTATATCGTAACAGTATATAACGTTATACGTTATATCGTAACAGTATATAACGTTATACGTTATATCGTATTACTATATAACTTTATCCGTTGTGACGTAATACTATAAAACGTGATACGATATATCGTAATGCTATATAACGTTATACGTTATATCGCAATAGTATATAACGTTATACGTTATAACGTATTACTATATAACGAGATACGATATATCCTAATGCTATATAACGTTATAACTTGTATCGTAATAATATATAACGTTATACGTTATATCGTAATAGTATATAACGTTATACGTTATATCCTAATACTATATAACGTTATACGATATAACGTAATACTATATAACATGATACGATATATCCTAATACTATATAACGTTGTATCTTTAATCGCAATAGTATATAACGTTATACGTTATATCGTAATTGTATATAACGTTATACGTTATACCGTAACAGTATATAACGTTATACGTTATATCGTAATAACATACAACGTTATACGTTATAACGTAATACTATATAACGTGATGCGATATATCGTAATGCTATATAACGTTATACGTTATAACGTATTACTATATAACGTGATACGATATATCGTAATGCTATATAACGTTATACGTTATATCGCAATAGTATATAACGTTATACGTTATAACGTATTAGTATATAACGAGATACGATATATCGTAATGCTATATAACGAGATACGATATATCGTAATGCTATATAACGTTATAACTTGTATCGTAATAATATATAACGTTATACGTTATATCGTAATAGCATATAACGTTATACGTTATATCCTAATACTATATAACGTTATACGATATAACGTAATACTATATAACATGATACGATATATCCTAATGCTATATAACGTTGTATCTTTAATCGCAATAGTATATAACGTTATACGTTATATCGTAATTGTATATAACGTTATACGTTATACCGTAACAGTATATAACGTTATACGTTATATCGTAATAACATACAACGTTATACGTTATAACGTAAAACTATATAAAGTTATACCATGTATCGTAATGCTATATAACGTTATACGTTATATCGCAATAGTATATAACGTTATACGTTATATCGTAATAGTATATAATATGATACGATATATGGTAATGCTATATAACGTTATACCATGTATCGTAATAGTATATAACGTTATACGTTATATCGCAATAGTATATAACGTTATACGATATAACTTAATACTGTATAACATGATACGATATATCCTAATGCTATATAACGTTATAACTTATATCGTAATAGTATATAACGTTATACGTAATATCGTAACAGTATTTAACCTTATACGTTATATCGTAATACTATATAAAGTTATACGTTATAACGTAATAATATATAACGTGATACGATATATCGTAATAGTATATAACGTTATATGTTATATCGTAACAGTATTTAACGTTATACATTATATCGTAATACTATATAACGTTATACGTTATATCGCAATAATAAATAACGTTATACGATATAACGTAATACTATATAACGTTATACGTTATATCGTAATACTATATAACGTTATACGTTATATCGCAATAGTATATAACGTTACACGATATAACGTAATACTGTATAACATGATACGATATATCCTAATGCTATATAACGTTATAACTTATATCGTAATAGTATATAACGTTATACGTAATATCGTAACAGTATTTAACGTTATACGTTATATCGTAATACTATATAAAGTTATACGTTATAACGTAATACTATATAACGTTATACGTTATATGGCAATAGTATATAACGTTATACGATATAACGTAATACTATATAACGTTACACGTTATATCGTAATAGTATATAACCTTATACGATATATCGTAATAGTATATGACATGATACGATATATCGTAAAGCTATATAACGTTATACCATGTATCGTAATAGTATATAACGTAATACGTAATATCGTAACAGTATATAACGTTATACGTTATATCGTATTACTATATAACTTTATCCGTCGTGACGTAGTACTATAAAACGTGATACGATATATCGTAATGCTATATAACGTTATACGTTATATCGCAATAGTATATAACGTTATACGTTATAACGTATTACTATATAACGAGATACGATATATCGTAATGCTAACGTTATAACTTGTATCGTAATAATATATAACGTTATACGTTATATAGTAATAGTATATAACGTTGTACGTTTTATCGTAATACTATATAACGTTATAGGTTATATGGTAATAGTATATAACGTTGTACGATATACGGCAATGCTATATAACTTTATACCTTGTATAGTAATAGTATATAACGATATACGTTATGTCGCAATAGTATATAACGTTATACGCTTTATCGTTATACTATATAACGTTATACGTTATATCGTTATACTATATAACGTTATACGTTATATCGTAATAGTATATAACGTTATACGTTATACCGTAACTGTATATAACGTTATACGTTATATCGTAATTGTATATAACGTTATACGTTATATCGTAATTGTATATACCGTTATACGTTATATCGCAATAGTATATACCGTTATGCGTTATAACGTATTACTATATAACGAGATACGATATATCGTAATGCTATATAACGTTATAACTTATATCGTAATAGTATATAACGTTATACGTTATAACGTATTACTATATAACGTGATACGATATATCGTAATGCTATATAACGTTATACGTTATATCGCAATAGTATATAACGTTATACGTTATACCGTAACTGTATATAACGTTATACGTTATATCGTAATTGTATATAACGTTATACGTTATATCGTTATGCTATATAACGTTATACGTTATATCGTTATACTATATAACGTTATACGTTATACCGTAATAGTATATAACATGATACGATATATCGTAATGCTATATAACATGATACGATATATCCTAATGCTATATAACGTTATACGTTATATCGTATTACTATATAACTTTATACGTTGTGACGTAATACTATAAAGCGTGATACGATATATCGTAATGCCATATAACGTTATACGTTATATCGCAATAGTATATAACGTTATACGTTATAACGTAATAGTATATAACAATATACGTTATAACGTATTACTATATAACGTAATACGATATATCGTAATGCTATATAACGTTATAACTTATATCGTAATAGTATATAACGTTATACGTTATATCGTAATTGTATATAACGTTGTACGTTTTATCGTAATAGTATATAACGTTGTACGATATACGGCAATGCTATATAACTTTATACCTTGTATAGTAATAGTATATAACGATATACGTTATATCGCAATAGTATATAACGTTATACGTTATATCGTTATACTATATAACGTTATACGTTATATCGTAATAGTATATAACGTTAAAACTTATATCGTAATAGTATATAACGTTATGCGTTATAACGTATTACTATATAACATGATACGATATATCGTAATGCTATATAACGTTATACGTTATATCGCAATAGTATATAACGTTATACGTTATATCGTAATAGTATATAATATGATACGATATATCGTAATGCTATATAACGTTATACCATGTATCGTAATAGTATATAACGTTATACGTTATATCGCAATAGTATATAACGTTATACGATATATCGTAATACTCTATAACATGATACAATATATCCTAATGCTATATAACGTTATATCTTATATCGTAATAGTATATAACGTTATACGTAATATCGTAACAGTATTTAACGTTATACGTTATATCGTAATACTATATAAAGTTATACGTTATAACGTAATACTATATAACGTGATACGATATATCGTAATAGTATATAACGTTATACGTTATATCGTAACAGTATTTAACGTTATACGTTATATCGTAATACTATATAACGTTATAAGTTATAACGTATTACTATATAACGTGATACGATATATCGTAATGCTATATAACGTTATACGTTATATCGCAATAGTATATAACGTTATACGTTATAACGTACTAGTATATAATGAGATACGATATATCGTAATGCTATATAACGTTATAACTTGTATCGTAATAATATAGAACGTTATACGTTATATCGTAATAGCATATAACGTTATACGTTATATCCTAATACTATATAACGTTATACGATATAACGTAATACTATATAACATGATACGATATATCCTAATGCTATATAACGTTATAACTTGTATCGTAATAATATAGAACGTTATACGTTACATCGTAACAGTATATAACGTTATACGCTATATCGTAACAGTATATAACGTTATACGTTATATCGTATTACTGTATAACTTTATCCGTTGTGACGTAATACTATAAAACGTGATACGATATATCGTAATGCTATATAACGTTATACGTTATATCGCAATAGCATATAACGTTATACGTTAGAACGTATTACTATATAACGAGATACGATATATAGTAATGCTATATAACGTTATAACTTGTATCGTAATAATATAGAACGTTATACGTTATATCGTAATTGTATATAACGTTATACGTTATATCGTAATTGTACATACCGTTATACGTTATATCGCAATAGTATATACCGTTATACGTTATAGCGTATTACTATATAACCTGATACGATATATCGTAATGCTATATACCGTTATAACTTATATCGTAATAGTATATAACGTTATGCGTCATAACGTATTACTATATAACATGATACGATATATCGTAATGCTATATAACGTTATACTTTATATCGCAATAGTATATAACGTTATACGTTACATCGTTATACTACATAACGTTATACGTTATATCGTAATAGTATATAATATGATACGATATATCGTAATGCTATATAACGTTATACCATGTATCGTAATAGTATATAACGTTATACGTAATATCGTAACAGTATTTAACGTTATACGTTATATCGTAATACTATATAAAGTTATACGTTATAACGTAATAATATATAACGTGATACGATATATCGTAATAGTATATAACGTTATATGTTATATCGTAACAGTATTTAACGTTATACATTATATCGTAATACTATATAACGTTATACGTTATATCGCAATAATATATAACGTTATACGATATAACGTAATACTATATAACGTTATACGTTATATCGTAATACTATATAACGTGATGCGATATATCGTAATGCTATATAACGTTATACGTTATATCGCAATAGTATATAACGTTATACGTTATATCGTAATAGTATATAATATGATACGATATATGGTAATGCTATATAACGTTATACCATGTATCGTAATAGTATATATCGTTATACGTTATATCGCAATAGTATATAACGTTATACGATATAATGTAATACTGTATAACATGATACGATATATCCTAATGCTATATAACGTTATAACTTATATCGTAATAGTATATAACGTTATACGTAATATCGTAACAGTATTTAACGTTATACGTTATATCGTAATACTATATAAAGTTATACGTTATAACGTAATAATATATAACGTGATACGATATATCGTAATAGTATATAACGTTATATGTTATATCGTAACAGTATTTAACGTTATACATTATATCGTAATACTATATAACGTTATACGTTATATCGCAATAATATATAACGTTATACGATATAACGTAATACTATATAACGTTATACGTTATATCGTAATACTATATAACGTTATACGTTATATCGCAATAATATATAACGTTATACGATATAACGTAATACTGTATAACATGATACGATATATCCTAATGCTATATAACGTTATAACTTATATCGTAATAGTATATAACGTTATACGTAATATCGTAACAGTATCTAACATGATACGTTACATCGTAATACTATATAAAGTTATACGTTATAACGTAATACTATATAACGTTATACGTTATATGGCAATAGTATATAACGTTATACGATATAACGTAATACTATATAACGTTACACGTTATATCGTAATAGTATATAACCTTATACGATATATCGTAATAGTATATGACATGATACGATATATCGTAAAGCTATATAACGTTATACCATGTATCGTAATAGTATATAACGTAATACGTAATATCGTAACAGTATATAACGTTATACGTTATATCGTATTACTATATAACTTTATCCGTCGTGACGTAATACTATAAAACGTGATACGATATATCGTAATGCTATATAACGTTATACGTTATATCGCAATAGTATATAACGTTATACGTTATAACGTATTACTATATAACGAGATACGATATATCGTAATGCTAACGTTATAACTTGTATCGTAATAATATATAACGTTATACGTTATATAGTAATAGTATATAACGTTGTACGTTTTATCGTAATACTATATAACGTTATAGGTTATATGGTAATAGTATATAACGTTGTACGATATACGGCAATGCTATATAACTTTATACCTTGTATAGTAATAGTATATAACGATATACGTTATGTCGCAATAGTATATAACGTTATACGTTATATCCTTATACTATATAACGTTATACGTTATATCGTTATACTATATAACGTTATACGTTATATCGTAATAGTATATAACGTTATACGTTATACCGTAACTGTATATAACGTTACACGTTATATCGTAATTGTATATAACGTTATACGTTATATCGTAATTGTATATACCGTTATACGTTATATCGCAATAGTATATACCGTTATGCGTTATAACGTATTACTATGTAACGAGATACGATATATCGTAATGCTACGTACCGTTATAACTTATATCGTAATAGTATATAACGTTATACGTTATAACGTATTACTATATAACGTGATACGATATATCGTAATGCTATATAACGTTATACGTTATATTGCAATAGTATATAACGTTATACGTTATACCGTAACTGTATATAACGTTATACGTTATATCGTAATTGTATATAACGTTATACGTTATATCGCAATAGTATATAACGTTATACGTTATATCGTAATAGTATATAATATGATACGATATATGGTAATGCTATATAACGTTATACCATGTATCGTAATAGTATATAACGTTATACGTTATATCGCAATAGTATATAACGTTATACGATATAATGTAATACTGTATAACATGATACGATATATCCTAATGCTATATAACGTTATAACTTATATCGTAATAGTATATAACGTTATACGTAATATCGTAACAGTATTTAACCTTATACATTATATCGTAATACTATATAAAGTTATACGTTATAACGTAATAATATATAACGTGATACGATATATCGTAATAGTATATAACGTTATATGTTATATCGTAACAGTATTTAACGTTATACATTATATCGTAATACTATATAACGTTATACGTTATATCGCAATAATAAATAACGTTATACGATATAACGTAATACTATATAACGTTATACGTTATATCGTAATACTATATAACGTTATACGTTATATCGCAATAATATATAACGTTATACGATATAACGTAATACTGTATAACATGATACGATATATCCTAATGCTATATAACGTTATAACTTATATCGTAATAGTATATAACGTTATACGTAATATCGTAACAGTATTTAACGTTATACGTTACATCGTAATACTATATAAAGTTATACGTTATAACGTAATACTATATAACGTTATACGTTATATGGCAATAGTATATAACGTTATACGATATAACGTAATACTATATAACGTTACACGTTATATCGTAATAGTATATAACCTTATACGATATATCGTAATAGTATATGACATGATACGATATATCGTAAAGCTATATAACGTTATACCATGTATCGTAATAGTATATAACGTAATACGTAATATCGTAACAGTATATAACGTTATACGTTATATCGTATTACTATATAACTTTATCCGTCGTGACGTAGTACTATAAAACGTGATACGATATATCGTAATGCTATATAACGTTATACGTTATATCGCAATAGTATATAACGTTATACGTTATAACGTATTACTATATAACGAGATACGATATATCGTAATGCTAACGTTATAACTTGTATCGTAATAATATATAACGTTATACGTTATATAGTAATAGTATATAACGTTGTACGTTTTATCGTAATACTATATAACGTTATAGGTTATATGGTAATAGTATATAACGTTGTACGATATACGGCAATGCTATATAACTTTATACCTTGTATAGTAATAGTATATAACGATATACGTTATGTCGCAATAGTATATAACGTTATACGCTTTATCGTTATACTATATAACGTTATACGTTATATCGTTATACTATATAACGTTATACGTTATATCGTAATAGTATATAACGTTATACGTTATACCGTAACTGTATATAACGTTATACGTTATATCGTAATTGTATATAACGTTATACGTTATATCGTAATTGTATATACCGTTATACGTTATATCGCAATAGTATATACCGTTATGCGTTATAACGTATTACTATGTAACGAGATACGATATATCGTAATGCTATATAACGTTATAACTTATATCGTAATAGTATATAACGTTATACGTTATAACGTATTACTATATAACGTGATACGATATATCGTAATGCTATATAACGTTATACGTTATATTGCAATAGTATATAACGTTATACGTTATACCGTAACTGTATATAACGTTATACGTTATATCGTAATTGTATATAACGTTATACGTTATATCGTTATGCTATATAACGTTATACGTTATATCGTTATACTATATAACGTTATACGTTATACCGTAATAGTATATAACATGATACGATATATCGTAATGCTATATAACATGATACGATATATCCTAATGCTATATAACGTTATACGTTATATCGTATTACTATATAACTTTATACGTTGTGACGTAATACTATAAAGCGTGATACGATATATCGTAATGCCATATAACGTTATACGTTATATCGCAATAGTATATAACGTTATACGTTATAACGTAATAGTATATAACAATATACGTTATAACGTATTACTATATAACGTAATACGATATATCGTAATGCTATATAACGTTATAACTTATATCGTAATAGTATATAAGGTTATACGTTATATCGTAATTGTATATAACGTTGTACGTTTTATCGTAATACTATATAACGTTGTACGATATACGGCAATGCTATATAACTTTATACCTTGTGTAGTAATAGTATATAACGATATACGTTATATCGCAATAGTATATAACGTTATACGTTATATCGTTATACTATGTAACGTTATACGTTATATCGTAATAGTATATAACGTTAAAACTTATATCGTAATAGTATATAACGTTATGCGTTATAACGTATTACTATATAACATGATACGATATATCGTAATGCTATATAACGTTATACGTTATATCGCAATAGTATATAACGTTATACGTTATATCGTAATAGTATATAATATGATACGATATATCGTAATGCTATATAACGTTATACCATGTATCGTAATAGTATATAACGTTATACGTTATATCGCAATAGTATATAACGTTATACGATATATCGTAATAGTATATAACATGATACAATATATCCTAATGCTATATAACGTTATATCTTATATCGTAATAGTATATAACGTTATACGTAATATCGTAACAGTATTTAACGTTATACGTTATATCGTAATACTATATAAAGTTATACGTTATAACGTAATACTATATAACGTGATACGATATATCGTAATAGTATATAACGTTATACGTTATATCGTAACAGTATTTAACGTTATACGTTATATCGTAATACTATATAACGTTATAAGTTATAACGTATTACTATATAACGTGATACGATATATCGTAATGCTATATAACGTTATACGTTATATCGCAATAGTATATAACGTTATACGTTATAACGTACTAGTATATAATGAGATACGATATATCGTAATGCTATATAACGTTATAACTTGTATCGTAATAATATATAACGTTATACGTTATATCGTAATAGCATATAACGTTATACGTTATATCCTAATACTATATAACGTTATACGATATAACGTAATACTATATAACATGATACGATATATCCTAATGCTATATAACGTTATAACTTGTATCGTAATAATATAGAACGTTATACGTTACATCGTAACAGTATATAACGTTATACGCTATATCGTAACAGTATATAACGTTATACGTTATATCGTATTACTGTATAACTTTATCCGTTGTGACGTAATACTATAAAACGTGATACGATATATCGTAATGCTATATAACGTTATACGTTATATCGCAATAGCATATAACGTTATACGTTAGAACGTATTACTATATAACGAGATACGATATATAGTAATGCTATATAACGTTATAACTTGTATCGTAATAATATATAACGTTATACGTTATATCGTAATTGTATATAACGTTATACGTTATATCGTAATTGTACATACCGTTATACGTTATATCGCAATAGTATATACCGTTATACGTTATAGCGTATTACTATATAACGAGATACGATATATCGTAATGCTATATACCGTTATAACTTATATCGTAATAATATATAACGTTATGCGTCATAACGTATTACTATATAACATGATACGATATATCGTAATGCTATATAACGTTATACTTTATATCGCAATAGTATATAACGTTATACGTTATATCGTTATACTACATAACGTTATACGTTATATCGTAATAGTATATAACATGATACGATATATCGTAATGCTATATAACGTTATACCATGTATCGTAATAGTATATAACGTTATACGTAATATCGTAACAGTATTTAACGTTATACGTTATATCGTAATACTATATAAAGTTATACGTTATAACGTAATAATATATAACGTGATACGATATATCGTAATAGTATATAACGTTATATGTTATATCGTAACAGTATTTAACGTTATACATTATATCGTAATACTATATAACGTTATACGTTATATCGCAATAGTATATAACGTTATACGATATAACGTAATACTATATAACGTTATACGTTATATCGTAATACTATATAACGTGATACGATATATCGTAATGCTATATAACGTTATACGTTATATCGCAATAGTATATAACGTTATACGTTATATCGTAATAGTATATAATATGATACGATATATGGTAATGCTATATAACGTTATACCATGTATCGTAATAGTATATAACGTTATACGTTATATCGCAATAGTATATAACGTTATACGATATAATGTAATACTGTATAACATGATACGATATATCCTAATGCTATATAACGTTATAACTTATATCGTAATAGTATATAACGTTATACGTAATATCGTAACAGTATTTAACGTTATACGTTATATCGTAATACTATATAAAGTTATACGTTATAACGTAATAATATATAACGTGATACGATATATCGTAATAGTATATAACGTTATATGTTATATCGTAACAGTATTTAACGTTATACATTATATCGTAATACTATATAACGTTATACGTTATATCGCAATAATATATAACGTTATACGATATAACGTAATACTATATAACGTTATACGTTATATCGTAATACTATATAACGTTATACGTTATATCGCAATAATATATAACGTTATACGATATAACGTAATACTGTATAACATGATACGATATATCCTAATGCTATATAACGTTATAACTTATATCGTAATAGTATATAACGTTATACGTAATATCGTAACAGTATCTAACGTTATACGTTACATCGTAATACTATATAAAGTTATACGTTATAACGTAATACTATATAACGTTATACGTTATATGGCAATAGTATATAACGTTATACGATATAACGTAATACTATATAACGTTACACGTTATATCGTAATAGTATATAACCTTATACGATATATCGTAATAGTATATGACATGATACGATATATCGTAAAGCTATATAACGTTATACCATGTATCGTAATAGTATATAACGTAATACGTAATATCGTAACAGTATATAACGTTATACGTTATATCGTATTACTATATAACTTTATCCGTCGTGACGTAATACTATAAAACGTGATACGATATATCGTAATGCTATATAACGTTATACGTTATATCGCAATAGTATATAACGTTATACGTTATAACGTATTACTATATAACGAGATACGATATATCGTAATGCTAACGTTATAACTTGTATCGTAATAATATATAACGTTATACGTTATATAGTAATAGTATATAACGTTGTACGTTTTATCGTAATACTATATAACGTTATAGGTTATATGGTAATAGTATATAACGTTGTACGATATACGGCAATGCTATATAACTTTATACCTTGTATAGTAATAGTATATAACGATATACGTTATGTCGCAATAGTATATAACGTTATACGTTATATCCTTATACTATATAACGTTATACGTTATATCGTTATACTATATAACGTTATACGTTATATCGTAATAGTATATAACGTTATACGTTATACCGTAACTGTATATAACGTTACACGTTATATCGTAATTGTATATAACGTTATACGTTATATCGTAATTGTATATACCGTTATACGTTATATCGCAATAGTATATACCGTTATGCGTTATAACGTATTACTATGTAACGAGATACGATATATCGTAATGCTACGTACCGTTATAACTTATATCGTAATAGTATATAACGTTATACGCTATAACGTATTACTATATAACGTGATACGATATATCGTAATGCTATATAACGTTATACGTTATATTGCAATAGTATATAACGTTATACGTTATACCGTAACTGTATATAACGTTATACGTTATATCGTAATTGTATATAACGTTATACGTTATATCGTTATACTATATAACGTTATACGTTATATCGTTATACTGTATAACGTTATACGTTATACCGTAATAGTATATAACATGATACGATATATCGTAATGCTATATAACATGATACGATATATCCTAATGCTATATAACGTTATACGTTATATCGTATTACTATATAACTTTATACGTTGTGACGTAATACTATAAAGCGTGATACGATATATCGTAATGCCATATAACGTTATACGTTATATCGCAATAGTATATAACGTTATACGTTATAACGTAATAGTATATAACAATATACGTTATAACGTAGTACTATATAACGTAATACGATATATCGTAATGCTATATAACGTTATAACTTATATCGTAATAGTATATAAGGTTATACGTTATATCGTAATTGTATATAACGTTGTACGTTTTATCGTAATACTATATAACGTTGTACGATATACGGCAATGCTATATAACTTTATACCTTGTATAGTAATAGTATATAACGATATACGTTATATCGCAATAGTATATAACGTTATACGGTATATCGTTATACTATATAACGTTATACGTTATATCGTAATAGTATATAACGTTACAACTTATATCGTAATAGTATATAACGTTATGCGTTATAACGTATTACTATATAACATGATACGATATATCGTAATGCTATATAACGTTATACGTTATATCGCAATAGTATATAACGTTATACGTTATATCGTAATAGTATATAATATGATACGATATATCGTAATGCTATATAACGTTATACCATGTATCGTAATAGTATATAACGTTATACGTTATATCGCAATAGTATATAACGTTATACGATATAACGTAATACTATATAACATGATACGATATATCCTAATGCTATATAACGTTGTATCTTTAATCGCAATAGTATATAACGTTATACGTTATATCGTAATTGTATATAACGTTATACGTTATACCGTAACAGTATATAACGTTATACGTTATATCGTAATAACATACAACGTTATACGTTATAACGTAATACTATATAACGTGGTGCGATATATCGTAATGCTATATAACGTTGTAACCTATATCGTAATAATATATAACGTTATACGTTATATCGTTATTGTATATAACGTTATACGTTATACCGTAACTGGATATAACGTTATACGATATATCGTAATTGTATATAACGTTATACGTTATACCGTAACAGTATATAATGTAATACGTTATATCGTAATGGTATATAACGTTATACGTTATATCGTAATAGTATATAACATGATACGATATATCGTAAAGCTATATAACGTTATACCATGTATCGCAATAGTATATAACGTAATACGTTATATCGTAATAGTATATGACGTTATACGTTATATCGTAGTAGTATATAACATGATACAATATATCGTAATGCTATATAACGTTATACGTTATATCGCAATAGTATATAACGTTATACCATGTATCGTAATACTATATAACGTTATACGTTATATCGCAATAGTATATAACGTTATACGTTGTATCGTAATACTATATAACGTTATAGGTTATATGGTAATAGTATATAACGTTGTACGATATACGGCAATGCTATATAACTTTATACCTTGTATAGTAATAGTATATAACGATATACGTTATATCGCAATAGTATATAACGTTATACGTTATATCGTAATAGTATATAATATGATACGATATATCGTAATGCTATATAACGTTATACCATGTATCGTAATAGTATATAACGTTATACGTTATATCGCAATAGTATATAACGTTATACGATATAACGTAATACTATATAACGTTATACGTTATATCGTAATAGTATATAAGGTTATACGATATATCCTAATAGTATATAACATGATACGATATATCGTAAAGCTATATAACGTTATACCATGTACCGTAATAGTATATAACGTAATACGTTATATCGTAATAGTATATGACGTTATACGTTATATCGTAGTAGTATATAACATGATACAATATATCGTAATGCTATATAACGTTATACGTTATATCGCAATAGTATATAACGTTATACCATGTATCGTAATACTATATAACGTTATACGTTATATCGCAATAATATATAACGTTATACGATATAACGTAATACTATATAACGTTATACGTTATATCGTAATAGTATATAACATGATACGATATATCGTAATGCTATATAACGTTATCACTTATATCGTCAGAGTATATATCGTTATACGTTATATCGTAATAGTATATAACGTTATACGTTATATCGTTATAGTATATAACGTTATACGTTATATCGTAACAGTATATAACGTTATACGTTATATCGTATTACTATATAACTTTATCCGTTGTGACGTAATACTATAAAACGTGATACGATATATCGTAATGCTATATAACGTTATAACTTGTACCGTAATAATATATAACGTTATACGTTATATCGCAATAGTATATAACGTTATACGTTATATCGTAATTGTATATAACGTTATACGTTATACCGTAACAGTATATAACATTATACGTTATATCGTAATAACATACAACGTTATACGTTATAACGTAATACTATATAACGTGATGCGATATATCGTAATGCTATATAACGTTATACGTTATAACGTATTACTATATAACGTGATACGATATATCGTAATGCTATATAACGTTATACGTTATATCGCAATAGTATATAACGTTATACGTTATATCGTAATAGTATATAACGTTACAACTTATATCGTAATAGTATATAACGTTATGCGTTATAACGTATTACTATATAACATGATACGATATATCGTAATGCTATATAACGTTATACGTTATATCGCAATAGTATATAACGTTATACGTTATATCGTAATAGTATATAATATGATACGATATATCGTAATGCTATATAACGTTATAACTTGTATCGTAATAATATAGAACGTTATACGTTATATCGTAATAGCATATAACGTTATACGTTATATCCTAATACTATATAACGTTATACGATATAACGTAATACTATATAACATGATACGATATATCCTAATGCTATATAACGTTATAACTTGTATCGTAATAATATAGAACGTTATACGTTATATCGTAACAGTATATAACGTTATACGCTATATCGTAACAGTATATAACGTTATACGTTATATCGTATTACTGTATAACTTTATCCGTTGTGACGTAATACTATAAAACGTGATACGATATATCGTAATGCTATATAACGTTATACGTTATATCGCAATAGCATATAACGTTATACGTTAGAACGTATTACTATATAACGAGATACGATATATCGTAATGCTATATAACGTTATAACTTGTATCGTAATAATATAGAACGTTATACGTTATATCGTAATTGTATATAACGTTATACGTTATATCGTAATTGTACATACCGTTATACGTTATATCGCAATAGTATATACCGTTATACGTTATAACGTATTACTATATAACGAGATACGATATATCGTAATGCTATATACCGTTATAACTTATATCGTAATAGTATATAACGTTATGCGTCATAACGTATTACTATGTAACATGATACGATATATCGTAATGCTATATAACGTTATACTTTATATCGCAATAGTATATAACGTTATACGTTACATCGTTATACTACATACCGTTATACGTTATATCGTTATGCTATATAACGTTATACGTTATATCGTAATAGTATATAATATGATACGATATATCGTTATGCTATATAACGTTATACCATGTATCGTAATAGTATATAACGTTATACGTTATATCAAAATAGTATATAACGTTATACGATATAACGTAATACTGTATAACATGATACGATATATCCTAATGCTATATAACGTTATAACTTATATCGTAATAATATATAACGTTATACGTAATATCGCAATAGTATATAACGTTATACGTTATAACGTATTACTATATAACGAGATACGATATATCGTAATGCTAACGTTATAACTTGTATCGTAATAATATATAACGTTATACGTTATATAGTAATAGTATATAACGTTGTACGTTTTATCGTAATACTATATAACGTTATAGGTTATATGGTAATAGTATATAACGTTGTACGATATACGGCAATGCTATATAACTTTATACCTTGTATAGTAATAGTATATAACGATATACGTTATGTCGCAATAGTATATAACGTTATACGCTTTATCGTTATACTATATAACGTTATACGTTATATCGTTATACTATATAACGTTATACGTTATATCGTAATAGTATATAACGTTATACGTTATACCGTAACTGTATATAACGTTATACGTTATATCGTAATTGTATATAACGTTATACGTTATATCGTAATTGTATATACCGTTATACGTTATATCGCAATAGTATATACCGTTATGCGTTATAACGTATTACTATATAACGAGATACGATATATCGTAATGCTATATAACGTTATAACTTATATCGTAATAGTATATAACGTTATACGTTATAACGTATTACTATATAACGTGATACGATATATCGTAATGCTATATAACGTTATACGTTATATTGCAATAGTATATAACGTTATACGTTATACCGTAACTGTATATAACGTTATACGTTATATCGTAATTGTATATAACGTTATACGTTATATCGTTATGCTATATAACGTTATACGTTATATCGTTATACTATATAACGTTATACGTTATACCGTAATAGTATATAACATGATACGATATATCGTAATGCTATATAACATGATACGATATATCCTAATGCTATATAACGTTATACGTTATATCGTATTACTATATAACTTTATACGTTGTGACGTAATACTATAAAGCGTGATACGATATATCGTAATGCCATATAACGTTATACGTTATATCGCAATAGTATATAACGTTATACGTTATAACGTAATAGTATATAACAATATACGTTATAACGTATTACTATATAACGTAATACGATATATCGTAATGCTATATAACGTTATAACTTATATCGTAATAGTATATAAGGTTATACGTTATATCGTAATTGTATATAACGTTGTACGTTTTATCGTAATACTATATAACGTTGTACGATATACGGCAATGCTATATAACTTTATACCTTGTGTAGTAATAGTATATAACGATATACGTTATATCGCAATAGTATATAACGTTATACGTTATATCGTTATACTATGTAACGTTATACGTTATATCGTAATAGTATATAACGTTAAAACTTATATCGTAATAGTATATAACGTTATGCGTTATAACGTATTACTATATAACATGATACGATATATCGTAATGCTATATAACGTTATACGTTATATCGCAATAGTATATAACGTTATACGTTATATCGTAATAGTATATAATATGATACGATATATCGTAATGCTATATAACGTTATACCATGTATCGTAATAGTATATAACGTTATACGTTATATCGCAATAGTATATAACGTTATACGATATATCGTAATAGTATATAACATGATACGATATATCCTAATGCTATATAACGTTATATCTTATATCGTAATAGTATATAACGTTATACGTAATATCGTAACAGTATTTAACGTTATACGTTATATCGTAATACTATATAAAGTTATACGTTATAACGTAATACTATATAACGTGATACGATATATCGTAATAGTATATAACGTTATACGTTATATCGTAACAGTATTTAACGTTATACGTTATATCGTAATACTATATAACGTTATAAGTTATAACGTATTACTATATAACGTGATACGATATATCGTAATGCTATATAACGTTATACGTTATATCGCAATAGTATATAACGTTATACGTTATAACGTACTAGTATATAATGAGATACGATATATCGTAATGCTATATAACGTTATAACTTGTATCGTAATAATATAGAACGTTATACGTTATATCGTAATAGTATATAACGTTATACGTTATATCCTAATACTATATAACGTTATACGATATAACGTAATACTATATAACATGATACGATATATCCTAATGCTATATAACGTTATAACTTGTATCGTAATAATATAGAACGTTATACGTTACATCGTAACAGTATATAACGTTATACGCTATATCGTAACAGTATATAACGTTATACGTTATATCGTATTACTGTATAACTTTATCCGTTGTGACGTAATACTATAAAACGTGATACGATATATCGTAATGCTATATAACGTTATACGTTATATCGCAATAGCATATAACGTTATACGTTAGAACGTATTACTATATAACGAGATACGATATATAGTAATGCTATATAACGTTATAACTTGTATCGTAATAATATAGAACGTTATACGTTATATCGTAATTGTATATAACGTTATACGTTATATCGTAATTGTACATACCGTTATACGTTATATCGCAATAGTATATACCGTTATACGTTATAGCGTATTACTATATAACGAGATACGATATATCGTAATGCTATATACCGTTATAACTTATATCGTAATAATATATAACGTTATGCGTCATAACGTATTACTATATAACATGATACGATATATCGTAATGCTATATAACGTTATACTTTATATCGCAATAGTATATAACGTTATACGTTATATCGTTATACTACATAACGTTATACGTTATATCGTAATAGTATATAACATGATACGATATATCGTAATGCTATATAACGTTATACCATGTATCGTAATAGTATATAACGTTATACGTAATATCGTAACAGTATTTAACGTTATACGTTATATCGTAATACTATATAAAGTTATACGTTATAACGTAATAATATATAACGTGATACGATATATCGTAATAGTATATAACGTTATATGTTATATCGTAACAGTATTTAACGTTATACATTATATCGTAATACTATATAACGTTATACGTTATATCGCAATAATATATAACGTTATACGATATAACGTAATACTATATAACGTTATACGTTATATCGTAATACTATATAACATGATACGATATATCGTAATGCTATATAACGTTATACGTTATATCGCAATAGTATATAACGTTATACGTTATATCGTAATAGTATATAATATGATACGATATATGGTAATGCTATATAACGTTATACCATGTATCGTAATAGTATATAACGTTATACGTTATATCGCAATAGTATATAACGTTATACGATATAATGTAATACTGTATAACATGATACGATATATCCTAATGCTATATAACGTTATAACTTATATCGTAATAGTATATAACGTTATACGTAATATCGTAACAGTATTTAACGTTATACGTTATATCGTAATACTATATAAAGTTATACGTTATAACGTAATAATATATAACGTGATACGATATATCGTAATAGTATATAACGTTATATGTTATATCGTAACAGTATTTAACGTTATACATTATATCGTAATACTATATAACGTTATACGTTATATCGCAATAATATATAACGTTATACGATATAACGTAATACTATATAACGTTATACGTTATATGGTAATACTATATAACGTTATACGTTATATCGCAATAGTATATAACGTTATACGATATAACGTAATACTGTATAACATGATACGATATATCCTAATGCTATATAACGTTATAACTTATATCGGAATAGTATATAACGTTATACGTAATATCGTAACAGTATCTAACGTTATACGTTACATCGTAATACTATATAAAGTTATACGTTATAACGTAATACTATATAACGTTATACGTTATATGGCAATAGTATATAACGTTATACGATATAACGTAATACTATATAACGTTACACGTTATATCGTAATAGTATATAACCTTATACGATATATCGTAATAGTATATGACATGATACGATATATCGTAAAGCTATATAACGTTATACCATGTATCGTAATAGTATATAACGTAATACGTAATATCGTAACAGTATATAACGTTATACGTTATATCGTATTACTATATAACTTTATCCGTCGTGACGTAATACTATAAAACGTGATACGATATATCGTAATGCTATATAACGTTATACGTTATATCGCAATAGTATATAACGTTATACGTTATAACGTATTACTATATAACGAGATACGATATATCGTAATGCTAACGTTATAACTTGTATCGTAATAATATATAACGTTATACGTTATATAGTAATAGTATATAACGTTGTACGTTTTATCGTAATACTATATAACGTTATAGGTTATATGGTAATAGTATATAACGTTGTACGATATACGGCAATGCTATATAACTTTATACCTTGTATAGTAATAGTATATAACGATATACGTTATGTCGCAATAGTATATAACGTTATACGTTATATCCTTATACTATATAACGTTATACGTTATATCGTTATTCTATATAACGTTATACGTTATATCGTAATAGTATATAACGTTATACGTTATACCGTAACTGTATATAACGTTACACGTTATATCGTAATTGTATATAACGTTATACGTTATATCGTAATTGTATATACCGTTATACGTTATATCGCAATAGTATATACCGTTATGCGTTATAACGTATTACTATGTAACGAGATACGATATATCGTAATGCTACGTACCGTTATAACTTATATCGTAATAGTATATAACGTTATACGTTATAACGTATTACTATATAACGTGATACGATATATCGTAATGCTATATAACGTTATACGTTATATCGTAATTGTATATAACGTTATACGTTATACCGTAACTGTATATAACGTTATACGTTATATCGTAATTGTATATAACGTTATACGTTATATCGTTATACTATATAACGTTATACGTTATATCGTTATACTATATAACGTTATACGTTATACCGTAATAGTATATAACATGATACGATATATCGTAATGCTATATAACATGATACGATATATCCTAATGCTATATAACGTTATACGTTATATCGTATTACTATATAACTTTATACGTTGTGACGTAATACTATAAAGCGTGATACGATATATCGTAATGCCATATAACGTTATACGTTATATCGCAATAGTATATAACGTTATACGTTATAACGTAATAGTATATAACAATATACGTTATAACGTAGTACTATATAACGTAATACGATATATCGTAATGCTATATAACGTTATAACTTATATCGTAATAGTATATAAGGTTATACGTTATATCGTAATTGTATATAACGTTGTACGTTATATCGTAATAGTATATAACGTTGTACGATATACGGCAATGCTATATAACTTTATACCTTGTATAGTAATAGTATATAACGATATACGTTATATCGCAATAGTATATAACGTTATACGTTATATCGTTATACTATATAACGTTATACGTTATATCGTAATAGTATATAACGTTACAACTTATATCGTAATAGTATATAACGTTATGCGTTATAACGTATTACTATATAACATGATACGATATATCGTAATGCTATATAACGTTATACGTTATATCGCAATAGTATATAACGTTATACGTTATATCGTAATAGTATATAATATGATACGATATATCGTAATGCTATATAACGTTATACCATGTATCGTAATAGTATATAACGTTATACGTTATATCGCAATAGTATATAACGTTATACGATATAACGTAATACTATATAACATGATACGATATATCCTAATGCTATATAACGTTGTATCTTTAATCGCAATAGTATATAACGTTATACGTTATATCGTAATTGTATATAACGTTATACGTTATACCGTAACAGTATATAACGTTATACGTTATATCGTAATAACATACAACGTTATACGTTATAACGTAATACTATATAACGTGATGCGATATATCGTAATGCTATATAACGTTGTAACCTATATCGTAATAATATATAACGTTATACGTTATATCGTTATTGTATATAACGTTATACGTTATACCGTAACTGGATATAACGTTATACGATATATCGTAATTGTATATAACGTTATACGTTATACCGTAACAGTATATAATGTAATACGTTATATCGTAATGGTATATAACGTTATACGTTATATCGTAATAGTATATAACATGATACGATATATCGTAAAGCTATATAACGTTATACCATGTATCGTAATAGTATATAACGTAATACGTTATATCGTAATAGTATATGACGTTATACGTTATATCGTAGTAGTATATAACATGATACAATATATCGTAATGCTATATAACGTTATACGTTATATCGCAATAGTATATAACGTTATACCATGTATCGTAATACTATATAACGTTATACGTTATATCGCAATAGTATATAACGTTATACGTTTTATCGTAATAATATATAACGTTATCCGTTATATGGTAATAGTATATAACGTTGTACTATATACGGCAATGCTATATAACTTTATACATTGTATAGTAATAGTATATAACGATATACGTTATATCGCAATAGTATATAACGTTATACGTTATATCGTAATAGTATATAATATGATACGATATATCGTAATGCTATATAACGTTATACCATGTATCGTAATAGTATATAACGTTATACGTTATATCGCAATAGTATATAACGTTATACGATATAACGTAATACTATATAACGTTATACGTTATATCGTAATAGTATATAAGGTTATACGATATATCCTAATAGTATATAACATGATACGATATATCGTAAAGCTATATAACGTTATACCATGTATCGTAATAGTATATAACGTAATACGTTATATCGTAATAGTATATGACGTTATACGTTATATCGTAGTAGTATATAACATGATACAATATATCGTAATGCTATATAACGTTATACGTTATATCGCAATAGTATATAACGTTATACCATGTATCGTAATACTATATAACGTTATACGTTATATCGCAATAATATATAACGTTATACGATATAACGTAATACTATATAACGTTATACGTTATATCGTAGTAGTATATAACATGATACGATATATCGTAATGCTATATAACGTTATCACTTATATCGTCAGAGTATATATCGTTATACGTTATATCGTAACAGTATATAACGTTATACGTTATATCGTAATAGTATATAACGTTATACGTTATATCGTAACAGTATATAACGTTATACGTTATATCGTATTACTATATAACTTTATCCGTTGTGACGTAATACTATAAAACGTGATACGATATATCGTAATGCTATATAACGTTATAACTTGTACCGTAATAATATATAACGTTATACGTTATATCGCAATAGTATATAACGTTATACGTTATATCGTAATTGTATATAACGTTATACGTTATACCGTAACAGTATATCACGTTATACGTTATATCGTAATAACATACAACGTTATACGTTATAACGTAATACTATATAGCGTGATGCGATATATCGTAATGCTATATAACGTTATACGTTATAACGTATTACTATATAACGTGATACGATATATCGTAATGCTATATAACGTTATACGTTATATCGCAATAGTATATAACGTTATACGTTATATCGTAATAGTATATAACGTTACAACTTATATCGTAATAGTATATAACGTTATGCGTTATAACGTATTACTATATAACATGATACGATATATCGTAATGCTATATAACGTTATACGTTATATCGCAATAGTATATAACGTTATACGTTATATCGTAATAGTATATAATATGATACGATATATCGTAATGCTATATAACGTTATAACTTGTATCGTAATAATATATAACGTTATACGTTATATCGTAATAGCATATAACGTTATACGTTATATCCTAATACTATATAACGTTATACGATATAACGTAATACTATATAACATGATACGATATATCCTAATGCTATATAACGTTATAACTTGTATCGTAATAATATAGAACGTTATACGTTATATCGTAACAGTATATAACGTTATACGCTATATCGTAACAGTATATAACGTTATACGTTATATCGTATTACTGTATAACTTTATCCGTTGTGACGTAATACTATAAAACGTGATACGATATATCGTAATGCTATATAACGTTATACGTTATATCGCAATAGCATATAACGTTATACGTTAGAACGTATTACTATATAACGAGATACGATATATCGTAATGCTATATAACGTTATAACTTGTATCGTAATAATATAGAACGTTATACGTTATATCGTAATTGTATATAACGTTATACGTTATATCGTAATTGTACATACCGTTATACGTTATATCGCAATAGTATATACCGTTATACGTTATAACGTATTACTATATAACGAGATACGATATATCGTAATGCTATATACCGTTATAACTTATATCGTAATAGTATATAACGTTATGCGTCATAACGTATTACTATGTAACATGATACGATATATCGTAATGCTATATAACGTTATACTTTATATCGCAATAGTATATAACGTTATACGTTACATCGTTATACTACATACCGTTATACGTTATATCGTTATGCTATATAACGTTATACGTTATATCGTAATAGTATATAATATGATACGATATATCGTTATGCTATATAACGTTATACCATGTATCGTAATAGTATATAACGTTATACGTTATATCAAAATAGTATATAACGTTATACGATATAACGTAATACTGTATAACATGATACGATATATCCTAATGCTATATAACGTTATAACTTATATCGTAATAATATATAACGTTATACGTAATATCGTAACAGTATTTAACGTTATACGTTATATCGTAATACTATATAACGTTATAAGTTATAACGTATTACTATATAACGTGATACGATATATCGTAATGCTATATAACGTTATACGTTATATCGTAACAGTATTTAACGTTATACGTTATATCGTAATACTATATAACGTTATAAGTTATAACGTATTACTATATAACGTGATACGATATATCGTAATGCTATATAACGTTATACGTTATATGGCAATAGTATATAACGTTATACGATATAACGTAATACTATATAACGTTACACGTTATATCGTAATAGTATATAACGTTATACGATATATCGTAATAGTATATAACATGATACGATATATCGTAAAGATATATAACGTTATACCATGTATCGTAATAGTATATAACGTAATACGTTATATCGTAATAGTATATGACGTTATACGTTATATCGTAGTAGTATATAACATGATACAATATATCGTAATGCTATATAACGTTATACGTTATATCGCAATAGTATATAACGTTATAACAGGTATCGTAATACTATATAACGTTATACGTTATATCGCAATAATATATAACGTTATACGATATAACGTAATACTATATAACGTTATACGTTATATCGTAATAGTATCTAACATGATACGATATATCGTAATGCTATATAACGTTATAACTTATATCGTTATAGTATATATCGTTATACGTTATATCGTAACAGTATATAACGTTATACGTTATATCGTAACAGTATATAACGTTATACGTTATATCGTATTACTATATAACTTTATCCGTTGTGACGTAATACTATAAAACGTGATACGATATATCGTAATGCTATATAACGTTATACGTTATATCGCAATAGTATATAACGTTATACGTTATAACGTATTACTATATAACGAGATACGATATATCCTAATGCTATATAACGTTATAACTTGTATCGTAATAATATATAACGTTATACGTTATATCGTAATAGTATATAACGTTATACGTTATATCCTAATACTATATAACGTTATACGATATAACGTAATACTATATAACATGATACGATATATCCTAATACTATATAACGTTGTATCTTTAATCGCAATAGTATATAACGTTATACGTTATATCGTAATTGTATATAACGTTATACGTTATACCGTAACAGTATATAACGTTATACGTTATATCGTAATAACATACAACGTTATACGTTATAACGTAATACTATATAACGTGATGCGATATATCGTAATGCTATATAACGTTATACGTTATAACGTATTACTATATAACGTGATACGATATATCGTAATGCTATATAACGTTATACGTTATATCGCAATAGTATATAACGTTATACGTTATAACGTATTAGTATATAACGAGATACGATATATCGTAATGCTATATAACGAGATACGATATATCGTAATGCTATATAACGTTATAACTTGTATCGTAATAATATATAACGTTATACGTTATATCGTAATAGCATATAACGTTATACGTTATATCCTAATACTATATAACGTTATACGATATAACGTAATACTATATAACATGATACGATATATCCTAATGCTATATAACGTTGTATCTTTAATCGCAATAGTATATAACGTTATACGTTATATCGTAATTGTATATAACGTTATACGTTATACCGTAACAGTATATAACGTTATACGTTATATCGTAATAACATACAACGTTATACGTTATAACGTAATACTATATAACGTGATGCGATATATCGTAATGCTATATAACGTTATACGTTATATCGCAATAGTATATAACGTTATACGTTATATCGTAATAGTATATAATATGATACGATATATGGTAATGCTATATAACGTTATACCATGTATCGTAATAGTATATAACGTTATACGTTATATCGCAATAGTATATAACGTTACACGATATAACGTAATACTGTATAACATGATACGATATATCCTAATGCTATATAACGTTATAACTTATATCGTAATAGTATATAACGTTATACGTAATATCGTAACAGTATTTAACCTTATACGTTATATCGTAATACTATATAAAGTTATACGTTATAACGTAATAATATATAACGTGATACGATATATCGTAATAGTATATAACGTTATATGTTATATCGTAACAGTATTTAACGTTATACATTATATCGTAATACTATATAACGTTATACGTTATATCGCAATAATAAATAACGTTATACGATATAACGTAATACTATATAACGTTATACGTTATATCGTAATACTATATAACGTTATACGTTATATCGCAATAATATATAACGTTATACGATATAACGTAATACTGTATAACATGATACGATATATCCTAATGCTATACAACGTTATAACTTATATCGTAATAGTATATAACGTTATACGTAATATTGTAACAGTATTTAACGTTGTAAGTTATATCGTAATACTATATAAAGTTATACGTTATAACGTAATACTATATAACGTTATACGTTATATGGCAATAGTATATAACGTTATACGATATAACGTAATACTATATAACGTTACACGTTATATCGTAATAGTATATAACCTTATACGATATATCGTAATAGTATATGACATGATACGATATATCGTAAAGCTATATAACGTTATACCATGTATCGTAATAGTATATAACGTAATACGTAATATCGTAACAGTATATAACGTTATACGTTATATCGTATTACTATATAACTTTATCCGTCGTGACGTAGTACTATAAAACGTGATACGATATATCGTAATGCTATATAACGTTATACGTTATATCGCAATAGTATATAACGTTATACGTTATAACGTATTACTATATAACGAGATACGATATATCGTAATGCTAACGTTATAACTTGTATCGTAATAATATATAACGTTATACGTTATATAGTAATAGTATATAACGTTGTACGTTTTATCGTAATACTATATAACGTTATAGGTTATATGGTAATAGTATATAACGTTGTACGATATACGGCAATGCTATATAACTTTATACCTTGTATAGTAATAGTATATAACGATATACGTTATGTCGCAATAGTATATAACGTTATACGCTTTATCGTTATACTATATAACGTTATACGTTATATCGTTATACTATATAACGTTATACGTTATATCGTAATAGTATATAACGTTATACGTTATACCGTAACTGTATATAACGTTATACGTTATATCGTAATTGTATATAACGTTATACGTTATATCGTAATTGTATATACCGTTATACGTTATATCGCAATAGTATATACCGTTATGCGTTATAACGTATTACTATGTAACGAGATACGATATATCGTAATGCTATATAACGTTATAACTTATATCGTAATAGTATATAACGTTATACGTTATAACGTATTACTATATAACGTGATACGATATATCGTAATGCTATATAACGTTATACGTTATATTGCAATAGTATATAACGTTATACGTTATACCGTAACTGTATATAACGTTATACGTTATATCGTAATTGTATATAACGTTATACGTTATATCGTTATGCTATATAACGTTATACGTTATATCGTTATACTATATAACGTTATACGTTATACCGTAATAGTATATAACATGATACGATATATCGTAATGCTATATAACATGATACGATATATCCTAATGCTATATAACGTTATACGTTATATCGTATTACTATATAACTTTATACGTTGTGACGTAATACTATAAAGCGTGATACGATATATCGTAATGCCATATAACGTTATACGTTATATCGCAATAGTATATAACGTTATACGTTATAACGTAATAGTATATAACAATATACGTTATAACGTATTACTATATAACGTAATACGATATATCGTAATGCTATATAACGTTATAACTTATATCGTAATAGTATATAAGGTTATACGTTATATCGTAATTGTATATAACGTTGTACGTTTTATCGTAATACTATATAACGTTGTACGATATACGGCAATGCTATATAACTTTATACCTTGGATAGTAATAGTATATAACGATATACGTTATATCGCAATAGTATATAACGTTATACGTTATATCGTTATACTATGTAACGTTATACGTTATATCGTAATAGTATATAACGTTAAAACTTATATCGTAATAGTATATAACGTTATGCGTTATAACGTATTACTATATAACATGATACGATATATCGTAATGCTATATAACGTTATACGTTATATCGCAATAGTATATAACGTTATACGTTATATCGTAATAGTATATAATATGATACGATATATCGTAATGCTATATAACGTTATACTATGTATCGTAATAGTATATAACGTTATACGTTATATCGCAATAGTATATAACGTTATACGATATATCGTAATAGTATATAACATGATACAATATATCCTAATGCTATATAACGTTATATCTTATATCGTAATAGTATATAACGTTATACGTAATATCGTAACAGTATTTAACGTTATACGTTATATCGTAATACTATATAAAGTTATACGTTATAACGTAATACTATATAACGTGATACGATATATCGTAATAGTATATAACGTTATACGTTATATCGTAACAGTATTTAACGTTATACGTTATATCGTAATACTATATAACGTTATAAGTTATAACGTATTACTATATAACGTGATACGATATATCGTAATGCCATATAACGTTATACGTTATATCGCAATAGTATATAACGTTATACGTTATAACGTACTAGTATATAATGAGATACGATATATCGTAATGCTATATAACGTTATAACTTGTATCGTAATAATATAGAACGTTATACGTTATATCGTAATAGCATATAACGTTATACGTTATATCCTAATACTATATAACGTTATACGATATAACGTAATACTATATAACATGATACGATATATCCTAATGCTATATAACGTTATAACTTGTATCGTAATAATATAGAACGTTATACGTTACATCGTAACAGTATATAACGTTATACGCTATATCGTAACAGTATATAACGTTATACGTTATATCGTATTACTGTATAACTTTATCCGTTGTGACGTAATACTATAAAACGTGATACGATATATCGTAATGCTATATAACGTTATACGTTATATCGCAATAGCATATAACGTTATACGTTAGAACGTATTACTATATAACGAGATACGATATATAGTAATGCTATATAACGTTATAACTTGTATCGTAATAATATAGAACGTTATACGTTATATCGTAATTGTATATAACGTTATACGTTATATCGTAATTGTACATACCGTTATACGTTATATCGCAATATTATATACCGTTATACGTTATAGCGTATTACTATATAACGAGATACGATATATCGTAATGCTATATACCGTTATAACTTATATCGTAATAGTATATAACGTTATGCGTCATAACGTATTACTATATAACATGATACGATATATCGTAATGCTATATAACGTTATACTTTATATCGCAATAGTATATAACGTTATACGTTACATCGTTATACTACATAACGTTATACGTTATATCGTAATAGTATATAATATGATACGATATATCGTAATGCTATATAACGTTATACCATGTATCGTAATAGTATATAACGTTATACGTAATATCGTAACAGTATTTAACGTTATACGTTATATCGTAATACTATATAAAGTTATACGTTATAACGTAATAATATATAACGTGATACGATATATCGTAATAGTATATAACGTTATATGTTATATCGTAACAGTATTTAACGTTATACATTATATCGTAATACTATATAACGTTATACGTTATATCGCAATAATATATAACGTTATACGATATAACGTAATACTATATAACGTTATACGTTATATCGTAATACTATATAACGTGATACGTTATATCGTAATGCTATATAACGTTATACGTTATATCGCAATAGTATATAACGTTATACGTTATATCGTAATAGTATATAATATGATACGATATATCGTAATGCTATATAACGTTATACCATGTATCGTAATAGTATATAACGTTATACGTTATATCGCAATAGTATATAACGTTATACGATATAATGTAATACTGTATAACATGATACGATATATCCTAATGCTATATAACGTTATAACTTATATCGTAATAGTATATAACGTTATACGTAATATCGTAACAGTATTTAACGTTATACGTTATATCGTAATACTATATAAAGTTATACGTTATAACGTAATAATATATAACGTGATACGATATATCGTAATAGTATATAACGTTATATGTTATATCGTAACAGTATTTAACGTTATACATTATATCGTAATACTATATAACGTTATACGTTATATCGCAATAATATATAACGTTATACGATATAACGTAATACTATATAACGTTATACGTTATATCATAATACTATATAACGTTATACGTTATATCGCAATAATATATAACGTTATACGATATAACGTAATACTGTATAACATGATACGATATATCCTAATGCTATATAACGTTATAACTTATATCGTAATAGTATATAACGTTATACGTAATATCGTAACAGTATCTAACGTTATACGTTACATCGTAATACTATATAAAGTTATACGTTATAACGTAATACTATATAACGTTATACGTTATATGGCAATAGTATATAACGTTATACGATATAACGTAATACTATATAACGTTACACGTTATATCGTAATAGTATATAACCTTATACGATATATCGTAATAGTATATGACATGATACGATATATCGTAAAGCTATATAACGTTATACCATGTATCGTAATAGTAAATAACGTAATACGTAATATCGTAACAGTATATAACGTTATACGTTATATCGTATTACTATATAACTTTATCCGTCGTGACGTAATACTATAAAACGTGATACGATATATCGTAATGCTATATAACGTTATACGTTATATCGCAATAGTATATAACGTTATACGTTATAACGTATTACTATATAACGAGATACGATATATCGTAATGCTAACGTTATAACTTGTATCGTAATAATATATAACGTTATACGTTATATAGTAATAGTATATAACGTTGTACGTTTTATCGTAATACTATATAACGTTATAGGTTATATGGTAATAGTATATAACGTTGTACGATATACGGCAATGCTATATAACTTTATACCTTGTATAGTAATAGTATATAACGATATACGTTATGTCGCAATAGTATATAACGTTATACGTTATATCCTTATACTATATAACGTTATACGTTATATCGTTATACTATATAACGTTATACGTTATATCGTAATAGTATATAACGTTATACGTTATACCGTAACTGTATATAACGTTACACGTTATATCGTAATTGTATATAACGTTATACGTTATATCGTAATTGTATATACCGTTATACGTTATATCGCAATAGTATATACCGTTATGCGTTATAACGTATTACTATGTAACGAGATACGATATATCGTAATGCTACGTACCGTTATAACTTATATCGTAATAGTATATAACGTTATACGTTATAACGTATTACTATATAACGTGATACGATATATCGTAATGCTATATAACGTTATACGTTATATTGCAATAGTATATAACGTTATACGTTATACCGTAACTGTATATAACGTTATACGTTATATCGTAATTGTATATAACGTTATACGTTATATCGCAATAGTATATAACGTTATACGTTATATCGTAATAGTATATAATATGATACGATATATGGTAATGCTATATAACGTTATACCATGTATCGTAATAGTATATAACGTTATACGTTATATCGCAATAGTATATAACGTTATACGATATAATGTAATACTGTATAACATGATACGATATATCCTAATGCTATATAACGTTATAACTTATATCGTAATAGTATATAACGTTATACGTAATATCGTAACAGTATTTAACCTTATACGTTATATCGTAATACTATATAAAGTTATACGTTATAACGTAATAATATATAACGTGATACGATATATCGTAATAGTATATAACGTTATATGTTATATCGTAACAGTATTTAACGTTATACATTATATCGTAATACTATATAACGTTATACGTTATATCGCAATAATAAATAACGTTATACGATATAACGTAATACTATATAACGTTATACGTTATATCGTAATACTATATAACGTTATACGTTATATCGCAATAGTATATAACGTTATACGATATAACGTAATACTGTATAACATGATACGATATATCCTAATGCTATATAACGTTATAACTTATATCGTAATAGTATATAACGTTATACGATATATCGTAATAGTATATAACGTTATACGTTACATCGTAATACTATATAAAGTTATACGTTATAACGTAATACTATATAACGTTATACGTTATATGGCAATAGTATATAACGTTATACGATATAACGTAATACTATATAACGTTACACGTTATATCGTAATAGTATATAACCTTATACGATATATCGTAATAGTATATGACATGATACGATATATCGTAAAGCTATATAACGTTATACCATGTATCGTAATAGTATATAACGTAATACGTAATATCGTAACAGTATATAACGTTATACGTTATATCGTATTACTATATAACTTTATCCGTCGTGACGTAGTACTATAAAACGTGATACGATATATCGTAATGCTATATAACGTTATACGTTATATCGCAATAGTATATAACGTTATACGTTATAACGTATTACTATATAACGAGATACGATATATCGTAATGCTAACGTTATAACTTGTATCGTAATAATATATAACGTTATACGTTATATAGTAATAGTATATAACGTTGTACGTTTTATCGTAATACTATATAACGTTATAGGTTATATGGTAATAGTATATAACGTTGTACGATATACGGCAATGCTATATAACTTTATACCTTGTATAGTAATAGTATATAACGATATACGTTATGTCGCAATAGTATATAACGTTATACGCTTTATCGTTATACTATATAACGTTATACGTTATATCGTTATACTATATAACGTTATACGTTATATCGTAATAGTATATAACGTTATACGTTATACCGTAACTGTATATAACGTTATACGTTATATCGTAATTGTATATAACGTTATACGTTATATCGTAATTGTATATACCGTTATACGTTATATCGCAATAGTATATACCGTTATGCGTTATAACGTATTACTATGTAACGAGATACGATATATCGTAATGCTATGTACCGTTATAACTTATATCGTAATAGTATATAACGTTATACGTTATAACGTATTACTATATAACGTGATACGATATATCGTAATGCTATATAACGTTATACGTTATATTGCAATAGTATATAACGTTATACGTTATACCGTAACTGTATATAACGTTATACGTTATATCGTAATTGTATATAACGTTATACGTTATATCGTTATGCTATATAACGTTATACGTTATATCGTTATACTGTATAACGTTATACGTTATACCGTAATAGTATATAACATGATACGATATATCGTAATGCTATATAACATGATACGATATATCCTAATGCTATATAACGTTATACGTTATATCGTATTATTATATAACTTTATACGTTGTGACGTAATACTATAAAGCGTGATACGATATATCGTAATGCCATATAACGTTATACGTTATATCGCAATAGTATATAACGTTATACGTTATAACGTAATAGTATATAACAATATACGTTATAACGTATTACTATATAACGTAATACGATATATCGTAATGCTATATAACGTTATAACTTATATCGTAATAGTATATAAGGTTATACGTTATATCGTAATTGTATATAACGTTGTACGTTTTATCGTAATACTATATAACGTTGTACGATATACGGCAATGCTATATAACTTTATACCTTGTATAGTAATAGTATATAACGATATACGTTATATCGCAATAGTATATAACGTTATACGTTATATCGTTATACTATATAACGTTATACGTTATATCGTAATAGTATATAACGTTAAAACTTATATCGTAATAGTATATAACGTTATGCGTTATAACGTATTACTATATAACATAATACGATATATCGTAATGCTATATAACGTTATACGTTATATCGCAATAGTATATAACGTTATACGTTATATCGTAATAGTATATAATATGATACGATATATCGTAATGCTATATAACGTTATACCATGTATCGTAATAGTATATAACGTTATACGTTATATCGCAATAGTATATAACGTTATACGATATATCGTAATAGTATATAACATGATACAATATATCCTAATGCTATATAACGTTATATCTTATATCGTAATAGTATATAACGTTATACGTAATATCGTAACAGTATTTAACGTTATACGTTATATCGTAATACTATATAAAGTTATACGTTATAACGTAATACTATATAACGTGATACGATATATCGTAATAGTATATAACGTTATACGTTATATCGTAACAGTATTTAACGTTATACGTTATATCGTAATACTATATAACGTTATAAGTTATAACGTATTACTATATAACGTGATACGATATATCGTTATACTACATAACGTTATACGTTATATCGCAATAGTATATAACGTTATACGTTATATCGTAATAGTATATAATGAGATACGATATATCGTAATGCTATATAACGTTATAACTTGTATCGTAATAATATAGAACGTTATACGTTATATCGTAATAGCATATAACGTTATACGTTATATCCTAATACTATATAACGTTATACGATATAACGTAATACTATATAACATGATACGATATATCCTAATGCTATATAACGTTATAACTTGTATCGTAATAATATAGAACGTTATACGTTACATCGTAACAGTATATAACGTTATACGCTATATCGTAACAGTATATAACGTTATACGTTATATCGTATTACTGTATAACTTTATCCGTTGTGACGTAATACTATAAAACGTGAAACGATATATCGTAATGCTATATAACGTTATACGTTATATCGCAATAGTATATAACGTTATACGTTAGAACGTATTACTATATAACGAGATACGATATATAGTAATGCTATATAACGTTATAACTTGTATCGTAATAATATAGAACGTTATACGTTATATCGTAATTGTATATAACGTTATACGTTATATCGTAATTGTACATACCGTTATACGTTATATCGCAATAGTATATACCGTTATACGTTATAGCGTATTACTATATAACGAGATACGATATATCGTAATGCTATATACCGTTATAACTTATATCGTAATAATATATAACGTTATGCGTCATAACGTATTACTATATAACATGATACGATATATCGTAATGCTATATAACGTTATACTTTATATCGCAATAGTATATAACGTTATACGTTATATCGTTATACTACATAACGTTATACGTTATATCGTAATAGTATATAACATGATACGATATATCGTAATGCTATATAACGTTATACCATGTATCGCAATAGTATATAACGTTATACGTAATATCGTAACAGTATTTAACGTTATACGTTATATCGTAATACTATATAAAGTTATACGTTATAACGTAATAATATATAACGTGATACGATATATCGTAATAGTATATAACGTTATATGTTATATCGTAACAGTATTTAACGTTATACATTATATCGTAATACTATATAACGTTATACGTTATATCGCAATAATATATAACGTTATACGATATAACGTAATACTATATAACGTTATACGTTATATCGTAATACTATATAACGTGATGCGATATATCGTAATGCTATATAACGTTATACGTTATATCGCAATAGTATATAACGTTATACGTTATATCGTAATAGTATATAATATGATACGATATATGGTAATGCTATATAACGTTATACCATGTATCGTAATAGTATATAACGTTATACGTTATATCGCAATAGTATATAACGTTATACGATATAATGTAATACTGTATAACATGATACGATATATCCTAATGCTATATAACGTTATAACTTATATCGTAATAGTATATAACGTTATACGTAACATCGTAACAGTATTTAACGTTATACGTTATATCGTAATACTATATAAAGTTATACGTTATAACGTAATAATATATAACGTGATACGATATATCGTAATAGTATATAACGTTATATGTTATATCGTAACAGTATTTAACGTTATACATTATATCGTAATACTATATAACGTTATACGTTATATCGCAATAATATATAACGTTATACGATATAACGTAATACTATATAACGTTATACGTTATATCGTAATACTATATAACGTTATACGTTATATCGCAATAATATATAACGTTATACGATATAACGTAATACTGTATAACATGATACGATATATCCTAATGCTATATAACGTTATAACTTATATCGTAATAGTATATAACGTTATACGTAATATCGTAACAGTATCTAACGTTATACGTTACATCGTAATACTATATAAAGTTATACGTTATAACGTAATACTATATAACGTTATACGTTATATGGCAATAGTATATAACGTTATACGATATAACGTAATACTATATAACGTTACACGTTATATCGTAATAGTATATAACCTTATACGATATATCGTAATAGTATATGACATGATACGATATATCGTAAAGCTATATAACGTTATACCATGTATCGTAATAGTATATAACGTAATACGTAATATCGTAACAGTATATAACGTTATACGTTATATCGTATTACTATATAACTTTATCCGTCGTGACGTAATACTATAAAACGTGATACGATATATCGTAATGCTATATAACGTTATATGTTATATCGCAATAGTATATAACGTTATACGTTATAACGTATTACTATATAACGAGATACGATATATCGTAATGCTAACGTTATAACTTGTATCGTAATAATATATAACGTTATACGTTATATAGTAATAGTATATAACGTTGTACGTTTTATCGTAATACTATATAACGTTATAGGTTATATGGTAATAGTATATAACGTTGTACGATATACGGCAATGCTATATAACTTTATACCTTGTATAGTAATAGTATATAACGATATACGTTATGTCGCAATAGTATATAACGTTATACGTTATATCCTTATACTATATAACGTTATACGTTATATCGTTATACTATATAACGTTATACGTTATATCGTAATAGTATATAACGTTATACGTTATACCGTAACTGTATATAACGTTACACGTTATATCGTAATTGTATATAACGTTATACGTTATATCGTAATTGTATATACCGTTATACGTTATATCGCAATAGTATATACCGTTATGCGTTATAACGTATTACTATGTAACGAGATACGATATATCGTAATGCTACGTACCGTTATAACTTATATCGTAATAGTATATAACGTTATACGTTATAACGTATTACTATATAACGTGATACGATATATCGTAATGCTATATAACGTTATACGTTATATCGTAATTGTATATAACGTTATACGTTATACCGTAACTGTATATAACGTTATACGTTATATCGTAATTGTATATAACGTTATACGTTATATCGTTATACTATATAACGTTATACGTTATATCGTTATACTGTATAACGTTATACGTTATACCGTAATAGTATATAACATGATACGATATATCGTAATGCTATATAACATGATACGATATATCCTAATGCTATATAACGTTATACGTTATATCGTATTACTATATAACTTTATACGTTGTGACGTAATACTATAAAGCGTGATACGATATATCGTAATGCCATATAACGTTATACGTTATATCGCAATAGTATATAACGTTATACGTTATAACGTAATAGTATATAACAATATACGTTATAACGTATTACTATATAACGTAATACGATATATCGTAATGCTATATAACGTTATAACTTATATCGTAATAGTATATAACGTTATACGTTATATCGTAATAGTATATAACGTTGTACGTTTTATCGTAATAGTATATAACGTTGTACGATATACGGCAATGCTATATAACTTTATACCTTGTATAGTAATAGTATATAACGATATACGTTATATCGCAATAGTATATAACGTTATACGTTATATCGTTATACTATATAACGTTATACGTTATATCGTAATAGTATATAACGTTACAACTTATATCGTAATAGTATATAACGTTATGCGTTATAACGTATTACTATATAACATGATACGATATATCGTAATGCTATATAACGTTATACGTTATATCGCAATAGTATATAACGTTATACGTTATATCGTAATAGTATATAATATGATACGATATATCGTAATGCTATATAACGTTATACCATGTATCGTAATAGTATATAACGTTATACGTTATATCGCAATAGTATATAACGTTATACGATATAACGTAATACTATATAACATGATACGATATATCCTAATGCTATATAACGTTGTATCTTTAATCGCAATAGTATATAACGTTATACGTTATATCGTAATTGTATATAACGTTATACGTTATACCGTAACAGTATATAACGTTATACGTTATATCGTAATAACATACAACGTTATACGTTATAACGTAATACTATATAACGTGGTGCGATATATCGTAATGCTATATAACGTTGTAACCTATATCGTAATAATATATAACGTTATACGTTATATCGTTATTGTATATAACGTTATACGTTATACCGTAACTGGATATAACGTTATACGATATATCGTAATTGTATATAACGTTATACGTTATACCGTAACAGTATATAATGTAATACGTTATATCGTAATGGTATATAACGTTATACGTTATATCGTAATAGTATATAACATGATACGATATATCGTAAAGCTATATAACGTTATACCATGTATCGCAATAGTATATAACGTAATACGTTATATCGTAATAGTATATGACGTTATACGTTATATCGTAGTAGTATATAACATGATACAATATATCGTAATGCTATATAACGTTATACGTTATATCGCAATAGTATATAACGTTATACCATGTATCGTAATACTATATAACGTTATACGTTATATCGCAATAGTATATAACGTTGTACGTTTTATCGTAATACTATATAACGTTATAGGTTATATGGTAATAGTATATAACGTTGTACTATATACGGCAATGCTATATAACTTTATACATTGTATAGTAATAGTATATAACGATATACGTTATATCGCAATAGTATATAACGTTATACGTTATATCGTAATAGTATATAATATGATACGATATATCGTAATGCTATATAACGTTATACCATGTATCGTAATAGTATATAACGTTATACGTTATATCGCAATAGTATATAACGTTATACGATATAACGTAATACTATATAACGTTATACGTTATATCGTAATAGTATATAAGGTTATACGATATATCCTAATAGTATATAACATGATACGATATATCGTAAAGCTATATAACGTTATACCATGTACCGTAATAGTATATAACGTAATACGTTATATCGTAATAGTATATGACGTTATACGTTATATCGTAGTAGTATATAACATGATACAATATATCGTAATGCTATATAACGTTATACGTTATATCGCAATAGTATATAACGTTATACCATGTATCGTAATACTATATAACGTTATACGTTATATCGCAATAATATATAACGTTATACGATATAACGTAATACTATATAACATTATACGTTATATCGTAATAGTATATAACATGATACGATATATCGTAATGCTATATAACGTTATCACTTATATCGTTATAGTATATATCGTTATACGTTATATCGTAACAGTATATAACGTTATACGTTATATCGTAACAGTATATAACGTTATACGTTATATCGTAAGAGTATATAACGTTATACGTTATATCGTATTACTATATAACTTTATCCGTTGTGACGTAATACTATAAAACGTGATACGATATATCGTAATGCTATATAACGTTATAACTTGTACCGTAATAATATATAACGTTATACGTTATATCGCAATAGTATATAACGTTATACGTTATATCGTAATTGTATATAACGTTATACGTTATACCGTAACAGTATATAACGTTATACGTTATATCGTAATAACATACAACGTTATACGTTATAACGTAATACTATATAGCGTGATGCGATATATCGTAATGCTATATAACGTTATACGTTATAACGTATTACTATATAACGTGATACGATATATCGTAATGCTATATAACGTTATACGTTATATCGCAATAGTATATAACGTTATACGTTATATCGTAATAGTATATAACGTTACAACTTATATCGTAATAGTATATAACGTTATGCGTTATAACGTATTACTATATAACATGATACGATATATCGTAATGCTATATAACGTTATACGTTATATCGCAATAGTATATAACGTTATACGTTATATCGTAATAGTATATAATATGATACGATATATCGTAATGCTATATAACGTTATACCATGTATCGTAATAGTATATAACGTTATACGTTATATCGCAATAGTATATAACGTTATACGATATAACGTAATACTATATAACATGATACGATATATCCTAATGCTATATAACGTTGTATCTTTAATCGCAATAGTATATAACGTTATACGTTATATCGTAATTGTATATAACGTTATAAGTTATACCGTAACAGTATATAACGTTATACGTTATATCGTAATAACATACAACGTTATACGTTATAAAGTAATACTATATAACGTGGTGCGATATATCGTAATGCTATATAACGTTGTAACCTATATCGTAATAATATATAACGTTATACGTTATATCGTTATTGTATATAACGTTATACGTTATACCGTAACTGTATATAACGTTATACGATATATCGTAATTGTATATAACGTTATACGTTATACCGTAACAGTATATAACGTAATACGTTATATCGTAATGGTATATAACGTTATACGTTATATCGTAATAGTATATAACATGATACGATATATCGTAAAGCTATATAACGTTATACCATGTATCGCAATAGTATATAACGTAATACGCTATATCGTAATAGTATATGACGTTATACGTTATATCGTAGTAGTATATAACATGATACAATATATCGTAATGCTATATAACGTTATACGTTATATCGCAATAGTATATAACGTTATACCATGTATCGTAATACTATATAACGTTATACGTTATATCGCAATAGTATATAACGTTGTACGTTTTATCGTAATACTATATAACGTTATAGGTTATATGGTAATAGTATATAACGTTGTACTATATACGGCAATGCTATATAACTTTATACATTGTATAGTAATAGTATATAACGATATACGTTATATCGCAATAGTATATAACGTTATACGTTATATCGTAATAGTATATAATATGATACGATATATCGTAATGCTATATAACGTTATACCATGTATCGTAATAGTATATAACGTTATACGTTATATCGCAATAGTATATAACGTTATACGATATAACGTAATACTGTATAACGTGATACGATATATCCTAATGCAATATAATGTTATAACTTATATCGTAATAGTATATAATGTTATACGTAATATCGTAACAGTATTTAACGTTATACGTTATATCGTAATACTATATAAAGTTATACGTTATAACGTAATACTATATAACGTGATACGATATATCGTAATAGTATATGACGTTATACGATATAACGTAATACTATATAACGTTACACGTTATATCGTAATAGTATATAAGGTTATACGATATATCCTAATAGTATATAACATGATACGATATATCGTAAAGCTATATAACGTTATACCATGTATCGCAATAGTATATAACGTAATACGTTATATCGTAATAGTATATGACGTTATACGTTATATCGTAGTAGTATATAACATGATACAATATATCGTAATGCTATATAACGTTATACGTTATATCGCAATAGTATATAACGTTATACCATGTATCGTAATACTATATAACGTTATACGTTATATCGCAATAATATATAACGTTATACGATATAACGTAATACTATATAACATTATACGTTATATCGTAATAGTATATAACATGATACGATATATCGTAATGCTATATAACGTTATCACTTATATCGTCAGAGTATATATCGTTATACGTTATATCGTAACAGTATATAACGTTATACGTTATATCGTAACAGTATATAACGTTATACGTTATATCGTAACAGTATATAACGTTATACGTTATATCGTATTACTATATAACTTTATCCGTTGTGACGTAATACTATAAAACGTGATACGATATATCGTAATGCTATATAACGTTATAACTTGTATCGTAATAATATATAACGTTATACGTTATATCGTAATAGTATATAACGTTATACGTTATATCCTAATACTATATAACGTTATACGATATAACGTAATACTATATAACATGATACGATATATCCTAATACTATATAACGTTGTATCTTTAATCGCAATAGTATATAACGTTATACGTTATATCGTAATTGTATATAACGTTATACGTTATACCGTAACAGTATATAACGTTATACGTTATATCGTAATAACATACAACGTTATACGTTATAACGTAATACTATATAACGTGATGCGATATATCGTAATGCTATATAACGTTATACGTTATAACGTATTACTATATAACGTGATACGATATATCGTAATGCTATATAACGTTATACGTTATATCGCAATAGTATATAACGTTATACGTTATAACGTATTAGTATATAACGAGATACGATATATCGTAATGCTATATAACGAGATACGATATATCGTAATGCTATATAACGTTATAACTTGTATCGTAATAATATATAACGTTATACGTTATATCGTAATAGCATATAACGTTATACGTTATATCCTAATACTATATAACGTTATACGATATAACGTAATACTATATAACATGATACGATATATCCTAATGCTATATAACGTTGTATCTTTAATCGCAATAGTATATAACGTTATACGTTATATCGTAATTGTATATAACGTTATACGTTATACCGTAACAGTATATAACGTTATACGTTATATCGTAATAACATACAACGTTATACTTTATAACGTAATACTGTATAACGTAATGCGATATATCGTAATGCTATATAACGTTGTAACCTATATCGTAATAATATATAACGTTATACGTTATATCGTTATTGTATATAACGTTATACGTTATACCGTAACTGTATATAACGTTATACGTTATATCGTAATTGTATATAACGTTATGCGTTATATCGTAATTGTACATACCGTTATACGTTATATCGCAATAGTATATACCGTTATACGTTATAACGTATTACTATATAACGAGATACGATATATCGTAATGCTATATACCGTTATAACTTATATCGTAATAATATATAACGTTATGCGTCATAACGTATTACTATATAACATGATACGATATATCGTAATGCTATATAACGTTATACTTTATATCGCAATAGTATATAACGTTATACGTTATATCGTTATACTACATAACGTTATACGTTATATCGTAATAGTATATAACATGATACGATATATCGTAATGCTATATAACGTTATAAGTTATATCGCAATAGTATATAACGTTATACGTTGTACAGTAATAATATATAACGTTATACGTTATATCGTAATTGTATATAACGTTATACGTTATACCGTAACTGTATATAAGGTTATACGTTATATCGTAATTGTATATAACGTTATACGTTATATCGTTATACTATATAACGTTATATGTTATACCGTAATAGTATATAACATGATACGATATATCGTAATGCTATATAACGTTATAAGTTATATCGCAATAGTATATAACGTTATACGTTGTACAGTAATAATATATAACGTTATACGTTATATCGTAATTGTATATAACGTTATACGTTATACCGTAACAGTAGATAACGTTATACGTTATATCGTAATTGTATATAACGTTATACGTTATACCGTAACAGTATATAACGTTATACGTTATATCGTAATAACATACAACGTTATACGTTATAACGTAATACTATATAACGTGATGCGATATATCGTAATGCTATATAACGTTGTAACCTATATCGTAATAATATATAACGTTATACGTTATATCGTTATTGTATATAACGTTATACGTTATACCGTAACTGTATATAACGTTATACGTTATATCGTAATTGTATATAACGTTATACGTTATATCGTAATTGTACATACCGTTATACGTTATATCGCAATAGTATATACCGTTATACGTTATAACGTATTACTATATAACGAGATACGATATATCGTAATGCTATATACCGTTATAACTTATATCGTAATTAGTATATAACGTTATGCGTCATAACGTATTACTATATAACATGATACGATATATCGTAATGCTATATAACGTTATACGTTATATCGCAATAGTATATAACGTTATACGATATAACGTAATACTATATAACGTTATACGTTATATCGTAATAGTATATAACATGATACGATATATCGTAATGCTATATAACGAGATACGATATATCGTAATGCTATATAACGTTATAACTTGTATCGTAATAATATATAACGTTATACGTTATATCGTAATAGTATATAACGTTATACGTTATATCGTTATGCTATATAACGTTATACGTTATATCGTAATAGTATATAACATGATACGATATATCGTAATGCTATATAACGTTATACGTTATATCGCAATAGTATATAACGTTATACGATATAACGTAATACTATATAACGTTATACGTTATATCGTAATAGTATATAACATGATACGATATATCGTAATGCTATATAACGTCATACGTTATATCGCAATAGTATATAACGTTATACATTGTATAGTAATAATATATAACGTTATACGTTATATAGTAATCGTATATAACGTTATACGTTATACCGTAACTGTATATAACGTTATACGTTATATCGTAATTGTATATAACGTTATACGTTATATCGTTATACTATATAACGTTATACGTTATACCGTAATAGTATATAACATGATACGATATATCGTAATGCTATATAACATGATACGATATATCATAATGCTATATAACGCTATACGTTATATCGTATTACTATATAACTTTATACGTTGTGACGTAATACTATAAAGCGTGATACGATATATCGTAATGCCATATAACGTTATACGTTATATCGCAATAGTATATAACATTATACGTTATAACGTAATAGTATATAACAATATACGTTATAACGTATTACTATATAACGTAATACGATATAACAATATACGTTATATCGTAATGCTATATAACGTAATACGATATATCGTAATGCTATATAACGTTATACGTTATATCGCAATAGTATATAACGTTATACCATGTATCGTAATACTATATAACGTTATACGTTATATCGCAATAATATATAACGTTATACGATATAACGTAATACTATATAACGTTATACGTTATATCGTAATAGAATATAACATGATACGATATATCGTAATGCTATATAACGTTATAACTTATATCGTTATAGTATATAACGTTATACGTTATATCGTAACAGTATATAACGTTATAAGTTATATCGTAACAGTATATAACGTTATACGTTATATCGTAACAGTATATAACGTTATACGATACAACGTAATACTATATAACATGATACGATATATCCTAATGGTATATAACGTTATACGTTATACCGTAACAGTATATAACGTTATACGTTATATCGTAATAACATACAACGTTATACGTTATAGCGTAATACTATATAACGTGATGCGATATATCGTAATGCTATATAACGTTGTAACCTATATCGTAATAATATATAACGTTATACGTTATATCGTTATTGTATATAACGTTATACGTTATACAGTAACTGTATATAACGTTATACGTTATATCGTAATTGTATATAACGTTATACGTTATATCGTAATTGTACATACCGTTATACGTTATATCGCAATAGTATATACCGTTATACGTTATAACGTATTACTATATAACGAGATACGATATATCGTAATGCTATATACCGTTATAACTTATATCGTAATTAGTATATAACGTTATGCGTCATAACGTATTACTATATAACATGATACGATATATCGTAATGCTACATAACGTTATACGTTATATCGCAATAGTATATAACGTTATACGATATAACGTAATACTATATAACGTTATACGTTATATCGTAATAGTATATAACATGATACGATATATCGTAATGCTATATAACGAGATACGATATATCGTAATGCTATATAACGTTATAACTTGTATCGTAATAATATATAACGTTATACGTTATATCGTAATAGTATATAACGTTATACGTTATATCGTTATGCTATATAACGTTATACGTTATATCGTAATAGTATATAACATGATACGATATATCGTAATGCTATATAACGTTATACGTTATATCGCAATAGTATATAACGTTATACGATATAACGTAATACTATATAACGTTATACGTTATATCGTAATAGTATATAACATGATACGATATATCGTAATGCTATATAACGTCATACGTTATATCGCAATAGTATATAACGTTATACATTGTATAGTAATAATATATAACGTTATACGTTATATAGTAATTATATATAACGTTATACGTTATACCGTAACTGTATATAACGTTATACGTTATATCGTAATTGTATATAACGTTATACGTTATATCGTTATACTATATAACGTTATACGTTATACCGTAATAGTATATAACATGATACGATATATCGTAATGCTATATAACATGATACGATATATCCTAATGCTATATAACGTTATACGTTATATCGTATTACTATATAACTTTATACGTTGTGACGTAATACTATAAAGCGTGATACGATATATCGTAATGCCATATAACGTTATACGTTATATCGCAATAGTATATAACATTATACGTTATAACGTAATAGTATATAACAATATACGTTATAACGTATTACTATATAACGTAATACGATATAACAATATACGTTATATCGTAATGCTATATAACGTAATACGATATATCGTAATGCTATATAACGTTATACGTTATATCGCAATAGTATATAACGTTATACCATGTATCGTAATACTATATAACGTTATACGTTATATCGCAATAATATATAACGTTATACGATATAACGTAATACTATATAACGTTATACGTTATATCGTAATAGAATATAACATGATACGATATATCGTAATGCTATATAACGTTATAACTTATATCGTTATAGTATATAACGTTATACGTTATATCGTAACAGTATATAACGTTATAAGTTATATCGTAACAGTATATAACGTTATACGTTATATCGTAACAGTATATAACGTTATACGATACAACGTAATACTATATAACATGATACGATATATCCTAATGGTATATAACGTTATACGTTATACCGTAACAGTATATAACGTAATACGTTATATCGTAATAGTATATAACGTTATACGTTATATCGTAATTGTACATACCGTTATACGTTATATCGCAATAGTATATACCGTTATACGTTATATCGTAATTGTATATAACGTTATACGTTATACCGTAACAGTATATAACGTAATACGTTATATCGTAATAGTATATAACGTTATACGTTATATCGTAATTGTACATACCGTTATACGTTATATCGCAATAGTATATACCGTTATACGTTATAACGTATTACTATATAACGAGATACGATATATCGTAATGCTATATAACGTTATACGTTATATCGCAATAGTATATAACGTTATACGTTATAACGTATTACTATATAACGAGATACGATATATCATAATGCTATATAACGTTATAACTTGTATCGTAATAATATATGACGTTATACGTTATATCGTAATAGTATATAACGTTATACGTTATATCGTAATTGTATATAACGTTATACGTTATACCGTAACAGTATATAACGTTATACGTTATATAGCAATTGTATATAACGTTATACGTTGTATGGTAATAGTATATAACGTTATACGTTATATCGTAATTGTATATAACGTTATACGTTATATCGTAATTGTACATAACGCTATACGTTATATCGCAATAGTATATAACGTTATACGTTATAACGTATTACTATATAACGACATACGATATATCATAATGCTATATAACGTTGTAACCTATATCGTAATAATATATAACGTTATACGTTATATCGTTATTGTATATAACGTTATACGTTATACCGTAACTGTATATAACGTTATACGTTATATCGTAATTGTATATAACGTTATACGTTATATCGTAATTGTACATACCGTTATACGTTATATCGCAATAGTATATACCGTTATACGTTATAACGTATTACTATATAACGCGATACGATATATCGTAATGCTATATAACGAGATACGATATATCGTAATGCTATATAACGTTATAACCTGTATCGTAATAATATATAACGTTATACGTTATATCGTAATAGTATATAACGTTATACGTTATATCGTTGTGCTATATAACGTTATACGTTATATCGTAATAGTATATAACGTTATACGTTACATCCTAATACTATATAACGTTATACGATACAACGTAGTACTATATAACATGATACGATATATCCTAATGGTATATAACGTTATACCTTGAATCGCAATAGTATATAACGTTATACGTTATATCGTAATTGTATATAACGTTATACGTTATACCGTAACAGTAGATAACGTTATACGTTATATCGTAATTGTATATAACGTTATACGTTATATCGTTATACTATATAACGTTATACGTTATACCGTTATAGTATATAACAATGATACGATATATCGTAATGCTATATAACATGATACGATATATCGTAATGCCATATAACGTTATACGTTATATCGCAATAGTACATAACGTTATACGTTATAACGTAATAGTATATAACAATATACGTTATAACGTATTACTATATAACGTAATACGATATATCGTAATGCTATATAACGTTATAACTTATATCGTAATAATAGATAACGTTATACGTTATATCGTAATAGTATATAACGTTATACGTTACATCCTAATACTATATAACGTTATACGATACAACGTAGTACTATATAACATGATACGATATATCCTAATGGTATATAACGTTATACCTGGAATCGCAATAGTATATAACGTTATACGTTATATCGTAATTGTATATAACGTTATACGTTATACCGTAACAGTAGATAACGTTATACGTTATATCGTAATTGTATATAACGTTATACGTTATATCGTTATACTATATAACGTTATACGTTATACCGTTATAGTATGTAACAATGATACGATATATCGTAATGCTATATAAAATGATACGATATATCGTAATGCTATATAACGTTATACGTTATATCGCAATAGTATATAACGTTATACGTTATAACGTAATACTATATAACGAGATACGATATATCCTAATGCTATATAACGTTGTATCTTTTATCGCAATAGTATATAACGTTATACGTTATATCGTAATTGTATATAACGTTATACGTTATACCGTAACAGTATATAACGTTCTACGTTATATCGTAATAACATACAACGTTATACGTTATAACGTAATACTATATAACGTGATGCGATATATCGTAATGCTATATAACGTTGTAACCTATATCGTAATAATATATAACGTTATACGTTATATCGTTATTGTATATAACGTTATACGTTATACCGTAACTGTATATAACGTTATACGTTATATAGCAATAGTATATAACGTTATACGTTGTATGGTAATAGTATATAACGTTATACGTTATATCGTAATTGTATATAACGTTATACGTTATATCGTAATTGTACATACCGTTATACGTTATATCGCAATAGTATATACCGTTATACGTTATAACGTATTACTATATAACGAGATACGATATATCGTAAGGCTATATACCGTTATAACTTATACCGTAATAGTATATAACGTTATGCGTCATAACGTATTACTATATAACATGATACGATATATCGTAATGCTGTATAACGTTATACGTTATATCGCAATAGTATGTAACGTTATACGTTATATCGTTATACTACATAACGTTATACGTTATATCGTTATGCTATATAACGTTATACGTTATATCGTAATAGTATATAACGTTATACGTTACATCCTAATACTATATAACTTTATACGATACAACGTAGTACTATATAACACGATACGATATATCCTAATGGTATATAACGTTATACCTTGAATCGCAATAGTATATAACGTTATACGTTATATCGTAATTGTATATAACGTTATACGTTATACCGTAACAGTATATAACGTAATACGTTATATCGTAATAGTATATAACGTTATACGTTATATCGTTGTGCTATATAACGTTATACGTTATATCGTAATAGTATATAACGTTATACGTTATACCGTAACTGTATATAACGTTATACGTTATATCGTAATTGTATATAACGTTATACGTTATACCGTAACAGTAGATAACGTTATACGTTATATCGTAATTGTATATAACGTTATACGTTATATCGTTATACTATATAACGTTATACGTTATACCGTTATAGTATATAACAATGATACGATATATCGTAATGCTATATAACATGATACGATATATCGTAATGCTATATAACGTTATACGTTATATCGCAATAGTATATAACGTTATACGTTATAACGTATTACTATATAACGAGATACGATATATCGTAATGCTATATAACGTTGTAACCTATATCGTAATAATATATAACGTTATACGTTATATCGTTATTGTATATAACGTTATACGTTATACCGTAACTGTATATAACGTTATACGTTATATCGTAATTGTATATAACGTTATACGTTATATCGTAACAGTATATAACGTTATACGTTATATCGTAACAGTATATAACGTTATACGTTATATCGCAATAGTATATACCGTTATACGTTATAACGTATTACTATATAACGAGATACGATATATCGTAATGCTATATAACGTTATACAATGTATCGTAATAGTATATAACGTTATACGTTATATCGCAATAGTATATAACGTTATACGATATAACGTAATACTGTATAACATGATACGATATATCCTAATGCTATATAACGTTATAACTTATATCGTAATAGTATATAACGTTATACGTAATATCGTAACAGTATTTAACGTTATACGTTATATCGTAATACTATATAAAGTTATACGATATAACGTAATACTATATAACGTGATACGATATATCGTAATAGTATATAACGTTATACGTTATATCGTAACAGTATTTAACGTTATACGTTATATCGTAATACTATATAACGTTATAAGTTATAACGTATTACTATATAACGTGATACGATATATCGTAATGCTATATAACGTTATACGTTATATGACAATAGTATATAACGTTATACGATATAACGTAATACTATATAACGTTATACGTTATATCGTAATAGTATATAACGTTATACGTTATATCGCAATAGTATGTAACGTTATACGTTATATCGTTATACTACATAACGTTATACGTTATATCGTTATGCTATATAACGTTATACGTTATATCGTAATAGTATATAACGTTATACGTTACATCCTAATACTATATAACTTTATACGATACAACGTAGTACTATATAACACGATACGATATATCCTAATGGTATATAACGTTATACCTTGAATCGCAATAGTATATAACGTTATACGTTATATCGTAATTGTATATAACGTTATACGTTATACCGTAACAGTATATAACGTTATACGTTATATAGCAATTGTATATAACGTTATACGTTGTATGGTAATAGTATATAACGTTATACGTTATATCGTAATTGTATATAACGTTATACGTTATATCGTAATTGTACATAACGCTATACGTTATATCGTAATTGTATATAACGTTATACGTTATATCGTTATACTATATAACGTTATACGTTATACCGTTATAGTATATAACAATGATACGATATATCGTAATGCTATATAACATGATACGATATATCGTAATGCCATATAACGTTATACGTTATATCGCAATAGTACATAACGTTATACGTTATAACGTAATAGTATATAACAATATACGTTATAACGTATTACTATATAACGTAATACGATATATCGTAATGCTATATAACGTTATAACTTGTATCGTAATAATAGATAACGTTATACGTTATATCGTAATAGTATATAACGTTATACGTTACATCCTAATACTATATAACGTTATACGATACAACGTAGTACTATATAACATGATACGATATATCCTAATGGTATATAACGTTATACCTTGAATCGCAATAGTATATAACGTTATACGTTATATCGTAATTGTATATAACGTTATACGTTATACCGTAACAGTAGATAACGTTATACGTTATATCGTAATTGTATATAACGTTATACGTTATATCGTTATACTATATAACGTTATACGTTATACCGTTATAGTATGTAACAATGATACGATATATCGTAATGCTATATAAAATGATACGATATATCGTAATGCAATATAACGTTATACGTTATATCGCAATAGTATATAACGTTATACGTTATAACGTAATACTATATAACGAGATACGATATATCCTAATGCTATATAACGTTGTATCTTTTATCGCAATAGTATATAACGTTATACGTTATATCGTAATTGTATATAACGTTATACGTTATACCGTAACAGTATATAACGTTCTACGTTATATCGTAATAACATACAACGTTATACGTTATAACGTAATACTATATAACGTGATGCGATATATCGTAATGCTATATAACGTTGTAACCTATATCGTAATAATATATAACGTTATACGTTATATCGTTATTGTATATAACGTTATACGTTATACCGTAACTGTATATAACGTTATACGTTATGTAGCAATAGTATATAACGTTATACGTTGTATGGTAATAGTATATAACGTTATACGTTATATCGTAATTGTATATAACGTTATACGTTATATCGTAATTGTACATACCGTTATACGTTATATCGCAATAGTATATACCGTTATACGTTATAACGTATTACTATATAACGAGATACGATATATCGTAAGGCTATATACCGTTATAACTTATACCGTAATAGTATATAACGTTATGCGTCATAACGTATTACTATATAACATGATACGATATATCGTAATGCTGTATAACGTTATACGTTATATCGCAATAGTATGTAACGTTATACGTTATATCGTTATACTACATAACGTTATACGTTATATCGTTATGCTATATAACGTTATACGTTATATCGTAATAGTATATAACGTTATACGTTACATCCTAATACTATATAACTTTATACGATACAACGTAGTACTATATAACACGATACGATATATCCTAATGGTATATAACGTTATACCTTGAATCGCAATATTATATAACGTTATACGTTATATCGTAATTGTATATAACGTTATACGCTATACCGTAACAGTATATAACGTAATACGTTATATCGTAATAGTATATAACGTTATACGTTATATCGTTGTGCTATATAACGTTATACGTTATATCGTAATAGTATATAACGTTATACGTTATACCGTAACTGTATATAACGTTATACGTTATATCGTAATAGTATATAACGCTATACGATATATCGTAATAGTATATAACATGATACGATACATCCTAATGCTATATAACGTTATACCTTGAATCGCAATAGTATATAACGTTATACGCTATACCGTAACAGTATATAACGTAATACGTTATTTCGTAATACCATATAACGTTATAAGTTATATCGTAATTGTACATAACGTTATACGTTATATCGCAGTAGTATATACCGTTATACGTTATAACGTATTACTATATAACGAGATACGATATATCGTAATGCTATATAACGTTGTAACCTATATCGTAATAATATATAACGTTATACGTTATATCGTTATTGTATATAACGTTATACGTTATACCGTAACTGTATATAACGTTATACGTTATATCGTAATTGTATATAACGTTATACGTTATATCGTAACAGTATATAACGTTATACGTTATATCGTAACAGTATATAACGTTATACGTTATATCGCAATAGTATATACCGTTATACGTTATAACGTATTACTATATAACGAGATACGATATATCGTAATGCTATATAACGTTATACAATGTATCGTAATAGTATATAACGTTATACGTTATATCGCAATAGTATATAACGTTATACGATATAACGTAATACTGTATAACATGATACGATATATCCTAATGCTATATAACGTTATAACTTATATCGTAATAGTATATAACGTTATACGTAATATCGTAACAGTATTTAACGTTATACGTTATATCGTAATACTATATAAAGTTATACGATATAACGTAATACTATATAACGTGATACGATATATCGTAATAGTATATAACGTTATACGTTATATCGTAACAGTATTTAACGTTATACGTTATATCGTAATACTATATAACGTTATAAGTTATAACGTATTACTATATAACGTGATACGATATATCGTAATGCTATATAACGTTATACGTTATATGACAATAGTATATAACGTTATACGATATAACGTAATACTATATAACGTTATACGTTATATCGTAATAGTATATAACGTTATACGTTATATCGCAATAGTATATAACGTTATACCATGTATCGTAATACTATATAACGTTATACGTTATATCGCAATAATATATAACGTTATACAATATAACGTAATACTATATAACGTTATACGTTATATCGTAATAGTATATAACATGATACGATATATCGTAATAGTATATAACGTTATACGTTATATCGTAATTGTATATAACGTTATACGTTATATCGTAATTGTATATAACGTTATACGTTATACCGTAACAGTATATAACGTAATACGTTATATCGTAATAGTATATAACGTTATACGTTATACCGTAACAGTATATAACGTTATACGTTATATCGCAATAGTATATAACGTTATACGTTGTATGGTAATAGTATATAACGTTATACGTTATATCGCAATAATATATAACGTTATACGATATAACGTAATACTATATAACGTTATACGTTATATCGTAATAGTATATAACATGATACGATATATCGTAATGCTATATAACGTTATAACTTATATCGTTGTAGTATATAACGTTATACGTTATATCGTAACAGTATATAACGTTATACAATATAACGTAATACTATATAACGTTATACGTTATATCGTAATTGTATATAACGTTATACGTTATATCGTAATTGTATATAACGTTATACGTTATACCGTAACAGTATATAACGTAATACGTTATATCGTAATAGTATATAACGTTATACGTTATACCGTAACTGTATATAACGTTATACGTTATATCGTAATTGTATATAGCGTTATACGTTATATCGTAATTGTATATACCGTTATACGTTATATCGCAATAGTATATACCGTTATACGTTATAACGTATTACTATATAACGACATACGATATATCGTAATGCTATGTACCGTTATAACTTATATCGTAATAGTATATAACGTTATGCGTTATAACGTATTACTATATAACATGATACGATATATCGTAATGCTATATAACGGTATACGTTATATCGCAATAGTATATAACGTTATACGTTATATCGTAATTGTATATACCGTTATGCGTTATATCGTAATAGTATATACCGTTATGCGTTATAACGTATTACTATATAACGAGATACGATATATCGTAATGCTATATAACGTTATACGTTATATCGCAATAGTATGTAACGTTATACCTTGAATCGCAATAGTATATAACGTTATACGTTATATCATAATTGTATATAACGTTATGCGTTATATCGTAATTGTATATACCGTTATACGTTATATCGCAATAGTATATACCGTTATACGTTATAACGTATTACTATATAGCGAGATACGATATATCGTAATGCTATATAACGTTATACGTTATATCGCAATAGTATATAACGTTATAACTTATATCGTAATAGTATATAAGGTTATACGTTATATCGTAATTGTATATAACGTTGTACGTTTTTTCGTAATACTATATAACGTTATAGGTTATATGGTAATAGTATATAACGTTGTACGATATACGGCAATGCTATATAACTTTATACCTTGTATAGTAATCGTATATAACGATATGCGTTATATCGCAATAGTATATAACGTTATACGATATATCGTTATACTATATAACGTTATACGTTATATCGTATTACTATATAACTTTATACGTTGTGACGTAATACTATAAAGCGTGATACGATATATCGTAATGCTATATAACGTTATACGTTATATCGCAATAGTATATAACATTATACGTTATATCGTAATAGTATCTAACGTTATGCGTTATAACGTATTACTATATAACATGATACGATATATCGTAATGCTATATAACTTTATACGTTATATCGCAATAGTATATAACGTTATACGTTATATCGTAATAGTATATAATATGATACGATATATCGTAATGCTATATAACGTTATACAATGTATCGTAATAGTATATAACGTTATACGTTATATCGCAATAGTATATAACGTTATACGTTATATCGCAATAGTATATAACGTTATACGATATAACGTGATAATATATAACATGATACGATATATCGTAATGCTATATAACGTTATACGTTATATCGCAATAGTATATAACGTTATACCATGTATCGTAATACTATATAACGTTATACGTTATATCGCAATAATATATAACGTTATACAATATAACGTAATACTATATAACGTTATACGTTATATCGTAATAGTATATAACATGATACGATATATCGTAATGCTATATAACGTTATAACTTATATCGTTGTAGTATATAACGTTATACGTTATATCGTAACAGTATATAACGTTATACGTTATATCGTAACAGTATATAACGTTATACGTTATATCGTAACAGTATATAACGTTATAAGTTATATCGTATTACTATATAACTTTATCCGTTGTGACGTAATACTATAAAACGTGATACGATATATCGTAATGCTATATAACGTTATACCATGTATCGTAATAGTATATAACGTTATACGTTATATCGCAATAGTATATAACGTTATACGATATAACGTAATACTGTATAACATGATACGATATATCCTAATGCTATATAACGTTATAACTTATATCGTAAAAGTATATAACGTTATACGTAATATCGTAACAGTATTTAACGTTATACGTTATATCGTAATACTATATAACGTTATAAGTTATAACGTATTACTATATAACGTGATACGATATATCGTAATGCTATATAACGTTATACGTTATATGGCAATAGCATATAACGTTATACGATATAACGTAATGCTATATAACGTTATACGTTATATCGTAATAGTATATAACGTTATACGATATATCGTGATAGTATATAACATGATACGATACGTCCTAATGCTATATAACGTTATACCTTGAATCGCAATAGTATATAACGTTATAAGCTACACCGTAACAGTATATAACGTAATACGTTATTTCGTAATACCATATAACGTTATAAGTTATATCGTAATTGTACATAACGTTATACGTTATATCGCAATAGTATATACCGTTATACGTTATAACGTATTACTGTACAACGAGATACGATATATCGTAATGCTATATAACGTTATAACTTATATCGTAATAGTATATAACTTTATACGTTATATCGTAACAGTATATAACGTTATACGTTATGTCGTATTACTATATAACTTTATCCGTTGTGACGTAATACTATAAAACGTGATACGATATATTGTAATGCTATATAACGTTATACGTTATATCGCAATAGTATATAACGTTATACGTTATATCGTAATTGTATATAACGTTATACGTTATATCGTAATTGTACATAATGTTATACGTTATATCGCAATAGTATATAACGTTATTCGTTACATCCTAATACTATATAACGTTATACGATACAACGTAATGCTATATAACATGATACGATATATCCTAATACTATATAACGTTATACGATATAACGTAATATTATATAACATGATACGCTATATCCTAATCGTATATAACGTTATACCTTGAATCGCAATAGTATATAACGTTATACGTTATATCGTAATTGTATATAACGTTATACGTTATACCGTAACAGTATATAACGTTATACGTTATATCGCAATAGTATATAACGTTATACGATATATCGTAATAGTATATAACGTTATACGTTATATCGTAATTGTATATAACGTTATACGTTATATCGTAATTGTATATAACGTTATACGTTATACCGTAACAGTATATAACGTAATACGTTATATCGTAATAGTATATAACGTTATACGTTATACCGTAACAGTATATAACGTTATACGTTATATCGCAATAGTATATAACGTTATACGTTGTATGGTAATAGTATATAACGTTATACGTTATATCGCAATAATATATAACGTTATACGATATAACCTAATACTATATAACGTTATACGTTATATCGTAATAGTATATAACATGATACGATATATCGTAATGCTATATAACGTTATAACTTATATCGTTGTAGTATATAACGTTATACGTTATATCGTAACAGTATATAACGTTATACGTTATATCGTAACAGTATATAACGTTATACGTTATATCGTAACAGTATATAACGTTATACGTTATATCGTATTACTGTATAACTTTATCCGTTGTGACGTAATACTATAAAACGTGATACGATATATCGTAATGCTATATAACGTTATACCATGTATCGTAATAGTATATAACGTTATACGTTATATCGCAATAGTATATAACGTTATACGATATAACGTAATACTGTATAACATGATACGATATATCCTAATGCTATATAACGTTATAACTTATATCGTAAAAGTATATAACGTTATACGTAATATCGTAACAGTAATTAACGTTATACGTTATATCGTAATACTATATACCGTTATAAGTTATAACGTATTACTATATAACGTGATACGATATATCGTAATGCTATATAACGTTATACGTTATATGGCAATAGCATATAACGTTATTCGATATAACGTAATACTATATAACGTTATACGTTATATCGTAATAGTATATAACGCTATACGATATATCGTAATAGTATATAACATGATACGATACATCCTAATGCTATATAACGTTATACCTTGAATCGCAATAGTATATAACGTTATACGCTATACCGTAACAGTATATAACGTAATACGTTATTTCGTAATACCATATAACGTTATAAGTTATATCGTAATTGTACATAACGTTATACGTTATATCGCAGTAGTATATACCGTTATACGTTATAACGTATTACTGTACAACGAGATACGATATATCGTAATGCTATATAACGTTATAACTTATATCGTAATAGTATATAACTTTATACGTTATATCGTAACAGTATATAACGTTATACGTTATGTCGTATTACTATATAACTTTATCCGTTGTGACGTAATACTATAAAACGTGATACGATATATTGTAATGCTATATAACGTTATACGTTATATCGCAATAGTATATAACGTTATACGTTATATCGTAATTGTATATAACGTTATACGTTATATCGTAATTGTACATAATGTTATACGTTATATCGCAATAGTATATAACGTTATTCGTTACATCCTAATACTATATAACGTTATACGATACAACGTAATGCTATATAACATGATACGATATATCCTAATACTATATAACGTTATACGATATAACGTAATATTATATAACATGATACGCTATATCCTAATCGTATATAACGTTATACCTTGAATCGCAATAGTATATAACGTTATACGTTATATCGTAATTGTATATAACGTTATACGTTATACCGTAACAGTATATAACGTTATACGTTATATCGCAATAGTATATAACGTTATACGATATATCGTAATAGTATATAACGTTATACGTTATATCGTTATTGTATATAACGTTATACGTTATATCGTAATTGTATATAACGTTATACGTTATACCGTAACAGTATATAACGTAATACGTTATATCGTAATAGTATATAACGTTATACGTTATACCGTAACAGTATATAACGTTATACGTTATATCGCAATAGTATATAACGTTATACGATATATCGTAATAGTATATAACGTTATACGTTATATCGTAATTGTATATAACGTTATACGTTATATCGTAATTGTATATGACGTTATACGTTATACCGTAAAAGTATATAACGTAATACGTTATATCGTAATAGTATATAACGTTATACGTCATACCGTAACAGTATATAACGTTATACGTTATATCGCAATAGTATATAACGTTATACGTTGTATGGTAATAGTATATAACGTTATACGTTATATCGCAATAATATATAACGTTATACGATATAACGTAATACTATATAACGTTATACGTTATATCGTAATAGTATATAACATGATACGATATATCGTAATGCTATATAACGTTATAACTTATATCGTTGTAGTATAGAGCGTTATACGTTATATCGTAACAGTATATAACGTTATACGTTATATCGCAATAATATATAACGTTATACCATGTATCGTAATACTATATAACGTTATACGTTATATCGCAATAGTATATAACGTTAAACGTTGTATAGTAATAATATATAACGTTATCCGTTATATCGTAATTGTATATAACGTTATACGTTATACCGTAACTGTATATAACGTTATACGTTATATCGTAATTGTATATAGCGTTATACGTTATATCGTAATTGTATATACCGTTATACGTTATATCGCAATAGTATATACCGTTATACGTTATAACGTATTACTATATAACGACATACGATATATCGTAATGCTATGTACCGTTATAACTTATATCGTAATAGTATATAACGTTATGCGTTATAACGTATTACTATATAACATGATACGATATATCGTAATGCTATATAACGTTATACGTTATATCGCAATAGTATATAACGTTATACGTTATATCGTAATTGTATATACCGTTATGCGTTATATCGTAATAGTATATACCGTTATGCGTTATAACGTATTACTATATAACGAGATACGATATATCGTAATGCTATATAACGTTATACGTTATATCGCAATAGTATGTAACGTTATACCTTGAATCGCAATAGTATATAACGTTATACGTTATATCATAATTGTATATAACGTTATGCGTTATATCGTAATTGTATATACCGTTATACGTTATATCGCAATAGTATATACCGTTATACGTTATAACGTATTACTATATAACGAGATACGATATATCGTAATGCTATATAACGTTATACGTTATATCGCAATAGTATATAACGTTATAACTTATATCGTAATAGTATATAAGGTTATACGTTATATCGTAATTGTATATAACGTTGTACGTTTTTTCGTAATACTATATAACGTTATAGGTTATATGGTAATAGTATATAACGTTGTACGATATACGGCAATGCTATATAACTTTATACCTTGTATAGTAATCGTATATAACGATATGCGTTATATCGCAATAGTATATAACGTTATACGTTATGTCGTTATACTATATAACGTTATACGTTATATCGTATTACTATATAACTTTATACGTTGTGACGTAATACTATAAAGCGTGATGCGATATATCGTAATGCTATATAACGTTATAACTTATATCGTTATAGTATATAACGTTATACGTTATATCGTAACAGTATATAACGTTATACGTTATATCGTAACAGTATATAACGTTATACGTTATATCGTAACAGTATATAACGTTATACGTTATATCGTAACAGTATATAACGTTATACGTTATATCGTATTACTATATAACTTTATCCGTTGTGACGTAATACTATAAAACGTGATACGATATATCGTAATGCTATATAACGTTATACCATGTATCGTAACAGTATATAACGTTATACGTTATATCGCAATAGTATATAACGTTATACGATATAACGTAATACTGTATAACATGATACGATATATCCTAATGCTATATAACGTTATAACTTATATCGTAAAAGTATATAACGTTATACGTAATATCGTAACAGTACTTAACGTTATACGTTATATCGTAATACTATATAACGTTATAAGTCATAACGTATTACTATATAACGTGATACGATATATCGTAATGCTATATAACGTTATACGTTATATGGCAATAGCATATAACGTTATACGATATAACGTAATACTATATAACGTTATACGTTATATCGTAATAGTATATAACGTTATACGATACATCGTAATAGTATATAACATGATACGATACATCCTAATGCTATATAACGTTATACCTTGAATCGCAATAGTATATAACGTTATACGCTATACCGTAACAGTATATAACGTAATACGTTATTTCGTAATACCATATAACGTTATAAGTTATATCGTAATTGTACATAACGTTATACGTTATATCGCAATAGTATATACCGTTATACGTTATAACGTATTACTGTACAACGAGATACGATATATCGTAATGCTATATAACGTTATAACTTATATCGTAATAGTATATAACTTTATACGTTATATCGTAACAGTATATAACGTTATACGTTACGTCGTATTACTATATAACTTTATCCGTTGTGACGTAATACTATAAAACGTGATACGATATATCGTAATGCTATATAACGTTATACGTTATATCGCAATAGTATATAACGTTATACGTTATAACGTATTACTATATAACGAGATACGATATATCGTAATGCTATATAACGTTATAACTTGTATCGTAATAATATATGATGTTATACGTTATATCGTAATAGTATATAACGTTATACGTTATATCGTAATAGTATATAACGTTATACGTTATATCCTAATACTATATAACGTTATACGATATAACGTAATATTATATAACATGATACGATATATCCTAATCCTATATAACGTTATACCTTGAATCGCAATAGTATATAACGTTATACGTTATATCGTAATTGTATATAACGTTATACGTTATACCGTAACAGTATATAACGTTATACGTTATATAGCAGTAGTATATAACGTTATACGTTGTATGGTAATAGTATATAACGTTATACGTTATATCGTAATTGTATATAACGTTATACGTTATATCGTAATTGTACATAACGCTATACGTTATATCGCAATAGTATATAACGTTATACGTTATAACGTATTACTATATAACGACATACGATATATCATAATGCTACATAACGTTGTAACCTATATCGTAATAATATATAACGTTATACGTTATATCGTTATTGTATATAAAGTTATACGTTATACCGTAACTGTATATAACGTTATACGTTATATCGTAATTGTATATAACGTTATACGTTATATCGTAATTGTACATACCGTTATACGTTATATCGCAATAGTATATACCGTTATACGTTATAACGTATTACTATATAACGAGATACGATATATCGTAATGCTATATACCGTTATAACTTATATCGTAATAGTATATAACGTTATGCGTCATAACGTATTACTATATAACGAGATACGATATATCGTAATGCTATATAACGAGATACGATATATCGTAATGCTATATAACGTTATAACTTGTATCGTAATAATATATAACGTTATACGTTATATCGTAATAGTATATAACGTTATACGTTATATCCTAATACTATATAACGTTATACGATATAACGTAATACTATATAACGTGATACGATATATCCTAATGCTATATAACGTTGTATCTTTAATCGCAATAGTATATAACGTTATACGTTATATCGTAATTGTATATAACGTTATACGTTATACCGTAACAGTATATAACGTTATACGTTATATCGTAATAACATACAACGTTATACGTTATAACGTAATACTATATTATGTGATGCGATATATCGTAATGCTATATAACGTTGTAACCTATATCGTAATAATATATAACGTTATACGTTATATCGTTATTGTATATAACGTTATACGTTATACCGTAACTGTATATAACGTTATACGTTATATCGTAATTGTATATAACGTTATACGTTATATCGTAATTGTACATACCGTTATACGTTATATCGCAATAGTATATACCGTTATACGTTATAACGTATTACTATATAACGAGATACGATATATCGTAATGCTATATACCGTTATAACTTATATCGTAATAATATATAACGTTATGCGTCATAACGTATTACTATATAACGAGATACGATATATCGTAATGCTATATAACGAGATACGATATATCGTAATGCTATATAACGTTATAACTTGTATCGTAATAATATATAACGTTATACGTTATATCGTAATAGTATATAACGTTATACGTTATATCCTAATACTATATAACGTTATACGATATAACGTAATACTATATAACGTGATACGATATATCCTAATGCTATATAACGTTGTATCTTTAATCGCAATAGTATATAACGTTATACGTTATATCGTAATTGTATATAACGTTATACGTTATACCGTAACAGTATATAACGTTATACGTTATATCGTAATAACATACAACGTTATACGTTATAACGTAATACTATATAACGTGATGCGATATATCGTAATGCTATATAACGTTGTAACCTATATCGTAATAATATATAACGTTATACGTTATATCGTTATTGTATATAACGTTATACGTTATACCGTAACTGTATATAACGTTATACGTTATATCGTAATTGTATATAACGTTATACGTTATATCGTAATTGTACATACCGTTATACGTTATATCGCTATAGTATATACCGTTATACGTTATAACGTATTACTATATAACGAGATACGATATATCGTAATGCTATAGACCATTATAACTTATATCCTAATTAGTATATAACGTTATGCGTCATAACGTATTACTATATAACATGATACGATATATCGTAGTGCTATATAACGTTATACGTTATATCGCAATAGTATATAACGTTATACGTTATATCGTTATACTACATAACGTTATACGTTATATCGTTATGCTATATAACGTTATACGTTATATCGTAATAGTATATAACGTTATACGTTACATCCTAATACTATATAACGTTATACGATACAACGTAATACTATATAACATGATACGATATATCCTAATGGTATATAACGTTATACCTTGAATCGCAATAGTATATAACGTTATACGTTATATCGTAATTGTATATAACGTTATACGTTATACCGTAACAGTATATAACGTAATACGTTATATCGTAATAGTATATAACGTTATACGTTATATCGTAATAGTATATAACATGATACGATATATCGTAATGCTATATAACGTTATACGTTATATCGCAATAGTATATAACGTTATACGATATAACGTAATACTATATAACGTTATACGTTATATCGTAATAGTATATAACATGATACGATATATCGTAATACTATATAACGTCATACGTTATATCGCAATAGTATATAAAGTTATACATTGTATAGTAATAATATATAACGTTATACGTTATATAGTAATTGTACATAACGTTATACGTTATACCGTAACTGTATATAACGTTATACGTTATATCGTAATTGTATATAACGTTATACGTTATATCGTTATACTGTATAACGTTATACGTTATACCGTAATAGTATATAACATGATACGATATATCGTAATGCTATATAACATGATACGATATATCCTAATGCTATATAACGTTATACGTTATATCGTATTACTATATAACTTTATCCGTTGTGACGTAATACTATAAAACGTGATACGATATATCGTAATGCTATATAACCTTATACGTTATATCGCAATAGTATATAACGTTATACGTTATAACGTATTACTATATAACGAGATACGATATATCGTAATGCTATATAACGTTATAACTTGTATCGTAATAATATATGACGTTATACGTTATATCGTAATTGTATATAACGTTATACGTTATACCGTAACAGTATATAACGTTATACGTTATATCGTAATAACATACAACGTTATACGTTATAACGTAATACTATATAACGTGATGCGATATATCGTAATGCTATATAACGTTGTAACCTATATCGTAATAATATATAACGTTATAACTTATATCTTTATAGTATATAACGTTATACGTTATCCCGCAACAGCATATAACGTAATACGTTATATCGTAATAGTATATGACGTTATACGTTATATCGTAGTAGTAAATAACATGATACAATATATCGTAATGCTATATAACGTTATACGTTATATCGCAATAGTACATAACGTTATACCATGTATCGTAATACTATATAACGTTATACGTTATATCGCAATAATATATAACGTTATACGATATAACGTAATACTATATAACGTTATACATTATATCGTAATAGAATATAACATGATACGATATATCGTAATGCTATATAACGTCATACGTTATATCGCAATAGTATATAACGTTATACATTGTATAGTAATAATATATAACGTTATACGTTATATAGTAATTGTATATAACGTTATACGTTATACCGTAACTGTATATAACGTTATACGTTATATCGTAATTGTATATAACGTGATACGATATATCGTAATGCTATATAACGTTATACGTTATATCGCAATAGTATATAACGTTATACGTTATAACGTATTACTATATAACGAGATACGATATATCGTAATGCTATATAACGAGATACGATATATCGTAGTGCTATAAAACGTTATAATTTGTATCGTAATAATATATAACGTTATACGTTATATCGTTATTGTATATAACGTTATACGTTATACCGTAACTGTATATAACGTTATACGTTATATCGTAATTGTATATAACGTTATACGTTATATCGTAATTGTACATACCGTTATACGTTATGTCGCAATAGTATATACCGTTATACGTTATATAGCAATATTATATAACGTTATACGTTATATAGCAATAGTATATAACGTTATACGTTGTATGGTAATAGTATATAACGTTATACGTTATATCGTAATTGTATATAACGTTATACGTTATATCGTAATTGTACATAACGCTATACGTTATATCGCAATAGTATATACCGTTATACGTTATAACGTATTACTATATAACGAGATACGATATATCGTAATGTTATATACCGTTATAACTTATATCGTAATAGTATATAACGTTATGCGTCATAACGTATTACTATATAACATGATACGATATATCGTAATGCTGTATAACGTTATACGTTATATCGCAATAGTATATAACGTTATACCATGTATCGTAATACTATATAACGTTATACGTTATATCGCAATAATATATAACGTTATACGATATAACGTAATACTATATAACGTTATACGTTATATCGTAATAGAATATAACATGATACGATATATCGTAATGCTATATAACGTTATAACTTATATCGATATAGTATATAACGTTATACGTTATATCGTAACAGTATATAACGTTATACGTTATATCGTAACAGTATATAACGTTATACGTTATATCGTAACAGTATATAACGTTATACGTTATATCGTAACAGTATATAACGTTATACGTTATATCGTATTACTATATAACTTTATGCGTTGTGACGTAATACTATAAAACGTGATACGATACATCGTAATGCTATATAACGTTATACGTTATATCGCAATAGTATATAACGTTATACGTTATAACGTAATAGTATATAACGACATACGATATATCATAATGCTATATAACGTTGTAACCTATATCGTAATAATATATAACGTTATACGTTATATCGTTATTGTATATAACGTTATACGTTATACCGTAACTGTATATAACGTTATACGTTATATCGTAATTGTATATAACGTTATACGTTATATCGTAACAGTATATAACGTTATACGTTATATCGTAACAGTATATAACGTTATACGTTATATCGCAATAGTATATACCGTTATACGTCATAACGTATTACTATATAACGAGATACGATATATCGTAAGGCTATGTACCGTTATAACTTATATCGTAATAGTATATAACGTTATGCGTCATAACGTATTACTATATAACATGATACGATATATCGTAATGCTATATAACGTTATACGTTATATCGCAATAGCATATAACGTTATACGTTATATCGTAATTGTATATACCGTTATGCGTTATATCGTAATAGTATATAAGGTTATACGTTATAACGTATTACTATATAACTTTATACGTTGTGACGTAATACTATAAAGCGTGATACGATATATCGTAATGCCATATAACGTTATACGTTATATCGCAATAGTATATAACGTTATACGTTATAACGTAATAGTATATAACAATATACGTTATAACGTATTACTATATAACGTAATACGATATATCGTAATGCTATATAAAGTTATAACTTATATCGTAATAGTATATAAGGTTATACGTTATATCGTAATTGTATATAACGTTGTACGTTTTATCGTAATACTATATAACGTTATAGGTTATATCGTAATTGTATATACCGTTATACGTTATATCGCAATAGTATATACCGTTATACGTTATAACGTATTACTATATAACGAGATACGATATATCTTAATGCTATATAACGTTATACGTTATATCGCAATAGTATATAACGTTATACGTTATATCGTATTACTATATAACTTTATACGTTGTGACGTAATACTATAAAGCGTGATACGATATATCGTAATGCCATATAACGTTATACGTTATATCGCAATAGTATATAACGTTATACGTTATAACGTAATAGTATATAACAATATACGTTATAACGTATTACTATATAACGTAATACGATATATCGTAATGCTATATAACGTTATAACTTATATCGTAATAGTATATAAGGTTATACGTTATATCGTAATTGTATATAACGTTGTACGTTTTATCGTAATACTATATAACGTTATAGGTTATATGGTAATAGTATATAACGTTGTACGATATACGGCAATGCTATATAACTTTATACCTTGTATAGTAATAGTATATAACGATATACGTTATATCGCAATAGTATATAACGTTATACGTTATATCGTTATACTATATAACGTTATACGTTATATCGTTATACTATATAACGTTATACGTTATATCGTAATAGTATATAACGTTATAACTTATATCGTAATAGTATATAACGTTATGCGTTATAACGTATTACTATATAACATGATACGATATATCGTAATGCTATATAACGTTATACGTTATATCGCTATAGTATATAACGTTATACGTTATATCGTAATAGTATATAATATGATACGATATATCGTAATGCTATATAACGTTATACCTTGTATAGTAATAGTATATAACGATATACGTTATATCGCAATAGTATATAACGTTATACGATATAACGTAATACTGTATAACATGATACGATATATCCTAATGGTATATAACGTTATAACTTATATCGTAATAGTATATAACGTTATACGTAATATCGTAACAGTATTTAACGTTATACGTTATATCGTAATACTATATAAAGTTATACGTTATAACGTAATACTATATAACGTGATACGATATATCGTAATAGTATATAACGTTATACGTTATATCGTAACAGTATTTAACGTTATACGTTATATCGTAATACTATATAACGTTATAAGTTATAACGTATTACTATATAACGTGATACGATATATCGTAATGCTATATAACGTTATACGTTATATGGCAATAGTATATAACGTTATACGATATAACGTAATACTATATAACGTTATAAGTTATAACGTATTACTATATAACATGATACGATATATCGTAAAGCTATATAACGTTATACCATGTATCGTAATAGTATATAACGTTATACGTTATATCGCAATAGTATATAACGTTATACGATATAACGTAATACTGTATAACATGATACGATATATCCTAATGCTATATAACGTTATAACTTATATCGTAATAGTATATAACGTTATACGTAATATCTAACAGTATTTAACGTTATACGTTATATCGTAATACTATATAAAGTTATACGTTATAACGTAATACTATATAACGTGATACGATATATCGTAATAGTATATAACGTTATACGTTATATCGTAACAGTATTTAACGTTATACGTTATATCGTAATAGTATATAACGTTATAAGTTATAACGTATTACTATATAACGTGATACGATATATCGTAATGCTATATAACGTTATACGTTATATGGCAATAGTATATAACGTTATACGATATAACGTAATACTATATAACGTTATACGTTATATCGTAATAGTTTATAACGTTATACGATATATCGTAATAGTATATAACATGATACGATATATCGTAAAGCTATATAACGTTATACCATGTATCGTAATAGTATATAACGTTATACGTTATATCGCAATAGTATATAACGGTATACGATATAACGTAATAATATATAACATGATACGATATATCCTAATGCTATATAACGTTATACCTTGAATCGCAATAGTATATGACGTTATACGCTATACCGTAACAGTATATACCGTAATACGTTATTTCGTAATACCATATAACGTTATACGTTATATCGTAATTGTACATAACGTTATACGTTATATCGCAATGGTATATAACGTTATACGTTATATCGTAATTGTATATACCGTTATGCGTTATATCGTAATAGTATATACCGTTATACGTTATAACGTATTACTATATAACGAGATACGATATATCGTAATGCTATATAACGTTATACGTTATATCGCAATAGTATATAACGTTATACCTTGAATCGCAATAGTATATAACGTAATACGTTATATCGTAATTGTATATAACGTTATACGTTATATCGTAATTGTATATACCGTTATACGTTATATCGTATTACTATATAACTTTATACGTTGTGACGTAATACTATAAAGCGTGATACGATATATCGTAATGCCATATAACGTTATACGTTATATCGCAATAGTATATAACGTTATACGTTATAACGTAATAGTATATAACAATATACGTTATAACGTATTACTATATAACGTAATACGATATATCGTAATGCTATATAACGTTATAACTTATATCGTAATACTATATAAGGTTATACGTTATATCGTAATTGTATATAACGTTGTACGTTTTATCGTAATACTATATAACGTTATAGGTTATATCGTAATTGTATATACCGTTATACGTTATATCGCAATAGTATATACCGTTATACGTTATAACGTATTACTATATAACGAGATACGATATATCGTATTGCTATATAACGTTATACGTTATATCGCAATAGTATATAACGTTATACCTTGAATCGCAATAGTATATAACGTTATACCTTGAATCGCAATAGTATATAACGTTATACGTTATATCGCAATAGTATATAACGTTATACGTTATATCGTATTACTATATAACTTTATACGTTGTGACGTAATACTATAAAGCGTGATACGATATATCGTAATGCCATATAACGTTATACGTTATATCGCAATAGTATATAACGTTATACGTTATAACGTAATAGTATATAACAATATACGTTATAACGTATTACTATACAACGTAATACGATATATCGTAATGCTATATAACGTTATAACTTATATCGTAATACTATATAAGGTTATAAGTTATATCGTAATTGTATATAACGTTGTATGTTTTATCGTAATACTATATAACGTTATAGGTTATATGGTAATAGTATATAACGTTGTACGATATACGGCAATGGTATATAACTTTATACCTTGTATAGTAATAGTATATAACGATATACGTTATATCGCAATAGTATATAACGTTATACGATATAACGTAATACTGTATAACATGATACGATATATCCTAATGCTATATAACGTTATAACTTATATCGTAATAGTATATAACGTTATACGTAATATCGTAACAGTATTTAACGTTATACGTTATATCGTAATACTATATAAAGTTATACGTTATAACGTAATACTATATAACGTGATACGATATATCGTAATAGTATATAACGTTATACGTTATATCGTAACAGTATTTAACGTTATACGTTATATCGTAATACTATATAACGTTATAAGTTATAACGTATTACTATATAACGTGATACGATATATCGTAATGCTATATAACGTTATACGTTATATGGCAATAGTATATAACGTTATACGATATAACGTAATACTATATAACGTTATAAGTTATAACGTATTACTATATAACATGATAAGATATATCGTAAAGCTATATAACGTTATACCATGTATCGTAATAGTATATAACGATATACGTTATATCGCAATAGTATATAACGTTATACGATATAACGTAATACTGTATAACATGATACGATATATCCTAATGCTATATAACGTTATAACTTATATCGTAATAGTATATAACGTTATACGTAATATCTAACAGTATTTAACGTTATACGTTATATCGTAATACTATATAAAGTTATGGGTTATAACGTAATACTATATAACGTGATACGATATATCGTAATAGTATATAACGTTATACGTTATATCGTAACAGTATTTAACGTTATACGTTATATCGTAATACTATATAACGTTATAAGTTATAACGTATTACTATATAACGTGATACGATATATCGTAATGCTATATAACGTTATACGTTATATGGCAATAGTATATAACGTTATACGATATAACGTAATACTATATAACGTTATACGTTATATCGTAATAGTTTATAACGTTATACGATATATCGTAATAGTATATAACATGATACGATATATCGTAAAGCTATATAACGTTATACCAAGTATCGTAATAGTATATAACGTTATACGTTATAACGCAATAGTATATAACGGTATACGATATAACGTAATAATATATAACATGATACGATATATCCTAATGCTATATAACGGTATACCTTGAATCGCAATAGTACATGACGTTATACGCTATACCGTAACAGTATATACCGTAATACGTTATTTCGTAATACCATATAACGTTATACGTTATATCGTAATTGTACATAACGTTATACGTTATATCGCAATAGTATATAACGTTATACGTTATATCGTAATTGTATATACCGTTATGCGTTATATCGTAATAGTATATACCGTTATACGTTATAACGTATTACTATATAACGAGATACGATATATCGTAATGCTATATAACGTTATACGTTATATCGCAATAGTATATAACGTTATACCTTGAATCGCAATAGTATATAACGTTATACGTTATATCGTAATTGTATATAACGTTATACGTTATATCGTAATTGTATATACCGTTATACGTTATATCGTATTACTATATAACTTTATACGTTGTGACGTAATACTATAAAGCGTGATACGATATATCGTAATGCCATATAACGTTATACGTTATATCGCAATAGTATATAACGTTATACGTTATAACGTAATAGTATATAACAATATACGTTATAACGTATTACTATATAACGTAATACGATATATCGTAATGCTATATAACGTTATAACTTATATCGTAATACTATATAACGTTATACGTTATATCGTAATTGTATATAACGTTGTACGTTTTATCGTAATACTATATAACGTTATAGGTTATATCGTAATTGTATATACCGTTATACGTTATATCGCAATAGTATATACCGTTATACGTTATAACGTATTACTATATAACGAGATACGATATATCTTAATGCTATATAACGTTATACGTTATATCGCAATAGTATATAACGTTATACGTTATATCGCAATAGTATATAACGTTATACGTTATATCGTATTACTATATAACTTTATACGTTGTGACGTAATACTATAAAGCGTGATACGATATATCGTAATGCCATATAACGTTATACGTTATATCGCAATAGTATATAACGTTATACGTTATAACGTAATAGTATATAACAATATACGTTATAACGTATTACTATACAACGTAATACGATATATCGTAATGCTATATAACGTTATAACTTATATCGTAATACTATATAAGGTTATAAGTTATATCGTAATTGTATATAACGTTGTATGTTTTATCGTAATACTATATAACGTTATAGGTTATATGGTAATAGTATATAACGTTGTACGATATACGGCAATGCTATATAACTTTATACCTTGTATAGTAATAGTATATAACGATATACGTTATATCGCAATAGTATATAACGTTATACGATATAACGTAATACTGTATAACATGATACGATATATCCTAATGCTATATAACGTTATAACTTATATCGTAATAGTATATAACGTTATACGTAATATCGTAACAGTATTTAACGTTATACGTTATATCGTAATACTATATAAAGTTATACGTTATAACGTAATACTATATAACGTGATACGATATATCGTAATAGTATATAACGTTATACGTTATATCGTAACAGTATTTAACGTTATACGTTATATCGTAATACTATATAACGTTATAAGTTATAACGTATTACTATATAACGTGATACGATATATCGTAATGCTATATAACGTTATACGTTATATGGCAATAGTATATAACGTTATACGATATAACGTAATACTATATAACGTTATAAGTTATAACGTATTACTATATAACGTGATACGATATATCGTAAAGCTATATAACGTTATACCATGTATCGTAATAGTATATAACGTTATACGTTATATCGCAATAGTATATAACGTTATACGATATAACGTAATACTGTATAACATGATACGATATATCCTAATGCTATATAACGTTATAACTTATATCGTAATAGTATATAACGTTATACGTAATATCTAACAGTATTTAACGTTATACGTTATATCGTAATACTATATAAAGTTATACGTTATAACGTAATACTATATAACGTGATACGATATATCGTAATAGTATATAACGTTATACGTTATATCGTAACAGTATTTAACGTTATACGTTATATCGTAATACTATATAACGTTATAAGTTATAACGTATTACTATATAACGTGATACGATATATCGTAATGCTATATAACGTTATACGTTATATGGCAATAGTATATAACGTTATACGATATAACGTAATACTATATAACGTTATACGTTATATCGTAATAGTTTATAACGTTATACGATATATCGTAATAGTATATAACATGATACGATATATCGTAAAGCTATATAACGTTATACCATGTATCGTAATAGTATATAACGTTATACGTTATAACGCAATAGTATATAACGTTATACGATATAACGTAATACTGTATAACATGATACGATATATCCTAATGCTATATAACGTTATAACTTATATCGTAATAGTATATAACGTTATACGTAATATCTAACAGTATTTAACGTTATACGTTAAATCGTAATACTATATAAAGTTATACGTTATAACGTAATACTATATAACGTGATACGATATATCGTAATAGTATATAACGTTATACGTTATGTCGTAACAGTATTTAACGTTATACGTTATATCGTAATACTATATAACGTTATAACTTATAACGTATTACTATATAACGTGATACGATATATCGTAATGCTATATAACGTTATACGTTATATGGCAATAGTATATAACGTTATACGATATAACGTAATACTATATAACGTTATACGTTATATCGTAATAGTTTATAAAGTTATACGATATATCGTAATAGTATATAACATGATACGATATATCGTAAAGCTATATAACGTTATACCATGTATCGTAATAGTATATAACGTTATACGTTATATCGCAATAGTATATAACGGTATACGATATAACGTAATAATATATAACATGATACGATATATCCTAATGCTATATAACGTTATACCTTGAATCGCAATAGTATATGACGTTATACGCTATACCGTAACAGTATATACCGTAATACGTTATTTCGTAATACCATATAACGTTATACGTTATATCGTAATTGTACATAACGTTATACGTTATATCGCAATAGTATATAACGTTATACGTTATATCGTAATTGTATATACCGTTATGCGTTATATCGTAATAGTATATACCGTTATACGTTATAACGTATTACTATATAACGAGATACGATATATCGTAATGCTATATAACGTTATACGTTATATCGCAATAGTATATAACGTTATACCTTGAATCGAAATAGTATATAACGTTATACGTTATATCGTAATTGTATATAACGTTATACGTTATATCGTAATTGTATATACCGTTATACGTTATAGCGCAATAGTATATACCGTTATACGTTATAACGTATTACTATATAACGAGATACGATATATCTTAATGCTATATAACGTTATACGTTATATCGCAATAGTATATAACGTTATACGTTATATCGTATTACTATATAACTTTATACGTTGTGACGTAATACTATCAAGCGTGATACGATATATCGTAATGCCATATAACGTTATACGTTATATCGCAATAGTATATAACGTTATACGTTATAACGTAATAGTATATAACAATATACGTTATAACGTATTACAATATAACGTAATACGATATATCCTAATGCTATATAACGTTATAACTTATATCGTAATAGTATATAACGTTATACGTAATATCGTAACAGAATTTAACGTTATACGTTATATCGTAATACTATATAAAGTTATACGTTATAACGTAATACTATATAACGTGATAAGATATATCGTAATAGTATATAACGATATACGTTATATCGCAATAGTATATAACGTTATACGTTATATCGTTATACTATATAACGTTATACGTTATATCGTAATAGTATATAACGTTATAACTTATATCGTAATAGTATATAACGTTATGCGTTATAACGTATTACTATATAACATGATACGATATATCGTAATGCTACATAACGTTATACGTTATATCGCTATAGTATATAACGTTATACGTTATATCGTAATAGTATATAATATGATACGATATATCGTAATGCTATATAACGTTATACCATGTATCGTAATAGTATATAACGTTATACGTTATATCGCAATAGTATATAACGTTATACGATATAACGTAATACTGTATAACATGATACGATATATCCTAATGCTATATAACGTTATAACTTATATCGTAATAGTATATAACGTTATACGTAATATCTAACTGTATTTAACGTTATACGTTATTTCGTAATACCATATAACGTTATACGTTATATCGTAATTGTACATAACGTTATACGTTATACCGTAACAGTATATAACGTAATACGTTATATCGTAATAGCATATAACGTTATAACTTATATCGTAATAGTATATAAAGTTATGCGTTATAACGTATTACTATATGACATGATACCATATATCGTAATGCTATGTAACGTTATACGTTATATCGTATTAACATACAACGTTATACGTTATAACGTAATACTATATAACGTGATGCGATATATCGTAATGCTATATAACGTTATACGTTATATCGCAATAGTACATAACGTTATACGTTATACCGTAACAGTATATAACGTTATGCGTTATATCGTAATAACATACAACGTTATACGTTATATCGTAATAACATACAACGTTATACGTTATAACGTATTACTATATAACGTGATGCGATATATCGTAATGCTATATAACGTTATACGATATAACGTAATACTATATAACATGATACGATATATCCTAATGCTATATAACGTTGTATCTTTAATCGCAATAGTATATAACGTTATACGTTACATCCTAATACTATATAACGTTATACGATACAACGTAATACTATATAACATGATACGATATATCCTAATGCTATATAACGTTATACGTTGAATCGCAATAGTATATAACGTTATACGTTATATCGTAATTGTATATAACGTTATACGTTATACCGTAACAGTATATAACGTAATACGTTATATCGTAATAGTATATAACGTCTTACGTTATATCGTAATAGTATATAACATGATGCGATATATCGTAATGCTATACAACGTTATACGTTATATCGCAATAGTATATAACGTTATACGATATAACGTAATACGATATAACGTTATACGTTATATCGTAGTAGTATATAACATGATACGATATATCGTAATGCTATATAACGTTATACGTTATATCGCAATAGTATATACCGTTATACGTTATAACGTATTACTATATAACGAGATACGATATATCGTAATGCTATGTACCGTTATAAGTTATATCGTAATAGTATATAACGTTGTGCGTTATAACGTATTACTATATAACATGATACGATATATCGTAATGCTATATAACGTTATACGTTATATCGCAATAGTATATAACGTTATACGTTATATCGTTATACTATATAACGTTATACGTTATATCGTTATGCTATATAACGTTATACGTTATATCGTTATGCTATATAACGTTATACGTTATATCGCAATAGTATATAACGTTATACGTTATATCGTTATACTATATAACGTTATACGTTATATCGTTATGCTATATAACGTTATACGATATATCGTAACAGTATATAACGTTATAACTTATATCGTAATGGTATACAACGTTATACGTTATATCGCAATAGTATATAACGTTATACGTTATATCGTTATACTATATAACGTTATACGTTATATCGTAATAGTATATAACGTTATAACTTATATCGTAATAGTATATAACGTTATGCGTTATAACGTATTACTATATGACATGATACCATATATCGCAATGCTATGTAACGTTATACGTTATATCGTAATACCATACAACGTTATACGTTATATCGTAGTAACATACAACGTTATACGTTGTAACGTATTACTATATAACGAGATACGATATATCGTAATGCTATATAACGTTATAACTTGTATCGTAATAATATATAACGTTATACGTTATATCGCAATAGTATATACCGTTATACGTTATAACGTATTACTATATAACGAGATACGATATATCGTAATGCTATATACCGTTATAACTTATATCGTAATAGTATATAACGTTATGCGTCATAACGTATTACTATATAACGTGATGCGGTATATCGTAATGCTATATAACGTTATACGATATAACGTAACACTATATAACATGATACGATATATCCTAATGCTATATAACGTTGTATCTTTAATCGCAATAGTATATAACGTTATACGTTATATCGTAATTGTATATAACGTTATACGTTATACCGTAACAGTATATAACGTAATACGTTATATCGTAATAGTATATAACGTCTTACGTTATATCGTAATAGTATATAACATGATGCGATATATCGTAATGCAATACAACGTTATACGTTGTGACGTAATACTATAAAGCGTGATACGATATATCGTAATGCCATATAACGTTATACGTTATATCGCAATAGTATATAACGTTATACGATATAACGAAATACTATATAACGTTATACGTTATACCGTAACAGTATATAACATGATACGATATATCGTAATGCTATACAACGTTATACGTTATATCGCAATAGTATATAACGTTATACGATATAACGAAATACTATATAACGTTATACGTTATATCGTAGTAGTATATAACATGATACGATATATCGTAATGCTATATAACGTTATACGTTATATCGCAATAGTATATACCGTTATACGTTATAACGTATTACTATATAACGAGATACGATATATCGTAATGCTATGTACCGTTATAACTTATATCGTAATAGTATATAACGTTATGCGTTATAACGTATTACTATATAACATGATACGATATATCGTAATGCTATATAACGTTATACGTTATATCGCAATAGTATATAACGTTATACGTTATATCGTTATACTATATAACGTTATACGTTATATCGTTATGCTATATAACGTTATACGTTATATCGCAATAGTATATAACGTTATACGTTATATCGTTATACTATATAACGTTATACGTTATATCGTTATGCTATATAACGTTATACGATATATCGTAATAGTATATAACGTTATAACTTATATCGTAATAGTATACAACGTTATACGTTATATCGCAATAGTATATAACGTTATACGTTATATCGTTATACTATATAACGTTATACGTTATATCGTAATAGCATATAACGTTATAACTTATATCGTAATAGTATATAAAGTTATGCGTTATAACGTATTACTATATGACATGATACCATATATCGTAATGCTATGTAACGTTATACGTTATATCGTAATAACATACAACGTTATACGTTATAACGTAATACTATATAACGTGATGCGATATATCGTAATGCTATATAACGTTATACGTTATATCGCAATAGTACATAACGTTATACGTTATACCGTAACAGTATATAACGTTATACGTTATATCGTAATAACATACAACGTTATACGTTATATCGTAATAACATACAACGTTATACGTTATAACGTATTACTATATAACGTGATGCGATATATCGTAATGCTATATAACGTTATACGATATAACGTAATACTATATAACATGATACGATATATCCTAATGCTATATAACGTTGTATCTTTAATCGCAATGGTATATAACGTTATACGTTACATCCTAATACTATATAACGTTATACGATACAACGTAATACTATATAACATGATACGATATATCCTAATGCTATATAACGTTATACGTTGAATCGCAATAGTATATAACGTTATACGTTATATCGTAATTGTATATAACGTTATACGTTATACCGTAACAGTATATAACGTAATACGTTATATCGTAATAGTATATAACGTCTTACGTTATATCGTAATAGTATATAACATGATGCGATATATCGTAATGCTATACAACGTTATACGTTATATCGCAATAGTATATAACGTTATACGATATAACGTAATACGATATAACGTTATACGTTATATCGTAGTAGTATATAACATGATACGATATATCGTAATGCTATATAACGTTATACGTTATATCGCAATAGTATATACCGTTATACGTTATAACGTATTACTATATAACGAGATACGATATATCGTAATGCTATGTACCGTTATAAGTTATATCGTAATAGTATATAACGTTATGCGTTATAACGTATTACTATATAACATGATACGATATATCGTAATGCTATATAACGTTATACGTTATATCGCAATAGTATATAACGTTATACGTTATATCGTTATACTATATAACGTTATACGTTATATCGTTATGCTATATAACGTTATACGTTATATCGCAATAGTATATAACGTTATACGTTATATCGTTATACTATATAACGTTATACGTTATATCGTTATGCTATATAACGTTATACGATATATCGTAATAGTATATAACGTTATAACTTATATCGTAATAGTATACAACGTTATACCTTATATCGCAATAGTATATAACGTTATACGTTATATCGTTATACTATATAACGTTATACGTTATATCGTAATAGCATATAACGTTATAACTTATATCGTAATAGTATATAAAGTTATGCGTTATAACGTATTACTATATGACATGATACCATATATCGTAATGCTATGTAACGTTATACGTTATATCGTAATAACATACAACGTTATACGTTATAACGTAATACTATATAACGTGATGCGATATATCGTAATGCTATATAACGTTATACGTTATATCGCAATAGTACATAACGTTATACGTTATACCGTAACAGTATATAACGTTATACGTTATATCGTAATAACATACAACGTTATACGTTATATCGTAATAACATACAACGTTATACGTTATAACGTATTACTATATAACGTGATGCGATATATCGTAATGCTATATAACGTTATACGATATAACGTAATACTATATAACATGATACGATATATCCTAATGCTATATAACGTTGTATCTTTAATCGCAATGGTATATAACGTTATACGTTACATCCTAATACTATATAACGTTATACGATACAACGTAATACTATATAACATGATACGATATATCCTAATGCTATATAACGTTATACGTTGAATCGCAATAGTATATAACGTTATACGTTATATCGTAATTGTATATAACGTTATACGTTATACCGTAACAGTATATAACGTAATACGTTATATCGTAATAGTATATAACGTCTTACGTTATATCGTAATAGTATATAACGTTATAACTTATATCGTAATAGTATATAACGTTATGCGTTATAACGTATTACTATATGACATGATACCATATATCGTAATGCTATGTAACGTTATACGTTATATCGTAATAACATACAACGTTATACGTTATATCGTAATAACATACAACGTTATACGTTGTAACGTATTACTATATAACGTGATGCGGTATATCGTAATGCTATATAACGTTATACGATATAACGTAACACTATATAACATGATACGATATATCCTAATGCTATATAACGTTGTATCTTTAATCGCAATAGTATATAACGTTATACGTTATATCGTAATTGTATATAACGTTATACGTTATACCGTAACAGTATATAACGTAATACGTTATATCGTAATAGTATATAACGTCTTACGTTATATCGTAATAGTATATAACATGATGCGATATATCGTAATGCAATACAACGTTATACGTTGTGACGTAATACTATAAAACGTGATACGATATATCGTAATGCCATATAACGTTATACGTTATATCGCAATTGTATATAACGTTATACGTTACATCCTAATACTATATAACGTTATACGATACAACGTAATACTATATAACATGATACGATATATCCTAATGCTATATAACGTTATACGTTGAATCGCAATAGTATATAACGTTATACGTTATATCGTAATTGTATATAACGTTATACGTTATACCGTAACAGTATATAACGTAATACGTTATATCGTAATAGTATATAACGTCTTACGTTATATCGTAATAGTATATAACATGATGCGATATATCGTAATGCTATACAACGTTATACGTTATATCGCAATAGTATATAACGTTATACGATATAACGTAATACTATATAACGTTATACGTTATATCGTAGTAGTATATAACGTTATAACTTATATCGTAATAGTATACAACGTTATACGTTATATCGCAATAGTATATAACGTTATACGTTATATCGTTATACTATATAAGGTTATACGTTATATCGTAATAGTATATAACGTTATAACTTATATCGTAATAGTATATAACGTTATGCGTTATAACGTATTACTATATGACATGATACCATATATCGTAATGCTATGTAACGTTATACGTTATATCGTAATAACATACAACGTTATACGTTATAACGTAATACTATATAACGTGATGCGATATATCGTAATGCTATATAACGTTATACGTTATATCGCAATAGTACATAACGTTATACGTTATACCGTAACAGTATATAACGTTATACGTTATATCGTAATAACATACAACGTTATAAGTTATAACGTATTACTATGTAACGAGATACGATATATCGTAATGCTATATAACGTTATAACTTGTATCGTAATAATATATAACGTTATACGTTATATCGCAATAGTATATACCGCTACACGTTATAACGTATTACTATAAAACGAGATACGATATATCGTAATGCTATATACCGTTATAACTTATATCGTAATAGTATATAACGTTATTCGTCATAACGTATTACTATATAACATGATAAGATATATCGTAATGCTATATAACGTTATACGTTATATCGCAATAGTATATAACGTTATACGTTATATCGTTATACTACATAACGTTATACGTTATATCGTTATGCTATGTAACGTTATACGTTATATCGTAATAGTATATAACGTTATGACTTATATCGTAATAGTATATAACGAGATACGCTATATCTTAATGCTATATAACGTTGTACCTTGAATCGTAATAGTATATAACGTTATACGATATAACGTAATACTATATAACATGATACGATATATCCTAATGCTACATAACGTTATACCTTGAATCGCAATAGTATATAACGTTATACGTTATACCGTAACAGTATATAACGTTGTACGTTATATCGTAATACCATATAACGTTATACGTTATAACGTAATACTATATAACGTGATGTGATATATCGTAATGCTATATAACTTTATACGTTGTGACGTAATACTATAAAACGTGATACGATATATCGTAATGCCATATAACGTTATACGTTATATCGCAATAGTATATAACGTTATACGATATAACGTAATACTGTATAACATGATACGATATATCCTAATGCTATATAACGTTATAACTTATATCGTAAAAGTATATAACGTTATACGTAATATCGTAACAGTGTTTAACGTTATACGTTATATCGTAATACTATATAACGTTATAAGTTATAACGTATTACTATATAACGTGATACGATATATCGTAATGCTATATAATGTTATACGTTATATGGCAATAGCATATAACGTTATACGATGTATCGTAATAATATATAACATGATACGATACATCCTAATGCTATATAACGTTATACCTTGAATCGCAATAGTATATAACGTTATACGCTATACCGTAACAGTATATAACGTAATACGTTATTTCGTAATACCATATAACGTTATACGTTATATCGTAATTGTACATAACGTTATATGTTATATCGCAATAGTATATACCGTTATACGTTATAACGTATTACTGTACAACGAGATACGATATATCGTAATGCTATATAACGTTATAACTTATATCGTAATAGTATATAACGTTATACGTTATAACGTATTACTATATAACGAGATACGGTATATCGTAATGCTATATAACGTTATAACTTATATCGTAATAATATATAACGTTATACGGTATATCGTAATAGTATATAACGTTATACGTTACACCCTAATACTATATAACGTTAAACGATATAACGTAATACTATATAACATGATACGATATATCCTAATGCTATATAACGCTATAGCTTGAATCCCAATAGTATATAACGTTATACGATATATCGTAATTGTATATAACGTTATACGTTATACCGTAACAGTATATACCGTTATACGTTATATCAGAATAGCATATAACGTTATACGTTATAACGTATTACTATATAACGAGATACGATATATCCTAATGCTATATAACGTTATACGTTGAATCGCAATAGTATATAACGTTATACGTTATATCGTAGTAGTATATAACATGATACGATATATAGTAATGCTATATAACGTTATAACTTATATCGTAATAGTATATACCGTTATACGTTATAACGTATTACTATATAACGAGATACGATATATCGTAATGTTATGTACCGTTATAACTTATATCGTAATAGTATATAACGTTATACGTTATATCGTAACAGTATTTAACGTTATACGTTATATCGTAATACTATATAACGTTATAAGTTATAACGTATTACTATATAACGTGATACGATATATCGTAATGCTATATAACGTTATACGTTGAATCGCAATAGTATATAACGTTATACGTTATATCGTAATTGTATATAACGTTATACGTTATACCGTAACAGTATATAACGTAATACGTTATATCGTAATAGTATATAACGTCTTACGTTATATCGTAATAGTATATAACATGATGCGATATATCGTAATGCTATACAACGTTATACGTTATATCGCAATAGTATATAACGTTATACGATATAACGTAATACTATATAACGTTATACGTTATATCGTAGTAGTATATAACGTTATAACTTATATCGTAATAGTATACAACGTTATACGTTATATCGCAATAGTATATAACGTTATACGTTATATCGTTATACTATATAACGTTATACGTTATATCGTTATGCTATATAACGTTATACGTTATATCGCAATAGTATATAACGTTATACATTATATCGTTATACTATATAACGTTATACGTTATATCGTTATGCTATATAACGTTATACGATATATCGTAACAGTATATAACGTTATAACTTATATCGTAATAGTATACAACGTTATACGTTATATCGCAATAGTATATAACGTTATACGTTATATCGTTATACTATATAACGTTATACGTTATATCGTAATAGTATATAACGTTATAACTTATATCGTAATAGTATATAACGTTATGCGTTATAACGTATTACTATATGACATGATACCATATATCGTAATGCTATGTAACGTTATACGTTATATCGTAATAACATACAACGTTATACGTTGTAACGTATTACTATATAACGAGATACGATATATCGTAATGCTATATAACGTTATAACTTGTATCGTAATAATATATAACGTTATACGTTATATCGCAATAGTATATACCGTTATACGTTATAACGTATTACTATATAACGAGATACGATATATCGTAATGCTATATACCGTTATAACTTATATCGTAATAGTATATAACGTTATGCGTCATAACGTATTACTATATAACGTGATGCGGTATATCGTAATGCTATATAACGTTATACGATATAACGTAACACTATATAACATGATACGATATATCCTAATGCTATATAACGTTGTATCTTTAATCGCAATAGTATATAACGTTATACGTTATATCGTAATTGTATATAACGTTATACGTTATACCGTAACAGTATATAACGTAATACGTTATATCGTAATAGTATATAACGTCTTTCGTTATATCGTAATAGTATATAACATGATGCGATATATCGTAATGCAATACAACGTTATACGTTGTGACGTAATACTATAAAACGTGATACGATATATCGTAATGCCATATAACGTTATACGTTATATCGCAATTGTATATAACGTTATACGTTACATCCTAATACTATATAACGTTATACGATACAACGTAATACTATATAACATGATACGATATATCCTAATGCTATATAACGTTATACGTTGAATCGCAATAGTATATAACGTTATACGTTATATCGTAATTGTATATAACGTTATACGTTATACCGTAACAGTATATAACGTAATACGTTATATCGTAATAGTATACAACGTTATACGTTATATCGCAATAGTATATAACGTTATACGTTATATCGTTATACTATATAAGGTTATACGTTATATCGTAATAGTATATAACGTTATAACTTATATCGTAATAGTATATAACGTTATGCGTTATAACGTATTACTATATGACATGATACCATATATCGTAATGCTATGTAACGTTATACGTTATATCGTAATAACATACAACGTTATACGTTATAACGTAATACTATATAACGTGATGCGATATATCGTAATGCTATATAACGTTATACGTTATATCGCAATAGTACATAACGTTATACGTTATACCGTAACAGTATATAACGTTATACGTTATATCGTAATAACATACAACGTTATAAGTTATAACGTATTACTATATAACGAGATACGATATATCGTAATGCTATATAACGTTATAACTTGTATCGTAATAATATATAACGTTATACGTTATATCGCAATAGTATATACCGCTACACGTTATAACGTATTACTATAAAACGAGATACGATATATCGTAATGCTATATACCGTTATAACTTATATCGTAATAGTATATAACGTTATTCGTCATAACGTATTACTATATAACATGATAAGATATATCGTAATGCTATATAACGTTATACGTTATATCGCAATAGTATATAACGTTATACGTTATATCGTTATACTACATAACGTTATACGTTATATCGTTATGCTATGTAACGTTATACGTTATATCGTAATAGTATATAACGTTATGACTTATATCGTAATAGTATATAACGAGATACGCTATATCTTAATGCTATATAACGTTGTACCTTTAATCGTAATAGTATATAACGTTATACGATATAACGTAATACTATATAACATGATACGATATATCCTAATGCTACATAACGTTATACCTTGAATCGCAATAGTATATAACGTTATACGTTATACCGTAACAGTATATAACGTTGTACGTTATATCGTAATACCATATAACGTTATACGTTATAACGTAATACTATATAACGTGATGCGATATATCGTAATGCTATATAACTTTATACGTTGTGACGTAATACTATAAAACGTGATACGATATATCGTAATGCCATATAACGTTATACGTTATATCGCAATAGTATATAACGTTATACGATATAACGTAATACTGTATAACATGATACGATATATCCTAATGCTATATAACGTTATAACTTATATCGTAAAAGTATATAACGTTATACGTAATATCGTAACAGTGTTTAACGTTATACGTTATATCGTAATACTATATAACGTTATAAGTTATAACGTATTACTATATAACGTGATACGATATATCGTAATGCTATATAACGTTATACGTTATATGGCAATAGCATATAACGTTATACGATGTATCGAAATAATATATAACATGATACGATACATCCTAATGCTATATAACGTTATACCTTGAATCGCAATAGTATATAACGTTATACGCTATACCGTAACAGTATATAACGTAATACGTTATTTCGTAATACCATATAACGTTATACGTTATATCGTAATTGTACATAACGTTATACGTTATATCGCAATAGTATATACCGTTATACGTTATAACGTATTACTGTACAACGAGATACGATATATCGTAATGCTATATAACGTTATAACTTATATCGTAATAGTATATAACGTTGTACGTTATAACGTATTACTATATAACGAGATACGGTATATCGTAATGCTATATAACGTTATAACTTATATCGTAATAATATATAACGTTATACGGTATATCGTAATAGTATATAACGTTATACGTTACACCCTAATACTATATAACGTTAAACGATATAACGTAATACTATATAACATGATACGATATATCCTAATGCTATATAACGCTATAGCTTGAATCCCAATAGTATATAACGTTATACGATATATCGTAATTGTATATAACGTTATACGTTATACCGTAACAGTATATACCGTTATACGTTATATCAGAATAGCATATAACGTTATACGTTATAACGTATTACTATATAACGAGATACGATATATCCTAATGGTATATAACGTTTTACCTTGAATCGCAATAGTATATAACGTTATACGTTATATCGTAGTAGTATATAACATGATACGATATATAGTAATGCTATATAACGTTATACGTTATAACGTATTACTATATAACGAGATACGATATATCGTAATGCTATGTACCGTTATAACTTATATCGTAATAGTATATAACGTTATACGTTATATCGTAACAGTATTTAACGTTATACGTTATATCGTAATACTATATAACGTTATAAGTTATAACGTATTACTATATAACGTGATACGATATATCGTAATGCTATATAACGTTATACGTTATATCGTAATACTATATAACGTTATAGGTTATAACGTATTACTATATAACGTGATACGATATATCGTAATGCTATATAACGTTATACGTTATATCGCAATAGTATATAACGTTATACGTTATAACGTATTACTATATAACGAGATACGATATATCGTAATGCTATATAACGTTATAACTTATATCGTAATAATATATAACGTTATACGTTATATCGTAATAGTATATAACGTTATACGTTACATCCTAATACTATATAACGTTAAACGATATAACGTAATACTATATAACATGATACGATATATCCTAATGCTATATAACGTTATACCTTGAATCCCAATAGTATATAACGTTATACGATATAACGTAATACTATATAACGTTATACGTTATATCGTAATAGTTTATAACGTTATACGATATATCGTAATAGTATATAACATGATACGATATATCGTAAAGCTATATAACGTTATACCATGTATCGTAATAGTATATAACGCTATACGTTATATCGCAATAGTATATAACGTTATACGATATAACGTAATACTGTATAACATGATACGATATATCCTAATGCTATATAACGTTATAACTTATATCGTAATAGTATATAACGTTATACGTAATATCTAACAGTATTTAACGTTATACGTTATATCGTAATACTATATAACGTTATACGATATAACGTAATACTGTATAACATGATACGATATATCCTAATGCTATATAACGTTATAACTTATATCGTAATAGTATATAACGTTATACGTAATATCTAACAGTATTTAACGTTATACGTTATATCGTAATACTATATAAAGTTATACGTTATAACGTAATACTATATAACGTGATACGATATATCGTAATAGTATATAACGTTATACGTTATGTCGTAACAGTATTTAACGTTATACGTTATATCGTAATACTATATAACGTTATAACTTATAACGTATTACTATGTAACGTGATACGATATATCCTAATGCTATATAACGTTATACCTTGAATCCCAATAGTATATAACGTTATACGATATAACGTAATACTATATAACGTTATACGTTATATCGTAATAGTTTATAAAGTTATACGATATATCGTAATAGTATATAACATGATACGATATATCGTAAAGCTATATAACGTTATACCATGTATCGTAATAGTATATAACGTTACACGTTATATCGCAATAGTATATAACGGTATACGATATAACGTAATAATATATAACATGATACGATATATCCTAATGCTATATAACGGTATACCTTGAATCGCAATAGTATATGACGTTATACGCTATACCTTAACAGTATATACCGTAATACCTTATTTCGTAATACCATATAACGTTATACGTTATATCGTAATTGTACATAACGTTATACGTTATATCGCAATAGTATATAACGTTATACGTTATATCGTAATTGTATATACCGTTATGCGTTATATCGTAATACTATATACCGTTATACGTTATAACGTATTACTATATAACGAGATACGATATATCGTAATGCTATATAACGTTATACGTTATATCGCAATAGTATATAACGTTATACCTTGAATCGCAATAGAATATAACGTTATACGTTATATCGTAATTGTATATAACGTTATACGTTATATCGTAATTGTATATACCGTTATACGTTATAGCGCAATAGTATATACCGTTATACGTTATAACGTATTACTATATAACGAGATACGATATATCTTAATGCTATATAACGTTATACGTTATATCGCAATAGTATATAACGTTATACGTTATATCGCAATAGTATATAACGTTATACGTTATATCGTATTACTATATAACTTTATACGTTGTGACGTAATACTATCAAGCGTGATACGATATATCGTAATGCCATATAACGTTATACGTTATATCGCAATTGTATATAACGTTATACGTTACATCCTAATACTATATAACGTTATACGATACAACGTAATACTATATAACATGATACGATATATCCTAATGCTATATAACGTTATACGTTGAATCGCAATAGTATATAACGTTATACGTTATATCGTAATTGTATATAACGTTATACGTTATACCGTAACAGTATATAACGTAATACGTTATATCGTAATAGTATACAACGTTATACGTTATATCGCAATAGTATATAACGTTATACGTTATATCGTTATACTATATAAGGTTATACGTTATATCGTAATAGTATATAACATGATGCGATATATCGTAATGCAATACAACGTTATACGTTGTGACGTAATACTATAAAACGTGATACGATATATCGTAATGCCATATAACGTTATACGTTATATCGCAATTGTATATAACGTTATACGTTACATCCTAATACTATATAACGTTATACGATACAACGTAATACTATATAACATGATACGATATATCCTAATGCTATATAACGTTATACGTTGAATCGCAATAGTATATAACGTTATACGTTATATCGTAATTGTATATAACGTTATACGTTATACCGTAACAGTATATAACGTAATACGTTATATCGTAATAGTATACAACGTTATACGTTATATCGCAATAGTATATAACGTTATACGTTATATCGTTATACTATATAAGGTTATACGTTATATCGTAATAGTATATAACGTTATAACTTATATCGTAATAGTATATAACGTTATGCGTTATAACGTATTACTATATGACATGATACCATATATCGTAATGCTATGTAACGTTATACGTTATATCGTAATAACATACAACGTTATACGTTATAACGTAATACTATATAACGTGATGCGATATATCGTAATGCTATATAACGTTATACGTTATATCGCAATAGTACATAACGTTATACGTTATACCGTAACAGTATATAACGTTATACGTTATATCGTAATAACATACAACGTTATAAGTTATAACGTATTACTATATAACGAGATACGATATATCGTAATGCTATATAACGTTATAACTTGTATCGTAATAATATATAACGTTATACGTTATATCGCAATAGTATATACCGCTACACGTTATAACGTATTACTATAAAACGAGATACGATATATCGTAATGCTATATACCGTTATAACTTATATCGTAATAGTATATAACGTTATTCGTCATAACGTATTACTATATAACATGATAAGATATATCGTAATGCTATATAACGTTATACGTTATATCGCAATAGTATATAACGTTATACGTTATATCGTTATACTACATAACGCTATACGTTATATCGTTATGCTATGTAACGTTATACGTTATATCGTAATAGTATATAACGTTATGACTTATATCGTAATAGTATATAACGAGATACGCTATATCTTAATGCTATATAACGTTGTACCTTGAATCGTAATAGTATATAACGTTATACGATATAACGTAATACTACATAACATGATACGATATATCCTAATGCTACATAACGTTATACCTTGAATCGCAATAGTATATAACGTTATACGTTATACCGTAACAGTATATAACGTTGTACGTTATATCGTAATACCATATAACGTTATACGTTATAACGTAATACTATATAACGTGATGCGATATATCGTAATGCTATATAACTTTATACGTTGTGACGTAATACTATAAAACGTGATACGATATATCGTAATGCCATATAACGTTATACGTTATATCGCAATAGTATATAACGTTATACGATATAACGTAATACTGTATAACATGATACGATATATCCTAATGCTATATAACGTTATAACTTATATCGTAAAAGTATATAACGTTATACGTAATATCGTAACAGTGTTTAACGTTATACGTTATATCGTAATACTATATAACGTTATAAGTTATAACGTATTACTATATAACGTGATACGATATATCGTAATGCTATATAACGTTATACGTTATATGGCAATAGCATATAACGTTATACGATGTATCGAAATAATATATAACATGATACGATACATCCTAATGCTATATAACGTTATACCTTGAATCGCAATAGTATATAACGTTATACGCTATACCGTAACAGTATATAACGTAATACGTTATTTCGTAATACCATATAACGTTATACGTTATATCGTAATTGTACATAACGTTATACGTTATATCGCAATAGTATATACCGTTATACGTTATAACGTATTACTGTACAACGAGATACGATATATCGTAATGCTATATAACGTTATAACTTATATCGTAATAGTATATAACGTTGTACGTTATAACGTATTACTATATAACGAGATACGGTATATCGTAATGCTATATAACGTTATAACTTATATCGTAATAATATATAACGTTATACGGTATATCGTAATAGTATATAACGTTATACGTTACACCCTAATACTATATAACGTTAAACGATATAACGTAATACTATATAACATGATACGATATATCCTAATGCTATATAACGCTATAGCTTGAATCCCAATAGTATATAACGTTATACGATATATCGTAATTGTATATAACGTTATACGTTATACCGTAACAGTATATACCGTTATACGTTATATCAGAATAGCATATAACGTTATACGTTATAACGTATTACTATATAACGAGATACGATATATCCTAATGCTATATAACGTTATACGTTGAATCGCAATAGTATATAACGTTATACGTTATATCGTAGTAGTATATAACATGATACGATATATAGTAATGCTATATAACGTTATACGTTATAACGTATTACTATATAACGAGATACGATATATCGTAATGCTATGTACCGTTATAACTTATATCGTAATAGTATATAACGTTATACGTTATATCGTAACAGTATTTAACGTTATACGTTATATCGTAATACTATATAACGTTATAAGTTATAACGTATTACTATATAACGTGATACGATATATCGTAATGCTATATAACGTTATACGTTATATCGTAATACTATATAACGTTATAGGTTATAACGTATTACTATATAACGTGATACGATATATCGTAATGCTATATAACGTTATACGTTATATCGCAATAGTATATAACGTTATACGTTATAACGTATTACTATATAACGAGATACGATATATCGTAATGCTATATGACGTTATAACTTATATCGTAATAATATATAACGTTGTACGTTATATCGTAATAGTATATAACGTTATACGTTACATCCTAATACTATATAACGTTAAACGATATAACGTAATACTATATAACATGATACGATATATCCTAATGCTATATAACGTTATACCTTGAATCCCAATAGTATATAACGTTATACGATATAACGTAATACTATATAACGTTATACGTTATATCGTAATAGTTTATAACGTTATACGATATATCGTAATAGTATATAACATGATACGATATATCGTAAAGCTATATAACGTTATACCATGTATCGTAATAGTATATAACGCTATACGTTATATCGCAATAGTATATAACGTTATACGATATAACGTAATACTGTATAACATGATACGATATATCCTAATGCTATATAACGTTATAACTTATATCGTAATAGTATATAACGTTATACGTAATATCTAACAGTATTTAACGTTATACGTTATATCGTAATACTATATAACGTTATACGATATAACGTAATACTGTATAACATGATACGATATATCCTAATGCTATATAACGTTATAACTTATATCGTAATAGTATATAACGTTATACGTAATATCTAACAGTATTTAACGTTATACGTTATATCGTAATACTATATAAAGTTATACGTTATAACGTAATACTATATAACGTGATACGATATATCGTAATAGTATATAACGTTATACGTTATGTCGTAACAGTATTTAACGTTATACGTTATATCGTAATACTATATAACGTTATAACTTATAACGTATTACTATATAACGTGATACGATATATCCTAATGCTATATAACGTTATACCTTGAATCCCAATAGTATATAACGTTATACGATATAACGTAATACTATATAACGTTATACGTTATATCGTAATAGTTTATAAAGTTATACGATATATCGTAATAGTATATAACATGATACGATATATCGTAAAGCTATATAACGTTATACCATGTATCGTAATAGTATATAACGTTACACGTTATATCGCAATAGTATATAACGGTATACGATATAACGTAATAATATATAACATGATACGATATATCCTAATGCTATATAACGGTATACCTTGAATCGCAATAGTATATGACGTTATACGCTATACCGTAACAGTATATACCGTAATACCTTATTTCGTAATACCATATAACGTTATACGTTATATCGTAATTGTACATAACGTTATACGTTATATCGCAATAGTATATAACGTTATACGTTATATCGTAATTGTATATACCGTTATGCGTTATATCGTAATACTATATACCGTTATACGTTATAACGTATTACTATATAACGAGATACGATATATCGTAATGCTATATAACGTTATACGTTATATCGCAATAGTATATAACGTTATACCTTGAATCGCAATAGAATATAACGTTATACGTTATATCGTAATTGTATATAACGTTATACGTTATATCGTAATTGTATATACCGTTATACGTTATAGCGCAATAGTATATACCGTTATACGTTATAACGTATTACTATATAACGAGATACGATATATCTTAATGCTATATAACGTTATACGTTATATCGCAATAGTATATAACGTTATACGTTATATCGCAATAGTATATAACGTTATACGTTATATCGTATTACTATATAACTTTATACGTTGTGACGTAATACTATCAAGCGTGATACGATATATCGTAATGCCATATAACGTTATACGTTATATCGCAATAGTATATAACGTTACACGTTATAACGTAATAGTATATAACAATATACGTTATAACGTATTACTATATAACGTAATACGATATATCGTAATGCTATATAACGTTATAACTTATATCGTAATACTATATAAGGTTATACGTTATATCGTAATTGTATATAACGTTGTACGTTTTATCGTAATACTATATAACGTTATAGGTTATATGGTATTAGTATATAACGTTGTACGATATACGGCAACGCTATATAACTTTATACCTTGTATAGTAATAGTATATAACGATATACGTTATATCGCAATGGTATATAACGTTATACGTTATATCGTTATACTATATAACGTTATACGTTATATCGTAATAGTATATAACGTTATAACTTATATCGTAATAGTATATAACGTTATGCGTTATAACGTATTACTATATAACATGATACGATATATCGTAATGCTATATAACGTTATACGTTATATCGCTATAGTATATAACGTTATACGTTATATCGCAATAGTATATAATATGATACGATATATCGTAATGCTATATAACGTTATACCATGTATCGTAATAGTATATAACATGATACGATATATCGTAAAGCAATATAACGTTATACCTTGAATCGCAATAGTATATGACGTTATACGCTATACCGTAACAGTATATACCGTAATACCTTATTTCGTAATACCATATAACGTTATACGTTATATCGTAATTGTACATAACGTTATACGTTATATCGCAATAGTATATAACGTTATACGTTATATCGTAATTGTATATAACGTTATACGTTATATCGTAATTGTATATACCGTTATACGTTATAGCGCAATAGTATATACCGTTATACGTTATAACGTATTACTATATAACGTAATACGATATATCGTAATGCTATATAACGTTATAACTTATATCGTAATACTATATAAGGTTATACGTTACATCGTAATTGTATATAACGTTGTACGTTTTATCGTAATACTATATAACGTTATAGGTTATATGGTATTAGTATATAACGTTGTACGATATACGGCAACGCTATATAACTTTATACCTTGTATAGTAATAGTATATAACGATATACGTTATATCGCAATAGTATATAATGTTATACGTTATATCGTTATACTATATAACGTTATACGTTATATCGTAATAGTATATAACGTTATAACTTATATCGTAATAGTATATAACGTTATGCGTTATAACGTATTACTATATAACATGATACGATATATCGTAATGCTATATAACGTTATACGTTATATCGCTATAGTATATAACGTTATACGTTATATCGTAATAGTATATAATATGATACGATATATCGTAATGCTATATAACGTTATACCATGTATCGTAATAGTATATAACGTTATACGTTATATCGCAATAGTATATAACGTTATACGATATAACGTAATACTGTATAACATGATACGATATATCCTAATGCTATATAACGTTATAACTTATATCGTAATAGTATATAACGTTATACGTAATATCTAACTGTATTTAACGTTATACGTTATATCGTAATACTATATAACGTTATAAGTTATAACGTATTACTATATAACGTGATACGATATATCGTAATGCTATATAACGTTATACGTTATATGGCAATAGTATATAACGTTATACGATATAACGTAATACTATATAACGTTATACGTTATATCGTAATAGTTTATAACGTTATACGATATATCGTAATAGTATATAACATGATACGATATATCGTAAAGCTATATAACGTTATACCATGTATCGTAATAGTATATAACGTTATACGTTATATCGCAATAGTATATAACGGTATACGATATAACGTAATAATATATAACATGATACGATATATCCTAATGCTATATAACGTTATACCTTGAATCGCAATAGTATATGACGTTATACGCTATACCGTAACAGTATATACCGTAATACGTTATTTCGTAATACCATATAACGTTATACGTTATACCGTAATTGTACATAACGTTATACGTTATACCGTAACAGTATATAACGTAATACGTTATATCGTAATAGTATATAACGTCTTACGTTATAACGTATTACTATATAACGAGATACGGTATATCTTAATGCTATATAACGTTATACGTTATATCGCAATAGTATATAACGTTATACGTTATATCGTATTACTATATAACTTTATACGTTGTGTCGTAATACTATAAAGCGTGATACGATATATCGTAATGCCATATAACGTTATACGTTATATCGCAATAGTATATAACGTTATACGTTATAACGTAATAGTATATAACAATATACGTTATAACGTATTACTATATAACGTAATACGATATATCGTAATGCTATATAACGTTATAACTTATATCGTAATAGTATATAAGGTTATACGTAATATCGTAACAGTATTTAACGTTATACGTTATACCGTAACAATATATAACGTAATACGTTATATCGTAATAGTATATAACGTCTTACGTTATATCGTAATAGTATATAACATGATGCGATATATCGTAATGCTATACAACGTTATACGTTATATCGCAATAGTATATAACGTTATACGATATAACGTAATACTATATAACGTTATGCGTTATAACGTATTACTATATAACATGATACGATATAACGTAATGCTATATAACGTTATACGTTATATCGCAATAGTATATAACGTTATACGTTATATCGTTATACTATATAACGTTATACGTTATATCGTTATGCTATATAACGTTATATGTTATATCGCAATAGTATATAACGTTATACGTTATATCGTTATACTATATAACGTTATACGTTATATCGTAATTGTATATACCGTTATGCGTTATATCGTAATACTATATAACGTTATAGGTTATAACGTATTACTATATAACGTGATACGATATATCGTAATGCTATATAACGTTATACGTTATGTCGCAATAGTATATAACGTTATACGTTATAACGTATTTCTATATAACGAGATACGCTATATCGTAATCCTATATAACGTTGTAGCCTATATCGTAATAATATATAACGTTATACGTTATATCGTAATAGTATATGACGTTATACGATATAACGTAATACTATATAACATGATACGATATATCCTAATGCTACATAACGTTATACCTTGAATCGCAATAGTATATAACGTTATACGTTATATCGTAATTGTATATAACGTTATACGTTATACCGTAACAGTATATAACGTAATACGTTATATCGTAATAGTATATAACGTCTTACGTTATATCGTAATAGTATATAACGTTATGCGTTATAACGTATTACTATATAACATGATACGATATATCGTAATGCTATATAACGTTATACGTTATATCGCAATAGTATATAACGTTATACGTTATATCGTTATACTATATAACGTTATACGTTATATCGTTATGCTATGTAACGTTATACGTTATATCGTAATAACATACAACGTTATACGTTATAACGTAATACTATATAACGTGATGCGATATATCGTAATGCTATATAACGTTATACGTTATATCGCAATAGTACATAACGTTATACGTTATACCGTAACAGTATATAACGTTATACGTTATATCGTAATAACATACAACGTTATACGTTATATCGTAATAACATACAACGTTATACGTTATAACGTATTACTATATAACGAGATACGATATATCGTAATGCTATATACCGTTATAACTTATATCGTAATAGTATATAACGTTATGCGTCATAACGTATTACTATATAACGTGATGCGATATATCGTAATGCTATATAACGTTATACGATATAACGTAATACTATATAACATGATACGATATATCCTAATGCTATATAACGTTGTATCTTTAATCGCAATAGTATATAACGTTATACGTTACATCCTAATACTATATAACGTTATACGATACAACGTAATACTATATAACATGATACGATATATCCTAATGCTATATAACGTTATACCTTGAATCGCAATAGTATATAACGTTATACGTTATATCGTAATAGTATATAACGTTATACGTTATACCGTAACAGTATATAACGTAATACGTTATATCGTAATAGTATATAACGTCTTACGTTATATCGTAATAGTATATAACATGATGCGATATATCGTAATGCTATACAACGTTATACGTTATATCGCAATAGTATATAACGTTATACGATATAACGTAATACTATATAACGTTATACGTTATATCGTAGTAGTATATAACATGATACGATATATCGTAATGCTATATAACGTTATACGTTATATCGCAATAGTATATACCGTTATACGTTATAACGTATTACTATATAACGAGATACGATATATGGTAATGCTATGTACCGTTATAACTTATATCGTAATAGTATATAACGTTATGCGTTATAACGTATTACTATATAACATGATACGATATATCGTAATGCTATATAACGTTATACGTTATATCGCAATAGTATATAACGTTATACGTTATATCGTTATACTATATAACGTTATACGTTATATCGTTATGCTATATAACGTTATACGTTATATCGCAATAGTATATAACGTTATACGTTATATCGTTATACTATATAACGTTATACGTTATATCGTTATGCTATATAACGTTATACGATATATCGTAACAGTATATAACGTTATAACTTATATCGTAATAGTATACAACGTTATACGTTATATCGCAATAGTATATAACGTTATACGTTATATCGTTATACTATATAACGTTATACGTTATATCGTAATAGTATATAACGTTATAACTTATATCGTAATAGTATATAACGTTATGCGTTATAACGTATTACTATATGACATGATACCATATATCGTAATGCTATGTAACGTTATACGTTATATCGTAATAACATACAACGTTATACGTTATAACGTAATACTATATAACGTGATGCGATATATCGTAATGCTATATAACGTTATACGTTATATCACAATACTACATAACGTTATACGTTATACCGTAACAGTATATAACGTTATACGTTATATCGTAATAACATACAACGTTATACGTTATATCGTAATAACATACAACGTTATACGTTATAACGTATTACTATATAACGAGATACGATATATCGTAATGCTATATAACGTTATAACTTGTATCGTAATAATATATAACGTTATACGTTATATCGCAATAGTATATACCGTTATACGTTATAACGTATTACTATATAACGAGATACGATATATCGTAATGCTATATACCGTTATAACTTATATCGTAATAGTATATAACGTTATGCGTCATAACGTATTACTATATAACGTGATGCGATATATCGTAATGCTATATAACGTTATACGATATAACGTAACACTATATAACATGATACGATATATCCTAATGCTATATAACGTTGTATCTTTAATCGCAATAGTATATAACGTTATACGTTATATCGTAATTGTATATAACGTTATACGTTATACCGTAACAGTATATAACGTAATACGTTATATCGTAATAGTATATAACGTCTTACGTTATATCGTAATAGTATATAACATGATGCGATATATCGTAATGCAATACAACGTTATACGTTGTGACGTAATACTATAAAACGTGATACGATATATCGTAATGCCATATAACGTTATACGTTATATCGCAATAGTATATAACGTTATACGTTACATCCTAATACTATATAACGTTATACGATACAACGTAATACTATATAACATGATACGATATATCCTAATGCTATATAACGTTATACGTTGAATCGCAATAGTATATAACGTTATACGTTATATCGTAATTGTATATAACGTTATACGTTATACCGTAACAGTATATAACGTAATACGTTATATCGTAATAGTATATAACGTCTTACGTTATATCGTAATAGTATATAACATGATGCGATATATCGTAATGCTATACAACGTTATACGTTATATCGCAATAGTATATAACGTTATACGATATAACGTAATACTATATAACGTTATACGTTATATCGTAGTAGTATATAACATGATACGATATATCGTAATGCTACATAACGTTATACGTTATATCGCAATAGTATATACCGATATACGTTATAACGTATTACTATATAACGAGATACGATATATCGTAATGCTATGTACCGTTATAACTTATATCGTAATAGTATATAACGTTATACGCTATACCGTAACAGTATATAACGTAATACGTTATTTCGTAATACCATATAACGTTATACGTTATATCGTAATTGTACATAACGTTATACGTTATATCGCAATAGTATATACGGTTATACGTTATAACGTATTACTGTACAACGAGATACGATATATCGTAATGCTATATAACGTTATAACTTATATCGTAATAGTATATAACGTTATACGTTATGTCGTATTACTATATAACTTTATCTGTTGTGACGTAATACTATAAAACGTGATACGATATATCGTAATGCTATATAACGTTATACGTTATATCGCAATAGTATATAACGTTATACGTTATAACGTATTACTATATAACGAGATACGGTATATCGTAATGCTATATAACGTTATAACTTATATCGTAATAATATATAACGTTATACGGTATATCGTAATAGTATATAACGTTATACGTTACACCCTAATACTATATAACGTTAAACGATATAACGTAATACTATATAACATGATACGATATATCCTAATGCTATATAACGCTATAGCTTGAATCCCAATAGTATATAACGTTATACGATATATCGTAATTGTATATAACGTTATACGTTATACCGTAACAGTATATAACGTTATACGTTATATCAGAATAGCATATAACGTTATACGTTATAACGTATTACTATATAACGAGATACGATATATCCTAATGCTATATAACGTTATACGTTGAATCGCAATAGTATATAACGTTATACGTTATATCGTAGTAGTATATAACATGATACGATATATAGTAATGCTATATAACGTTATAACTTATATCGTAATAGTATATACCGTTATACGTTATAACGTATTACTATATAACGAGATACGATATATCGTAATGCTATATAACGTTATAACTTATATCGTAATAGTATATAACGTTATACGTTATGTCGTATTACTATATAACTTTATCTGTTGTGACGTAATACTATAAAACGTGATACGATATATCGTAATGCTATATAACGTTATACGTTATATCGCAATAGTATATAACGTTATACGTTATAACGTATTACTATATAACGAGATACGGTATATCGTAATGCTATATAACGTTATAACTTATATCGTAATAATATATAACGTTATACGGTATATCGTAATAGTATATAACGTTATACGTTACACCCTAATACTATATAACGTTAAACGATATAACGTAATACTATATAACATGATACGATATATCCTAATGCTATATAACGCTATAGCTTGAATCCCAATAGTATATAACGTTATACGATATATCGTAATAGTATATAACGTTATACGTTATATCGTAACAGTATTTAACGTTATACGTTATATCGTAATACTGTATAACGTTATAAGTTATAACGTATTACTATATAACGTGATACGATATATCGTAATGCTATATAACGTTATACGTTATATCGTAATACTATATAACGTTATAGGTTATAACGTATTACTATATAACCGTGATACGATATATCGTAATGCTATATAACGTTATACGTTATATCGCAATAGTATATAACGTTATACGTTATAACGTATTACTATATAACGAGATACGATATATCGTAATGCTATATAACGTTATAACTTATATCGTAATGATATATAACGTTGTACGTTATATCGTAATAGTATACAACGTTATACGTTACATCCTAATACTATATAACGTTAAACGATATAATGTAATACTATATAACATGATACGATATATCCTAATGCTATATAACGTTATACCTTGAATCCCAATAGTATATAACGTTATACGATATATCGTAATTGTATATAACGTTATACGTTATACCGTAACAGTAGATAACGTTATACGTGATATCGCAATAGCATATAACGTTATACGTTATAACGTAATACTATATAACGTGATGCGAAATATCGTAATGCTATATAACGTTATACGTTATATCGTAATAGTATCTAACGTTATACGATATAACGTAATACTATATAACATGATACGATATATCCTAAAGCCATATAACGTTATACCTTGAATCGCAATAGTATCTAACGTTATACGATATAACGTAATACTATATAACATGATACGATATATCGTAATGCTATATAACGTTATACCATGTATCGTAATACTATATAACGTTATACGTTATATCGCAATAATATATAACGTTATACGATATAACGTAATACTATATAACGTTATACGTTATATCGTAATAGTATATAACATAATACGATATATCGTAATGCTATATAACGTTATAACTTATATCGTTATAGAATATAACGTTATACGTTATATCGTAACAGTATATAACGTTATACGTTATATCGTAACAGTATATAACGTTCTACGTTATATCGTAACAGTATATAACGCTATACGTTATATCGTATTACTATATAACTTTATCCGTTGTGACGTAATACTGTATAACATGATACGATACATCCTAATGCTATATAACGTTATACCTTGAATCGCAATAGTATATAACGTTATACGCTATACCTTAACAGTATATAACGTAATACGTTATTTCGTAATACCATATAACGTTATACGTTATATCGTAATTGTACATAACGTTATACGTTATATCGCAATAGTATATACCGTTATACGTTATAACGTATTACTGTACAACGAGATACGATATATCGTAATGCTATATAACGTTATAACTTATATCGTAATAGTATATAACGTTATACGTTATATCGTAACAGTATATAACGTTATACGTTATGTCGCATGACTATATAACTTTATCTGTTGTGACGTAATACTATAAAGCGTGATACGATATATCGTAATGCTATATAACGTTATACGTTATATCGCTATAGTATATAACGTTATACGTTATAACGTATTACTATATAACGAGATACGATATATCGTAATGCTATATAACGTTATAACTTATATCGTAATAATATATAACGTATTACGTTATATCGTAATAGTATATAACGTTATACGTTACATCCTAATACTATATAACGTTAAACGATATAACGTAATACTATATAACATGATACGATATATCCTAATGCTATATAACGTTATACGATATATCGTAATTGTATATAACGTTATACGTTATACCGTAACAGTAGACAACGTTATACGTGATATCGCAATAGCATATAACGTTATACGTTATAACGTAATACTATATAACGTGATGCGATATATCGTAATGCTATATAACGTTATAACTTATATCGTAATAATATATAACGTATTACGTTATATCGTAATAGTATATAACGTTATACGTTACATCCTAATACTATATAACGTTAAACGATATAACGTAATACTATATAACATGATACGATATATCCTAAAGCCATATAACTTATACCTTGAATCACAATAGTATATAACGTTATACGTTATCCCGCAGCAGTATATAACGTAATACGTTATATCGTAATAGTATATGACGTTATACGTTATATCGTAGTAGTATATAACATGATACGATATGTCGTAATGCTATATAACGTTATAACTTATATCGTTATAGAATATAACGTTATACGTTATATCGCAATAGTATATAACGTTATACCATGTATCGTAATACTATATAACGTTATACGTTATATCGCTATAGTATATAACGTTATACGTTATAACGTATTACTATATAACGAGATACGATATATCGTAATGCTATATAACGTTATAACTTATATCGTAATAATATATAACGTTATACGTTATATCGTAATAGTATATAACGTTATACGTTACATCCTAATACTATATAACGTTAAACGATATAACGTAATACTATATAACATGATACGATATATCCTAATGCTATATAACGTTATACCTTGAATCCCAATAGTATATAACGTTATACGATATATCGTAATTGTATATAACGTTATACGTTATACCGTAACAGTAGACAACGTTATACGTGATATCGCAATAGCATATAACGTTATACGTTATAACGTAATACTATATAACGTGATGCGATATATCGTAATGCTATATAACGTTATACCTTGAATCACAATAGTATCTAACGTTATACTATATAACGTAATACTATATAACATGATACGATATATCCTAAAGCCATATAACTTATACCTTGAATCACAATAGTATATAACGTTATACGTTATCCCGCAACAGTATATAACGTAATACGTTATATCGTAATAGTATATGACGTTATACGTTATATCGTAGTAGTATATAACATGATACGATGTATCGTAATGCTATGTAACGTTATAACTTATATCGTTATAGAATATAACGTTATACGTTATATCGCAATAGTATATAACGTTATACCATGTATCGTAATACTATATAACGTTATACGTTATATCGCAATAATATATAACGTTATACGATATAACGTAATACTATATAACGTTATACGTTATATCGTAACAGTATATAACGTTATACGTTATATCGTAACAGTATATAACGTTATACGTTATATCGTAACAGTATATAACGTTATACGTTATATCGTATTACTATATAACTTTGTCCGTTGTGACGTAATACTATAAATCGTGATACGATATATCGTAATGCTATATAACGTTATACCATGTATCGTAATAGTATATAACGTTATACGTTATATCGCAATAGCATATAACGTTATACGATATAACGTAATACTGTATAACATGATACGATATATCCTAATGCTATATAACGTTATAACTTATATCGTAAAAGTATATAACGTTATACGTAATATCGTAACAGTATTTAACGTTATACGTTATATCGTAATACTATATAACGTTATAAGTTATAACGTATTACTATATAACGTGATACGATATATCGTAATGCTATATAACGTTATACGTTATATGGCAATAGCATATAACGTTATACGATATAACGTAATACTATATAACGTTATACGTTATATCGTAATAGTATATAACGTTATACGAGATATCGTAATAGTATATAACATGATACGATACATCCTAATGCTATATAATGTTATACCTTGAATCGCAATAGTATATAACGTTATACGCTATACCGTAACAGTAAATAACGTAATACGTTATTTCGTAATACCGTATAACGTTATAAGTTATATCGTAATTGTACATAACGTTATACGTTATATCGCAATAGTATTTACCGTTATACGTTATAACGTATTACTGTACAACGAGATACGATATATCGTAATGCTATATAACGTTATAACTTATATCGTAATAGTATATAACGTTATACGATATATCGTAATTGTATATAACGTTATACGTTATACCGTAACAGTATATAACGTTATACGTTATATCGTAATGCTATATACCGTTATACGTTATAACGTATTACTGTACAACGAGATACGATATATCGTAATGCTATATAACGTTATAACTTATATCGCAATAGTATATAACGTTATACGATATATCGTAATTGTATATAACGTTATACGTTATACCGTAACAGTATATAACGTTATACGTTATATCGCAATAGCATATAACGTTATACGTTATAACGTAATACTATATAACATGATACGACATATCTTAATGCTATATAACGTTGTACCTTGAATCGTAATAGTATATAACGTTATACGATATAACGTAATACTGTATAACATGATACGATATATCCTAATGCTACATAACGTTATACCTTGAATCGCAATAGTATATAACGTTATACGTTATACCGTGACAGTATATAACGTTATACGTTATATCGTAATACCGTAACAGTATATAACGTTATACGTTATATCGTAATACCATATAACGTTATACGTTATAACGTAATACTATATAACGTGATGCGATATATCGTAATGCTATATAACTTTATACGTTGTGACGTAATACTATAAAACGTGATACGATATATCGTAATGCTATATAACGTTATACCATGTATCGTAATAGTATATAACGTTATACGATATATCGTAATAGTATATAACATGATACGATACATCCTAATGCTATATAACGTTATACCTTGAATCGCAATAGTATATAACGTTATACGCTATACCGTAACAGTATATAACGTAATACGTTATTTCGTAATACCATATAACGTTATAAGTTATATCGTAATTGTACATAACGTTATACGTTATATCGCAATAGTATATACCGTTATACGTTATAACGTATTACTATATAACGAGATACGATATATCGTAATGCTATATAACGTTATAACTTATATCGTTATAGTATATAACGTTATACGTTATATCGTAATTGTACATAACGTTATACGTTATATCGCAATATTATATAGCGTTATACGTTATAACGTATTACTAAATATCGAGATACGATATATCGTAATGCTATATAACGTTATACGTTATATGGCAATAGTATATAACGTTATACGTTATATCGTAATTGTATATAACGTTATACGTTATACCGTAACAGTATATAACGTTATACGTTATACCGTAACAGTATATAACGTAATACGTTATATCGTAATAGTATATAACGTTATACGTTATATCGTAATAGTATATAACATGATACGATATATCGTAATGCTATATAACGTTATACGTTATATGGCAATAGTATATAACGTTATACGTTGTATAGTAATAGTATATAACGTTATACGTTATATCGTAATTGTATATAACGTTATACGTTATATCGTAATTGTACATAACGTTATACGTTATATCGCAATAGTATATAACGTTATACGTTATAACGTATTACTATATAACGACATACGATATATCGTAATGCTATATAACGTTGTAACCTATATCGTAATAATATATAACGTTATACGTTATATCGTAATTGTATATAACGTTTTACGTTATACCGTAACTGTATATAACGTTATACGTTATATCGTAATTGTATATAACGTTATACGTTATACCGTAACAGTATATAACGTAATACGTTATATCGTTATACTATATAACGTTATACGTTATATCGTAATAGTATATAACGTTATAACTTATATCGTAATAGTATATAACGTTATGCGTTATAACGTATTACTATATAACGAGATACGATATATCGTAATGCTATATAACGTTATAACTTATATCGTAATAGTATATAACGTTATACGTTATATCGTAATTGTACATAACGTTATACGTTATATCGCAATAGTATATACCGTTATACGTTATAACGTAATACTATATAACGAGGTACGGTATATCGTAATGCTATATAACGTTATACCTTGTATCGCAATAGTATATAACGTTATACGTTATATCGTAATTGTATATAACGTTATACGTTATACCGTAACAGTATATAACGTTATACGTTATATCGCAGTAGTATATAACGTTATACGTTATACCGTAACAGTATATAACGTAATACGTTATATCGTAATATTATATAACGTTATACGTTATATCGTAATAGTATGTAACATGATACGATATATCGTAATGCTATATAACGTTATACGTTATATCGCAATAGTATATAACGTTATACGATATAACGTAATACTATATAACGTTATACGTTATATCGTAATAGTATATAACATGATACGATATATCGTAATGCTATATAACGTTATACGTTATATGGCAATAGTATATAACGTTATACGCTATATCGTAACAGTATATAACGTTATACGATATAACGTAATACTATATAACGTTATACGTTATATCGTAATAGTATATAACATGATACGATATATCGTAATGCTATATAACGTTATACGTTATATGGCAATAGTATATAACGTTATACGTTATATCGTAATAGTATATAACGTTATACGTTATACCGTAACAGTATATAACGTTATACGTTATACCGTAACAGTATATAACGTTATACGTTATATCGCAATAGCATATAACGTTATACGTTATAACGTATTGCTATATAACGAGATACGGTATATCCTAATGCTATATAACGTTATACCTTGAATCGCAATAGTATATAACGTTATACGATATAACGTAATACTATATAACGTTATACGTTATATCGTAACAGTATATAACGTTATACGATATAACGTAATACTATATAACGTTATACGTTATATCGTAATAGTATATAACATGATACGATATATCGTAATGCTATATAACGTTATACGTTATATCGCAATAGTATATAACGTTATACGATATAACGTAATACTATATAACGTTATACGTTATATCGTAATAGTATATAACATGATACGATATATCGTAATGCTATATAACGTTATACGTTATATCGTAATTGTATATAACGTTATACGTTATACCGTAACAGTATATAACGTTATACGTTATACCGTAACAGTATATAACGTTATACGTTATATCGTAATTGTATATAACGTTATACGTTATACCGTAACAGTATATAACGTTATACGTTATATCGAAGTAGTATATAACGTTATACGTTATACCGTAACAGTATATAACGTAATACGTTATATCGTAATAGTATATAACGTTATACGTTATATCGTAATAGTATATAACATGATACGATATATCGTAATGCTATATAACGTTATACGTTATATGGCAATAGTATATAACGTTATACGTTGTATAGTAATAGTATATAACGTTATACGTTATATCGTAATTGTACATAACGTTATACGTTATATCGTAATTGTACATAACGTTATACGTTATATCGCAAAAGTATATAACGTTATACGTTATAACGTATTACTATATAACGACATACGATATATCGTAATGCTATATAACGTTGTAACCTATATCGTAATAATATATAACGTTATACGTTATATCGTAATTGTATATAACGTTTTACGTTATACCGTAACTGTATATAACGTTATACGTTATATCGTAATTGTATATAACGTTATACGTTATATCGTAATTGTACATACCGTTATACGTTATATCGCAATAGTATATACCGTTATACGTTATAACCTATTACTATATAACGAGATACGATATATCGTAATGCTATATACCGTTATACGTTATATCGTAATAGTATATAACGTTATACGTTATATCGTAATACTATATAACATGATACGATATATCTTAATGCTATATAACGTTGTACCTTGAACCGTAATAGTATATAACGTTATACGATATAACGTAATACTGTATAACATGATACGATATATCCTAATGCTACATAACGTTATACCTTGAATCGCAATAGTATATAACGTTATACGTTATACCGTAACAGTATATAACGTTATACGTTATATCGTAATACTATATAACGTTATACGATATAACGTAATACTATATAACGTGATGCGATATATCGTAAAGCTATATAACGTTATACCATGTATCGTAATAGTATATAACGTTATACGATATAACGTAATAATATATAACATGATACGATACATCCTAATGCTATATAACGTTATACCTTGAATCGCAATAGTATATAACGTTATACGCTATACCGTAACAGTATATAACGTTATACGTTATACCAGAATAGCATATAACGTTATACGTTATAACGTATTACTATATAACGAGATACGATATATCCTAATGCTATATAACGTTACAACTTATATCGCAAAGTATATAACGTTATACGTAATATCGTAACAATATTTAACGTTATACGTTATATCGTAATACTATATAACGTTATAAGATATAACGTATTACTATATAACGTGATACGATATATCGTAATGCTATATAACGTTATACGTTATATGGCAATAGCACATAACGTTATACGATATAACGTAATACTATATAACGTTATACGTTATATCGTAATAGTATATAACGTTATACGATATATCGTAATAGTATATAACATGCTTCGATATATCGTAAAGCTATATAACGTTATACCATGTATCGTAATAGTATATAACGTTATACGATATAACGTAATAATATATAACATGATACGATACATCCTAATGCTATATAACGTTATACCTTGAATCGCAATAGTATATAACGTTATACGCTATACCGTAACAGTATATAACGTAATACGTTATTTCGTAATACCATATAACGTTATACGTTATATCGTAATTGTACATAACGTTATACGTTATATCGCAATAGTATATACCGTTATACGTTATAACGTATTACTGTACAACGAGATACCATATATCGTAATGCTATATAACGTTATAAATTATATCGTAATAGTATATAACGTTATACGTTATATCGTAACAGTATATAACGTTATACGTTATGTCGTATTACTATATAACGTAATACGATATATCGTAATGCTATAAAACGTTATAACTTATATCGTAATAGTATATATGGTTATACGTTATATCGTAATAGTATATAACGTTATACGATACAACGTAATACTGTATAACATGATACGATATATCCTAATGCTATATAACGTTATACGTTTAATCGCAATAGTATATAACGTTATACGTTATATCGTAGTAGTATATAACATGATACGATATATAGTAATGCTATATAACGTTATACGTTATATCGCAATAGTATATAACGTTATACGTTATAACGTATTACTATATAACGTAATACGATATATCGCAATGCTATAAAACGTTATAACTTATATCGTAATAGTATATATGGTTATACGTTATATCGTAATAGTATATAACGTTATACGATATATCGTAATAGTATATAACATGATACGATACATCCTAATGCTATATAATGTTATACCTTGAATCGCAATAGTATATAACGTTATACGTTATACCGTAACAGTATATAACGTAATACGTTATTTCGTAATACCGTATAACGTTATAAGTTATATCGTAATTGTACATAACGTTATACGTTATATCGCAATAGTATTTACCGTTATACGTTATAACGTATTACTGTACAACGAGATACGATATATCGTAATGCTATATAACGTTATAACTTATATCGTAATAGTATATAACGTTATACGTTATATCGTAACAATATATAACGTTATACGTTATGTCGTATTACTATATAACTTTATCCGTTGTGACGTAATACTATAAAACGTGATACGATATATCGTAATGCTATATAACGTTATACGTTATATCGCAATAGTATATAACGTTATACGTTATAACGTATTACTATATAACGAGATACGGTATATCGTAATGCTATATAACGTTATAACTTATATCGTAATAATATATAACGTTATGCGGTATATCATAATATTATATAACGTTATACGTTACACCCTAATACTATATAACGTTAAACGATATAACGTGATACTATATAACATGATACGATATATCCTAATGCTATATAACGCTATTGCTTGAATCACAATAGTATATAACGTTATACGATATATCGTAATTGTATATAACGTTATACGTTATACCGTAACAGTATATAACGTTATACGTTATATCGTAATGCTGTATAACGTGATGCGATATATCGTAATGCTATATAACTTTATACGTTGTGACGTAATACTATAAAACGTGATACGATATATCGTAATGCTATATAACGTTATACCATGTATCGTAATAGTATATAACGTTATACGTTATATCGCAATAGCATATAACGTTATACGATATAACGTAATACTGTATAACATGATACGATATATCCTAATGCTTTATAACGTTATAACTTATATCGTAAAAGTATATAACGTTATACGTAATATCGTAACAGTATTTAACGTTATACGTTATATCGTAATACTATATAACGTTATAAGTTATAACGTATTACTATATAACGTGATACGATATATCGTAATGCTATATAACGTTATACGTTATATCGCAATAGTATATAACGTTATACGTTATAACGTATTACTATATAACATGATACGACACATCATAATGCTATATAACGTTATAACTTATATCGTAATACCATATACCGTTATACGTTCTAGCGCAATAGTATATAACGTTATACGGTATAACGTAATACTATATAACATGATGCGATATCTCGTAATGTTATATAACGATATACGTTATATCGTAATAGTATATAACGTTATACGTTATATCCTAATACTATATAACATGATACGACATATCTTAATGCTATATAACGTTGTACCTTGAATCGTAATAGTATATAACGTTATACGATATAACGTAATACGGTATAACATGATACGATATATCCTAATGCTACATAACGTTATACCTTGAATCGCAATAGTATATAACGTTATACGTTATACCGTAACAGTATATAACGTTATACGTTATATCGTAATACCGTAACAGTATATAACGTTATACGTTATATCGTAATACCATATAACGTTATACGTCATAACGTAATACTATATAACGTGATGCGATATATCGTAATGCTATATAACTTTATACGTTGTGACGTAATACTATAAAACGTGATACGATATATCGTAATGCTATATAACGTTATACCATGTATCGTAATAGTATATAACGTTATACGTTATATCGCAATATCATATAACGTTATACGATATAACGTAATACTGTAAACATGATACGATATATCCTAATGCTATATAACGTTATAACTTATATCGTAAAAGTATATAACGTTATACGTAATATCGTAACAGTATTTAACGTTATACGTTATATCGTAATACTATATAACGTTATAAGTTATAACGTATTACTATATAACGTGATACGATATATCGTAATGCTATATAACGTTATACGTTATATGGCAATGGCATATAACGTTATACGATATAACGTAATACTATATAACGTTATACGTTATATCGTAATAGTATATAACGTTATACGATATATCGTAATAGTATATAACATGATACGATACATCCTAATGCTATATAACGTTATACCTTGAATCGCAATAGTATATAACGTTATACGCTATACCGTAACAGTATATAACGTAATACGTTATTTCGTAATACCATATAACGTTATAAGTTATATCGTAATTGTACATAACGTTACACGTTATATCGCAATAGTATATACCGTTATACGTTATATCGTATTACTATATAACTTTATCCGTTGTGACGTAATACTATAAAACGTGATACGATATATCGTAATGCTATATAACGTTATACCATGTATCGTAATAGTATATAACGTTATACGTTATATCGCAATAGCATATAACGTTATACGATATAACGTAATACTGTATAACATGATACGATATATCCTAATGCTATATAACGTTATAACTCATATCGTAAAAGTATATAACGTTATACGTAATATCGTAACAGTATTTAACGTTATACGTTATATCGTAATACTATATAACGTTATAAGCTATAACGTATTACTATATAACGTGATACGATATATCGTAATGCTATATAACGTTATACGTTATATGGCAATAGCATATAACGTTATACGATATAACGTAATACTATATAACGTTATACGTTATATCGTAATAGTATATAACGTTATACGATATATCGTAATAGTATATAACATGATACGATATATCGTAAAGCTACATAACGTTATACCATGTATCGTAATAGTATATAACGTTATACGATATAACGTAATAATATATAACATGATACGATACATCCTAATGCTATATAACGTTATACCTTGAATCGCAATAGTATATAACGTTATACGCTATAACGTAACAGTATATAACGTAATACGTTATTTCGTAATACCATATAACGTTATACGTTATATCGTAATTGTACATAACGTTATACGTTATATCGCAATAGTATATACCGTTATACGTTATAACGTATTACTGTACAACGAGATACGATATATCGTAATGCTATATAACGTTATAACTTATATCGTAATAGTATATAACGTTATTCGTTATATCCTAACAGTATATAACGTTATACGTTATGTCGCATTACTATATAACTTTATCTGTTGTGACGTAATACTATAAAGCGTGATACGATATATCGTAATGCTATATAACGTTATACGTTATATCACTATAGTATATAACGTTATACGTTATAACGTATTACTATATAACGAGATACGATATATCGTAATGCTATATAACGTTATAACTTATATCGTAATAATATATGACGTATTACGTTATATCGTAATAGTATATAACGTTATACGTTACATCCTAATACTATATAACGTTAAACGATATAACGTAATACTATATAACATGATACGATATATCCTAATGCTATATAACGTTATACCTTGAATCCCAATAGTATATAACGTTATACGATATATCGTAATTGTATATAACGTTATACGTTATACCGTAACAGTAGACAACGTTATACGTGATATCGCAATAGCATATAACGTTATACGTTATAACGTAATACTATATAACGTGATGCGATATATCGTAATGCTATATAATGTTATACCTTGAATCACAATAGTATCTAACGTTATACGATATAACGTAATACTATATAACATGATACGATATATCCTAAAGCCATATAACTTATACCTTGAATCACAATAGTATATAACGTTATACGTTATCCCGCAACAGTATATAACGTAATACGTTATATCGTAATAGTATATGACGTTATACGTTATATCGTAGTAGTATATAACATGATGCGATATGTCGTAATGCTATATAACGTTATAACTTATATCGTTATAGAATATAACGTTATACGTTATATCGCAATAGTATATAACGTTATACCATGTATCGTAATACTATATAACGTTATACGTTATATCGCTATAGTATATAACGTTATACGTTATAACGTATTACTATATAACGAGATACGATATATCGTAATGCTATATAACGTTATACGTTATATCGTAATAGTATATAACATGATACGATATATCGTAATGCTATATAACGTTATACGTTATATGGCAATAGTATATAACGTTATACGTTATATCGTAATAGTATATAACGTTATACGTTATACCGTAACAGTATATAACGTTATACGTTATACCGTAACAGTATATAACGTTATACGTTATATCGCAATAGCATATAACGTTATACGTTATAACGTATTGCTATATAACGAGATACGGTATATCCTAATGCTATATAACGTTATACCTTGAATCGCAATAGTATATAACGTTATACGATATAACGTAATACTATATAACGTTATACGTTATATCGTAACAGTATATAACGTTATACGATATAACGTAATACTATATAACGTTATACGTTATATCGTAATAGTATATAACATGATACGATATATCGTAATGCTATATAACGTTATACGTTATATCGCAATAGTATATAACGTTATACGATATAACGTAATACTATATAACGTTATACGTTATATCGTAATAGTATATAACATGATACGATATATCGTAATGCTATATAACGTTATACGTTATATCGTAATTGTATATAACGTTATACGTTATACCGTAACAGTATATAACGTTATACGTTATATCGCAATAGCATATAACGTTATACGTTATATCGTAATTGTATATAACGTTATACGTTATACCGTAACAGTATATAACGTTATACGTTATATCGAAGTAGTATATAACGTTATACGTTATACCGTAACAGTATATAACGTAATACGTTATATCGTAATAGTATATAACGTTATACGTTATATCGTAATAGTATATAACATGATACGATATATCGTAATGCTATATAACGTTATACGTTATATGGCAATAGTATATAACGTTATACGTTGTATAGTAATAGTATATAACGTTATACGTTATATCGTAATTGTATATAACGTTATACGTTATATCGTAATTGTACATAACGTTATACGTTATATCGCAAAAGTATATAACGTTATACGTTATAACGTATTACTATATAACGACATACGATATATCGTAATGCTATATAACGTTGTAACCTATATCGTAATAATATATAACGTTATACGTTATATCGTAATTGTATATAACGTTTTACGTTATACCGTAACTGTATATAACGTTATACGTTATATCGTAATTGTATATAACGTTATACGTTATATCGTAATTGTACATACCGTTATACGTTATATCGCAATAGTATATACCGTTATACGTTATAACCTATTACTATATAACGAGATACGATATATCGTAATGCTATATACCGTTATACGTTATATCGTAATAGTATATAACGTTATACGTTATATCCTAATACTATATAACATGATACGATATATCTTAATGCTATATAACGTTGTACCTTGAACCGTAATAGTATATAACGTTATACGATATAACGTAATACTGTATAACATGATACGATATATCCTAATGCTACATAACGTTATACCTTGAATCGCAATAGTATATAACGTTATACGTTATACCGTAACAGTATATAACGTTATACGTTATATCGTAATACCATATAACGTTATACGTTATAACGTAATACTATATAACGTGATGCGATATATCGTAAAGCTATATAACGTTATACCATGTATCGTAATAGTATATAACGTTATACGATATAACGTAATAATATATAACATGATACGATACATCCTAATGCTATATAACGTTATACCTTGAATCGCAATAGTATATAACGTTATACGCTATACCGTAACAGTATATAACGTTATACGTTATACCAGAATAGCATATAACGTTATACGTTATAACGTATTACTATATAACGAGATACGATATATCCTAATGCTATATAACGTTACAACTTATATCGCAAAGTATATAACGTTATACGTAATATCGTAACAATATTTAACGTTATACGTTATATCGTAATACTATATAACGTTATAAGATATAACGTATTACTATATAACGTGATACGATATATCGTAATGCTATATAACGTTATAGGTTATATGGCAATAGCACATAACGTTATACGATATAACGTAATACTATATAACGTTATACGTTATATCGTAATAGTATATAACGTTATACGATATATCGTAATAGTGTATAACATGCTTCGATATATCGTAAAGCTATATAACGTTATACCATGTATCGTAATAGTATATAACGTTATACGATATAACGTAATAATATATAACATGATACGATACATCCTAATGCTATATAACGTTATACCTTGAATCGCAATAGTATATAACGTTATACGCTATACCGTAACAGTATATAACGTAATACGTTATTTCGTAATACCATATAACGTTATACGTTATATCGTAATTGTACATAACGTTATACGTTATATCGCAATAGTATATACCGTTATACGTTATAACGTATTACTGTACAACGAGATACCATATATCGTAATGCTATATAACGTTATAAATTATATCGTAATAGTATATAACGTTATACGTTATATCGTAACAGTATATAACGTTATACGTTATGTCGTATTACTATATAACGTAATACGATATATCGTAATGCTATAAAACGTTATAACTTATATCGTAATAGTATATATGGTTATACGTTATATCGTAATAGTATATAACGTTATACGATACAACGTAATACTGTATAACATGATACGATATATCCTAATGCTATATAACGTTATACGTTTAATCGCAATAGTATATAACGTTATACGTTATATCGTAGTAGTATATAACATGATACGATATATAGTAATGCTATATAACGTTATACGTTATATCGCAATAGTATATAACGTTATACGTTATAACGTATTACTATATAACGTAATACGATATATCGCAATGCTATAAAACGTTATAACTTATATCGTAATAGTATATATGGTTATACGTTATATCGTAATAGTATATAACGTTATACGATATATCGTAATAGTATATAACATGATACGATACATCCTAATGCTATATAATGTTATACCTTGAATCGCAATAGTATATAACGTTATACGTTATACCGTAACAGTATATAACGTAATACGTTATTTCGTAATACCGTATAACGTTATAAGTTATATCGTAATTGTACATAACGTTATACGTTATATCGCAATAGTATTTACCGTTATACGTTATAACGTATTACTGTACAACGAGATACGATATATCGTAATGCTATATAACGTTATAACTTATATCGTAATAGTATATAACGTTATACGTTATATCGTAACAATATATAACGTTATACGTTATGTCGTATTACTATATAACTTTATCCGTTGTGACGTAATACTATAAAACGTGATACGATATATCGTAATGCTATATAACGTTATACGTTATATCGCAATAGTATATAACGTTATACGTTATAACGTATTACTATATAACGAGATACGGTATATCGTAATGCTATATAACGTTATAACTTATATCGTAATAATATATAACGTTATGCGGTATATCATAATATTATATAACGTTATACGTTACACCCTAATACTATATAACGTTAAACGATATAACGTAATACTATATATCATGATACGATATATCCTAATGCTATATAACGCTATTGCTTGAATCACAATAGTATATAACGTTATACGATATATCGTAATTGTATATAACGTTATACGTTATACCGTAACAGTATATAACGTTATACGTTATATCGTAATGCTGTATAACGTGATGCGATATATCGTAATGCTATATAACTTTATACGTTGTGACGTAATACTATAAAACGTGATACGATATATCGTAATGCTATATAACGTTATACCATGTATCGTAATAGTATATAACGTTATACGTTATATCGCAATAGCATATAACGTTATACGATATAACGTAATACTGTATAACATGATACGATATATCCTAATGCTTTATAACGTTATAACTTATATTGTAAAAGTATATAACGTTATACGTAATATCGTAACAGTATTTAACGTTATACGTTATATCGTAATACTATATAACGTTATAAGTTATAACGTATTACTATATAACGTGATACGATATATCGTAATGCTATATAACGTTATACGTTATATCGCAATAGTATATAACGTTATACGTTATAACGTATTACTATATAACATGATACGATACATCATAATGCTATATAACGTTATAACTTATATCGTAATACCATATACCGTTATACGTTCTAGCGCAATAGTATATAACGTTATACGGTATAACGTAATACTATATAACATGATGCGATATCTCGTAATGTTATATAACGATATACGTTATATCGTAATAGTATATAACGTTATACGTTATATCCTAATACTATATAACATGATACGACATATCTTAATGCTATATAACGTTGTACCTTGAATCGTAATAGTATATAACGTTATACGATATAACGTAATACGGTATAACATGATACGATATATCCTAATGCTACATAACGTTATACCTTGAATCGCAATAGTATATAACGTTATACGTTATACCGTAACAGTATATAACGTTATACGTTATATCGTAATACCGTAACAGTATATAACGTTATACGTTATATCGTAATACCATATAACGTTATACGTTATAACGTAATACTATATAACGTGATGCGATATATCGTAATGCTATATAACTTTATACGTTGTGACGTAATACTATAAAACGTGATACGATATATCGTAATGCTATATAACGTTATACCATGTATCGTAATAGTATATAACGTTATACGTTATATCGCAATAGCATATAACGTTATACGATATAACGTAATACTGTATAACATGATACGATATATCCTAATGCTATATAACGTTATAACTCATATCGTAAAAGTATATAACGTTATACGATATAACGTAATACTATATAACGTTATACGTTATATCGTAATAGTATATAACGTTATACGATATATCGTAATAGTATATAACATGATACGATACATCCTAATGCTATATAACGTTATACCTTGAATCGCAATAGTATATAACGTTATACGCTATACCGTAACAGTATATAACGTAATACGTTATTTCGTAATACCATATAACGTTATAAGTTATATCGTAATTGTACATAACGTTACACGTTATATCGCAATAGTATATACCGTTATACGTTATATCGTATTACTATATAACTTTATCCGTTGTGACGTAATACTATAAAACGTGATACGATATATCGTAATGCTATATAACGTTATACCATGTATCGTAATAGTATATAACGTTATACGTTATATCGCAATAGCATATAACGTTATACGATATAACGTAATACTGTATAACATGATACGATATATCCTAATGCTATATAACGTTATAACTCATATCGTAAAAGTATATAACGTTATACGTAATATCGTAACAGTATTTAACGTTATACGTTATATCGTAATACTATATAACGTTATAAGCTATAACGTATTACTATATAACGTGATACGATATATCGTAATGCTATATAACGTTATACGTTATATGGCAATAGCATATAACGTTATACGATATAACGTAATACTATATAACGTTATACGTTATATCGTAATAGTATATAACGTTATACGATATATCGTAATAGTATATAACATGATACGATATATCGTAAAGCTACATAACGTTATACCATGTATCGTAATAGTATATAACGTTATACGATATAACGTAATAATATATAACATGATACGATACATCCTAATGCTATATAACGTTATACCTTGAATCGCAATAGTATATAACGTTATACGCTATAACGTAACAGTATATAACGTAATACGTTATTTCGTAATACCATATAACGTTATACGTTATATCGTAATTGTACATAACGTTATACGTTATATCGCAATAGTATATACCGTTATACGTTATAACGTAATACTGTACAACGAGATACGATATATCGTAATGCTATATAACGTTATAACTTATATCGTAATAGTATATAACGTTATTCGTTATATCCTAACAGTATATAACGTTATACGTTATGTCGCATTACTATATAACTTTATCTGTTGTGACGTAATACTATAAAGCGTGATACGATATATCGTAATGCTATATAACGTTATACGTTATATCGCTATAGTATATAACGTTATACGTTATAACGTATTACTATATAACGAGATACGATATATCGTAATGCTATATAACGTTATAACTTATATCGTAATAATATATGACGTATTACGTTATATCGTAATAGTATATAACGTTATACGTTACATCCTAATACTATATAACGTTAAACGATATAACGTAATACTATATAACATGATACGATATATCCTAATGCTATATAACGTTATACCTTGAATCCCAATAGTATATAACGTTATACGATATATCGTAATTGTATATAACGTTATACGTTATACCGTAACAGTAGACAACGTTATACGTGATATCGCAATAGCATATAACGTTATACGTTATAACGTAATACTATATAACGTGATGCGATATATCGTAATGCTATATAATGTTATACCTTGAATCACAATAGTATCTAACGTTATACGATATAACGTAATACTATATAACATGATACGATATATCCTAAAGCCATATAACTTATACCTTGAATCACAATAGTATATAACGTTATACGTTATCCCGCAACAGTATATAACGTAATACGTTATATCGTAATAGTATATGACGTTATACGTTATATCGTAGTAGTATATAACATGATGCGATATGTCGTAATGCTATATAACGTTATAACTTATATCGTTATAGAATATAACGTTATACGTTATATCGCAATAGTATATAACGTTATACCATGTATCGTAATACTATATAACGTTATACGTTATATCGCTATAGTATATAACGTTATACGTTATAACGTATTACTATATAACGAGATACGATATATCGTAATGCTATATAACGTTATAACTTATATCGTAATAATATATAACGTATTACGTTATATCGTAATAGTATTTAACGTTATACGTTACATCCTAATACTATATAACGTTAAACGATATAACGTAATACTATATAACATGATACGATATATCCTAATGCTATATAACGTTATACCTTGAATCCCAATAGTATATAACGTTATACGATATATCGTAATTGTATATAACGTTATACGTTATACCGTAACAGTAGACAACGTTATACGTGATATCGCAATAGCATATAACGTTATACGTTATAACGTAATACTATATAACGTGATGCGATATATCGTAATGCTATATAACGTTATACCTTGAATCACAATAGTATCTAACGTTATACGATATAACGTAATACTATATAACATGATACGATATATCCTAAAGCCATATAACTTATACCTTGAATCACAATAGTATATAACGTTATACGTTATCCCGCAACAGTATATAACGTAATACGTTATATCGTAATAGTATATGACGTTATACGTTATATCGTAGTAGTATATAACATGATACGATATATCGTAATGCTATATAACGTTATAACTTATATCGTTATAGAATATAACGTTATACGTTATATCGCAATAGTATATAACGTTATACCATGTATCGTAATACTATATAACGTTATACGTTATATCGCAATAATATATAACGTTATACGATATAACGTAATACTATATAACGTTATACGTTATATCGTAACAGTATATAACGTTATACGTTATATCGTAACAGTATATAACGTTATACGTTATATCGTAACAGTATATAACGTTATACGTTATATCGTATTGCTATATAACTTTATCCGTTGTGACGTAATACTATAAATCGTGATACGATATATCGTAATGCTATATAACGTTATACCATGTATCGTAATAGTATATAACGTTATGCGTCATAACGTATTACCATATAACATGATACGATATATCGTAATGCTATATAACGTTATACGTTATATCGCAATAGTATATAACGTTATACGTTATATCGTTATACTACATAACGTTATACGTTATATCGTTATGCTATATAACGTTATACGTTATATCGTAATAGTATATAACGTTATACGTTATATCGTAATTGTATATAACGTTATACGTTATACCGTAACAGTATATAACGTAATACGTTATATCGTAATAGTATATAACGTTATACGTTATATCGTAATAGTATATAACATGGTACGATATATCGTAATGCTATATAACGTTATACGTTATATCGCAATAGTATATAACGTTATACGTTATATCGTTATACTATATAACGTTATACGTTATAGCGTAATAGTATATAACATGATACGATATATCGTAATGCTATATAACGTTATACGTTATAACGTATTACTATATAACGTGATACGATATATCGTAATGCTATATAACGTTATACGTTATATCGCAATAGTACATAACGTTATACGTTATAACGTATTACTATATAACGAGATACGATATATCGTAATGCTATATAACGAGATACGATATATCGTAATGCTATATAACGTTATAACTTGTATCGTAATAATATATAACGTCATACGTTATTTCGTAATAGTATATAACGTTATACGTTATATCCTAATACTATATAATGTTATACGATATTACGTAATACTATATAACATGATACGATATATCCTAATGCTATATAACGTTATACCTTGAATCGCAATAGTATATAACGTTATACGTTATGTCGTAATTGTATATAACGTTATACGTTATATCCTAATACTGTATAACGTTATACGTTATAACGTATTACTATATAACGTGATACGATATATCGTAATGCTATATAACGTTATAACTTATATCGTAATAATATATGACGTTATACGTTATATCGTAATAGTATATAACGTTATACGTTATAACGTATTACTATATAACGACATACGATATATCGTAATGCTATATAACGTTGTAACCTATATCGTAATAATATATAACGTTATACGTTATATCGTTATTGTATATAACGTTATACGTTATACCGTAACTGTATATAACGTTATACGTTATATCGTAATTGTATATAACGTTATACGTTATATCGTAATTGTACATACCGTTATACGTTATATCGCAATAGTATATACCGTTATACGTTATAACGTATTACTATATAACGAGATACGATATATCGTAATGCTATATACCGTTATAACTTATATCGTAATAGTATATAACGTTATGCGTCATAACGTATTACCATATAACATGATACGATATATCGTAATGCTATATAACGTTATACGTTATATCGCAATAGTATATAACGTTATACGTTATATCGTTATACTACATAACGTTATACGTTATATCGTTATGCTATATAACGTTATACGTTATATCGTAATAGTATATAACGTTATACGTTGCATCCTAATACTATATAACGTTATACGATACAACGTAACACTATATAACATGATACGATATATCCTAATGGTATATAACGTTATACCTTGAATCGCAATAGTATATAACGTTATACGTTATATCGTAATTGTATATAACGTTATACGTTATACCGTAACAGTATATAACGTAATACGTTATATCGTAATAGTATATAACGTTATACGTTATATCGTAATAGTATATAACATGATACGATATATCGTAATGCTATATAACGTAATACGTTATATCGCAATAGTATATAACGTTATACGATATAACGTAATACTATATAACGTTATACGTTATATCGTAATAGTATATAACATGATACGATATATCGTAATGCTATATAACGTTATACGTTATATCGCAATAGTATATAACGTTATACGTTGTATAGTAATAATATATAACGTTATACGTTATATCGTAATTGTATATAACGTTATACGTTATACCGTAACTGTATATAACGTTATACGTTATATCGTAATTGTATATAACGTTATACGTTATATCGTAATTGTATATACCGTTATACGTTATATCGCAATAGTATATACCGTTATACGTTATAACGTATTACTATATAACGAGATACGATATATCGTAATGCTATGTACCGTTATAACTTATATCGCTATACTATATAACGTTATACGTTATACCGTAATAGTATATAACATGATACGATATATCGTAATGCTATATAACATGATACGATATATCCTAATGCTATATAACGTTATACGTTATATCGTATTACTATATAACTTTATACGTTGTGACGTAATACTATAAACCGTGATACGATATATCGTAATGCTATATAACGTTATACGTTATATCGCAATAGTATATAACGTTATACGTTATAACGTATTACTATATAACGAGATACGATATATCGTAATGCTATATAACGTTGTAACCTATATCGTAATATTATATAACGTTATACGTTATATCGTTATTGTATATAACGTTATACGTTATACCGTAACTGTATATAACGTTATACGTTATATCGTAATTGTATATAACGTTATACGTTACATCCTAATACTATATAACGTTATACGATACAACATAATACTATATAACGAGATACGATATATCGTAATGCTATATAACGTTATAACTTATATCGTAATAATATATAACGTTATGCGTTATATCGTAATAGTATATAACATTATACGTTATATCCTAATACTATATAATGTTATACGATATAACGTAATACTATATAACATGAAACGATATATCCTAATACTATATAACGTTGTATCTTTAATCGCAATAGTATATAACGTTATAGGTTATATCGTAATTGTATATAACGTTATACGTTATACCGTAACAGTATATAACGTTATACGTTATATCGTAATAACATACAACGTTATACGTTATAACGTAATACTATATAACGTGATGCGATATATCGTAATGCTATATAACGTTATACGTTATAACGTATTACTATATAACGTGATACGATATATCGTAATGCTATATAACGTTATACGTTATATCGCAATAGCATATAACGTTATAGGTTATAACGTATTACTATATAACGAGATACGATATATCGTAATGCTATATAACGTTATAACTTGTATCGTAATAATATATAAAGTTATACGTTATATCGTAATAGTATATAACGTTATACGTTATATCCTAATACTATATAACGTTATACGATATAACGTAATACTATATAACATGATACGATATATCCTAATGCTATATAACGTTGTATCTTTAATCGCAATAGTATATAACGTTATACATTATATCGTAATTGTATATAACATTATACGTTATACCGTAACAGTATATAACGTTATACGTTATATCGTAATAACATACAACGTTATATGTTATAACGTAATATTATATAACATGATACGATATATCCTAATCCTATATAACGTTATACCTTGAATCGCAATAGTATATAACGTTATAGGTTATATCGTAATTGTATATAACGATATACGTTATACCGTAACAGTATATAACGTTATACGTTATATCGCAATAGTATATAACGTTATACGTTGTATGGTAATAGTATATAACGTTATACGTTATATCGTAATTGTATATAACGTTATACGTTATATCGTTATTGTATATAACGTTATACGTTATACCGTAACTGTATATAACGTTATACGTTATATCGTAATTGTATATAACGTTATACGTTATATCGTAATTGTACATACCGTTATACGTTATATCGCAATAGTATATACCGTTATACGTTATAACGTATCGCTATATAACGAGATACGATATATCGTAATGCTGTATACGGTTATAGCTTATATCGTAATAGTACATAACGTTATGCGTCATAACGTATTACTATATAACCTGATACGATATATCGTAATGCTATATAACGTTATACGTTATATCGCAATAGTAAAAAACGTTATACGTTGTATAGTAATAATATATAACGTTATACGTTATATCGTAATTGTATATAACGTTATACGTTATACCGTAACTGTATATAACGTTATACGTTATATCGTAATAACGTTATACGTTATATCATAATACTACATAACGTTATACGATATAACGTAATACTATATAACATGATACGATATATCCTAATACTATATAACGTTGTATCTTTAATCGCAATAGTATATAACGTTATACGTTATATCGTAATTGTATATAACGTTATACGTTATACCGTAACAGTATATAACGTTATACGTTATATCGTAATAACATACAACGTTATACGTTATAACGTAATACTATATAACGTGATGCGATATATCGTAATGCTATATAACGTTATACGTTATAACGTATTACTATATAACGTGATACGATATATCGTAATGCTATATAACGTTATACGTTATATCGCAATAGCATATAACGTTATAGGTTATAACGTATTACTATATAACGAGATACGATATATCGTAATGCTATATAACGTTATAACTTGTATCGTAATAATATATAACGTTATACGTTATATCGTAATAGTATATAACGTTATACGTTATATCCTAATACTATATAACGTTATACGATATAACGTAATACTATATAACATGATACGATATATCCTAATGCTATATAACGTTGTATCTTTAATCGCAATAGTATATAACGTTATACGTTATATCGTAATTGTATATAACGTTATACGTTATACCGTAACAGTATATAACGTTATACGTTATATCGTAATAACATACAACGTTATACGTTATAACGTAATACTATATAACGTGATGCGATATATCGTAATGCTATATAACGTTATACGTTATAACGTATTACTATATAACGTGATACGATATATCGTAATGCTATATAACGTTATAACTTATTTCGTAATAGTATATAACGTTATACGTTATATCGTAATAGTATATAACGTTATATGTTATATCCTAATGCTATATAATGTTATACGGTATAACGTAATACTATATAACATGATACGATATATCCTAATGCTATATAACGTAATACCTTGAATCGCAATAGTATATAACGTTATGCGTTATGTCGTAATTGTATATAACGTTATACGTTATATCCTAATACTTTATAACGTTATACGTTATAACGTATTACCATATATCGTGATACGATATATCGTAATGCTATATAACGTTATAACTTATATCGTAATAATATATGACGTTATACGTTATATGGTAATAGTATATAACGTTATACGTTATATCCTAATACTATATAACGTTATACGATATAACGTAATATTATATAACATGATACGATATATCCTAATCCTATATAACGTTATACCTTGAATCGCAATAGTATATAACGTTATAGGTTATATCGTAATTGTATATAACGATATACGTTATACGTTATATCGCAATAGTATATAACGTTATACGTTGTATGGTAATAGTATATAACGTTATACGTTATATCGTAATTGTATATAACGTTATACGTTATATCGTTATTGTATATAACGTTATACGTTATACCGTAACTGTATATAACGTTATACGTTATATCGTAATTGTATATAACGTTATACGTTATATCGTAATTGTATATACCGTTATACGTTATATCGCATTAGTATATACCGTTATACGTTATAACGTATTACTATATAACGAGATACGATATATCGTAATGCTATGTACCGTTATAACTTATATCGTAATAGTATATAACGTTATGCGTTATAACGTATTACTATATAACATGATACGATATATCGTAATGCTGTATATAACGTTATACGTTATATCGCAATAGTATATAACGTTGTACGTTATATCGTTATACTATATAACGTTATACGTTATACCGTAATAGTATATAACATGATACGATATATCGTAATGCTATACAACATGATACGATATATCCTAATGCTATATAACAATATTCGTTATAACGTATTACTATATAACGTAATACGATATGTCGTAATGCTATATAACGTTATAACTTATATCGTAATAGTATATAAGGTTATACGTTATATCGTAATTGTATATAACGTTGTACGTTTTATCGTAATACTATATAACGTTATAGGTTATATGGTATTAGTATATAACGTTGTATGATATACGGCAATGCTATATAACTTTATACCTTGTATAGTAATAGTATATAACGATATACGTTATATCGCAATAGTATATAACGTTATACGATATAACGTAATACTGTATAACATGATACGATATATCCTAATGCTATATAACGTTATAACTTATATCGTAATAGTATATAACGTTATACGTAATATCGTAACAGTAATTAACGTTATACGTTATATCGTAATACTATATAAAGTTATACGCTATAACGTAATACTATATAACGTGATACGATATATCGTAATAGTTTATAACGTTATACGTTATATCGTAACAGTATTTAACGTTATACGTTATATCGTAATACTATATAACGTTATAAGTTATAACGTATTACTATATAACGTGATACGATATATCGTAATGCTATATAACGTTATACGTTATATAGCAATAGTATATAACGTTATACGATATAACGTAATACTATATAACGTTACACGTTATATCCTAATAGTATATAACGTTATACGTAATATCGTAACAGTAATTAACGTTATACGTTATATCGTAATACTATATAAAGTTATACGCTATAACGTAATACTATATAACGTGATACGATATATCGTAATAGTTTATAACGTTATACGTTATATCGTAACAGTATTTAACGTTATACGTTATATCGTAATACTATATAACGTTATAAGTTATAACGTATTACTATATAACGTGATACGATATATCGTAATGCTATATAACGTTATACGTTATATGGCAATAGTATATAACGTTATACGATATAACGTAATACTATATATCGTTACACGTTATATCGTAATAGTATATAACGTTATACGTAATATCGTAACAGTAATTAACGTTATACGTTATAACGTAATACTATATAAAGTTATACGCTATAACGTAATACTATATAACGTGATACGATATATCGTAATAGTTTATAACGTTATACGTTATATCGTAACAGTATTTAACGTTATACGTTATATCGTAATACTATATAACGTTATAAGTTATAACGTATTACTATATAACGTTATACGATATAACGTAATACTATATAACGTTACACGTTATATCGTAATAGTATATAACGTTATACGATATATCGTAATTGTATATAACGTTATACGTTATACCGTAACAGTAGATGACGTTATACGTTATATCGTAATAGTATATGACGTTATACGTTATATCGTCGTAGTATATAACATGATACAATATATCGTAATGCTATATAACGTTATACGTTATATCGCAATAGTATATAACGTTATACCATGTATCGTAATACTATATAACGTTATACGTTATATCGCAATAATATATAACGTTATACGATATAACGTAATACTATATAACGTTATACGTTATATCGTAATAGTATATAACATGATACGATATATCGTAATGCTATATAACGTTATAACTTATATCGTTATAGTATATAACGTTATACGTTATATCGTAACAGTATATAACGTTATACGTTATATCGTAACAGTATATAACGTTATACGTTATATCGTAACAGTATATAATGTTATACGTTATATCGTATTACTGTATAACTTTATCCGTTGTTACGTAATACTATAAAACGTGATACGATATATCGTAATGCTATATAACGTTATACGTTATATCGCAATAGCATATAACGTTATACGTTATAACGTATTACTATATAATGAGATACGATATATCGTAATGCTATATAACGTTATACGTTATAACGTATTACTATATAACGTGATACGATATATCGTAATGCTATATAACGTTATACGTTGTAACGTATTACTATATAACGTGATACGATATATCGTAATGCTATATAACGTTATAACTTATTTCGTAATAGTATATAACGTCATACGTTATATCGTAATAGTACATAACGTTATACGTTATATCCTAATACTATATAATGTTATACGATATAACGTAATACTATATAACATGATACGATATATCCTAATGCTATATAACGTTATACCTTGAATCGCAATAGTATATAACGTTATACGTTATGTCGTAATTGTATATAACGTTATACGTTATATCCTAATACTGTATAACGTTATACGTTATAACGTATTACTATATAACGTGATACGATATATCGTAATGCTATATAACGTTATAACTTTTATCGTAATAATATATGACGTTATACGTTATATCGTAATAGTATATAACGTTATACGTTATAACGTATTACTATATAACGTGATACGATATATCGTAATGCTATATAACGTTATAACTTATATCGTAATAATATATGACGTTATGGGTTATATCGTTATACTACATAACGTTATACGTTATATCGTTATGCTATATAACGTTCTACGTTATATCGTAATAGTATATAACGTTATACGATATATCCTAATCCTATATAACGTTATACCTTGAATCGCAATAGTATATAACGTTATACGTTATATCGTAATTGTATATAACGGTATACGTTATACCGTAACAGTATATAACGTTATACGTTATATCGCAATAGTATATAACGTTATACGTTGTATGGTAATAGTATATAACGTTATACGTTATATCGTAATTGTATATAACGTTATACGTTATATCGTAATTGTACATACCGTTATACGTTATATCGCAATAGTATATACCGTTATACGTTATAACGTATTACTATATAACGAGATACGATATATCGTAATGCTATATACCGTTATAGCTTATATCGTAATAGTATATAACGTTATGCGTCATAACGTATTACCATATAACATGATACGATATATCGTAATGCTATATAACGTTATACGTTATATCGCAATAGTATATAACGTTATACGTTATATCGTTATACTACATAACGTTATACGTTATATCGTTATGCTATATAACGTTATACGTTATATCGTAATAGTATATAACGTTATACGTTATATCGTAATTGTATATAACGTTATACGTTATACCGTAACAGTATATAACGTAATACGTTATATCGTAATAGTATATAACGTTATACGTTATATCGTAATAGTATATAACATGGTACGATATATCGTAATGCTATATAACGTTATACGTTATATCGCAATAGTATATAACGTTATACGTTATATCGTTATACTATATAACGTTATACGTTATAGCGTAATAGTATATAACATGATACGATATATCGTAATGCTATATAACGTTATACGTTATAACGTATTACTATATAACGTGATACGATATATCGTAATGCTATATAACGTTATACGTTATATCGCAATAGTATATAACGTTATACGTTATAACGTATTACTATATAACGAGATACGATATATCGTAATGCTATATAACGTTATAACTTGTATCGTAATAATATATAACGTCATACGTTATTTCGTAATAGTATATAACGTTATACGTTATATCCTAATACTATATAATGTTATACGATATTACGTAATACTATATAACGTGATGCGATATATCGTAATGCTATATAACGTTATACCTTGAATCGCAATAGTATATAACGTTATACGTTATGTCGTAATTGTATATAACGTTATACGTTATATCCTAATACTGTATAACGTTATACGTTATAACGTATTACTATATAACGTGATACGATATATCGTAATGCTATATAACGTTATAACTTATATCGTAATAATATATGACGTTATACGTTATATCGTAATAGTATATAACGTTATACGTTATAACGTATTACTATATAACGACATACGATATATCGTAATGCTATATAACGTTGTAACCTATATCGTAATAATATATAACGTTATACGTTATATCGTTATTGTATATAACGTTATACGTTATACCGTAACTGTATATAACGTTATACGTTATATCGTAATTGTATATAACGTTATACGTTATATCGTAATTGTACATACCGTTATACGTTATATCGCAATAGTATATACCGTTATACGTTATAACGTATTACTATATAACGAGATACGATATATCGTAATGCTATATACCGTTATAACTTATATCGTAATAGTATATAACGTTATGCGTCATAACGTATTACCATATAACATGATACGATATATCGTAATGCTATATAACGTTATAACTTATATCGTAATAATATATGACGTTATGGGTTATATCGTTATACTACATAACGTTATACGTTATATCGTTATGCTATATAACGTTCTACGTTATATCGTAATAGTATATAACGTTATACGATATATCCTAATCCTATATAACGTTATACCTTGAATCGCAATAGTATATAACGTTATACGTTATATCGTAATTGTATATAACGGTATACGTTATACCGTAACAGTATATAACGTTATACGTTATATCGCAATAGTATATAACGTTATACGTTGTATGGTAATAGTATATAACGTTATACGTTATATCGTAATTGTATATAACGTTATACGTTATATCGTAATTGTACATACCGTTATACGTTATATCGCAATAGTATATACCGTTATACGTTATAACGTATTACTATATAACGAGATACGATATATCGTAATGCTATATACCGTTATAGCTTATATCGTAATAGTATATAACGTTATGCGTCATAACGTATTACCATATAACATGATACGATATATCGTAATGCTATATAACGTTATACGTTATATCGCAATAGTATATAACGTTATACGTTATATCGTTATACTACATAACGTTATACGTTATATCGTTATGCTATATAACGTTATACGTTATATCGTAATAGTATATAACGTTATACGTTATATCGTAATTGTATATAACGTTATACGTTATACCGTAACAGTATATAACGTAATACGTTATATCGTAATAGTATATAACGTTATACGTTATATCGTAATAGTATATAACATGGTACGATATATCGTAATGCTATATAACGTTATACGTTATATCGCAATAGTATATAACGTTATACGTTATATCGTTATACTATATAACGTTATACGTTATAGCGTAATAGTATATAACATGATACGATATATCGTAATGCTATATAACGTTATACGTTATAACGTATTACTATATAACGTGATACGATATATCGTAATGCTATATAACGTTATACGTTATATCGCAATAGTATATAACGTTATACGTTATAACGTATTACTATATAACGAGATACGATATATCGTAATGCTATATAACGTTATAACTTGTATCGTAATAATATATAACGTCATACGTTATTTCGTAATAGTATATAACGTTATACGTTATATCCTAATACTATATAATGTTATACGATATTACGTAATACTATATAACATGATACGATATATCCTAATGCTATATAACGTTATACCTTGAATCGCAATAGTATATAACGTTATACGTTATGTCGTAATTGTATATAACGTTATACGTTATATCCTAATACTGTATAACGTTATACGTTATAACGTATTACTATATAACGTGATACGATATATCGTAATGCTATATAACGTTATAACTTATATCGTAATAATATATGACGTTATACGTTATATCGTAATAGTATATAACGTTATACGTTATAACGTATTACTATATAACGACATACGATATATCGTAATGCTATATAACGTTGTAACCTATATCGTAATAATATATAACGTTATACGTTATATCGTTATTGTATATAACGTTATACGTTATACCGTAACTGTATATAACGTTATACGTTATATCGTAATTGTATATAACGTTATACGTTATATCGTAATTGTACATACCGTTATACGTTATATCGCAATAGTATATACCGTTATACGTTATAACGTATTACTATATAACGAGATACGATATATCGTAATGCTATATACCGTTATAACTTATATCGTAATAGTATATAACGTTATGCGTCATAACGTATTACTATATAACATGATACGATATATCGTAATGCTATATAACGTTATACGTTATATCGCAATAGTATATAACGTTATACGTTATATCGTTATACTACATAACGTTATACGTTATATCGTTATGCTATATAACGTTATACGTTATATCGTAATAGTATATAACGTTATACGTTGCATCCTAATACTATATAACGTTATACGATACAACGTAATACTATATAACATGATACGATATATCCTAATGGTATATAACGTTATACCTTGAATCGCAATAGTATATAACGTTATACGTTATATCGTAATTGTATTTAACGTTATACGTTATACCGTAACAGTATATAACGTAATACGTTATATCGTAATAGTATATAACGTTATACGTTATATCGTAATAGTATATAACATGATACGATATATCGTAATGCTATATAACGTAATACGTTATATCGCAATAGTATATAACGTTATACGATATAACGTAATACTATATAACGTTATACGTTATATCGTAATAGTATATAACATGATACGATATATCGTAATGCTATATAACGTTATACGTTATATCGCAATAGTATATAACGTTATACGTTGTATAGTAATAATATATAACGTTATACGTTATATCGTAATTGTATATAACGTTATACGTTATACCGTAACTGTATATAACGTTATACGTTATATCGTAATTGTATATAACGTTATACGTTATATCGTAATTGTATATACCGTTATACGTTATATCGCAATAGTATATACCGTTATACGTTATAACGTATTACTATATAACGAGATACGATATATCGTAATGCTATGTACCGTTATAACTTATATCGCTATACTATATAACGTTATACGTTATACCGTAATAGTATATAACATGATACGATATATCGTAATGCTATATAACATGATACGATATATCCTAATGCTATATAACGTTATACGTTATATCGTATTACTATATAACTTTATACGTTGTGACGTAATACTATAAACCGTGATACGATATATCGTAATGCTATATAACGTTATACGTTATATCGCAATAGTATATAACGTTATACGTTATAACGTATTACTATATAACGAGATACGATATATCGTAATGCTATATAACGTTGTAACCTATATCGTAATATTATATAACGTTATACGTTATATCGTTATTGTATATAACGTTATACGTTATACCGTAACTGTATATAACGTTATACGTTATATCGTAATTGTATATAACGTTATACGTTACATCCTAATACTATATAACGTTATACGATACAACATAATACTATATAACATGATACGATATATCCTTATGGTATATAACGTTATACCTTGAATCGCAATAGTATATAACGTTATACGTTATATCGTAACGGTATATAACGTTATACGTTATGTCATATTACTATATAACATTATCTGTTGTGACGTAATACTATAAAACGTGATATGATATATCGTAATGCTATATAACGTTATACGTTATATCCTAATACTGTATAACGTTATACGTTATAACGTATTACTATATAACGAGATATGATATATCGTAATGCTATATACCGTTATAACTTATATCGTAATAGTATATAACGTTATGCGTCATAACGTATTACCATATAACATGATACGATATATCGTAATGCTATATAACGTTATACGTTATATCGCAATAGTATATAACGTTATACGTTATATCGTTATACTACATAACGTTTTACGTTATATCGTTATGCTATATAACGTTATACGTTATATCGTAATAGTATATAACGTTATACGTTACATCCTAATACTATATAACGTTATACGATACAACGTAATACTATATAACATGATACGATAAATCCTAATGGTACATAACGTTATACCTTGAATCGCAATAGTATATAACGTTATACGTTATATCGTAATTGTATATAACGTTATACGTTATACCGTAACAGTATATAACGTAATACGTTATATCGTAATAGTATATAACGTTATACGTTACATCCTAATACTATATAACGTTATACGATACAACGTAATACTATATAACATGATACGATATATCCTAATGGTATATAACGTTATACCTTGAATCGTAATAGTATATAACATGGTACGATATATCGTAATGCTATATAACGTTATACGTTATATCGCAATAGTATATAACGTTATACGATATAACGTAATACTATATAACGTTATACGTTATATCGTAATAGTATATAACATGATACGATATATCGTAATGCTATATAACGTTATACGTTATATCGCAATAGTATATAACGTTATACGTTGTATAGTAATAATATATAACGTTATACGTTATATCGTAATTGTATATAACGTTATACGTTATACCGTAACTGTATATAACGTTATACGTTATATCGTAATTGTATATAACGTTATACTTTATATCGTAATTGTATATACCGTTATAAGTTATATCGCAATAGTATATACCGTTATACGTTATAACGTATTACTATATAACGAGATACGATATATCGTAATGCTATGTACCGTTATAACTTATATCGTAATAGTATATAACGTTATGCGTTATAACGTATTACTATATAACAACCTACGATATATCGTAATGCTATATAACGTTATACGTTATATCGCAATAGTATATAACGTTATACGTTATATCGTTATACTATATAACGTTATACGTTATACCGTAATAGTATATAACATGATACGATATATCGTAATGCTATATAACGTTATACGTTATAACGTATTACTATATAACGTGATACGATATATCGTAATGCTATATAACGTTATACGTTATATCGCAATAGTATATAACGTTATACGTTATAACGTATTACTATATAACGAGATACGATATATCGTAATGCTATATAACGAGATACGATATATCGTAATGCTATATAACGTTATAACTTGTATCGTAATAATATATAACGTTATACGTTATATCGTAATAGTATATAACGTTATACGTTATATCCTAATACTATATAATGTTATACGATATAACGTAATACTATATAACATGATACGATATATCCTAATGCTATATAACGTTATACCTTGAATCGCAATAGTATATAACGTTATACGTTATGTCGTAATTGTATATAACGTTATACGTTATATCCTAATACTGTATAACGTTATACGTTATAACGTATTACTATATAACGTGATACGATATATCGTAATGCTATATAACGTTATAACTTATATCGTAATAATATATGACGTTATACGTTATATCGTAATAGTATATAACGTTATACGTTATAACGTCTTACTATATAACGACATACGATATATCGTAATGCTATATAACGTTGTAACCTATATCGTAATAATATATAACGTTATACGTTATATCGTTATTGTATATAACGTTATACGTTATACCGTAACTGTATATAACGTTATACGTTATATCGTAATTGTATATAACGTTATACGTTATATCGTAATTGTACATACCGTTATACGTTATATCGCAATAGTATATAACGTTATACGTTATAACGTATTACTATATAACGAGATACGATATATCGTAATGCTATATAACGTTATAACTTATATCGTAATAGTATATAACGTTATGCGTCATAACGTATTACCATATAACATGATACGATATATCGTAATGCTATATAACGTTATACGTTATATCGCAATAGTATATAACGTTATACGTTATATCGTTATACTACATAACGTTATACGTTATATCGTTATGCTATATAACGTTATACGTTATATCGTAATAGTATATAACGTTATACGTTGCATCCTAATACTATATAACGTTATACGATACAACGTAATACTATATAACATGATACGATATATCCTAATGGTATATAACGTTATACCTTGAATCGCAATAGTATATAACGTTATACGTTATATCGTAATTGTATATAACGTTATACGTTATACCGTAACAGTATATAACGTAATACGTTATATCGTAATAGTATATAACGTTATACGTTATATCGTAATAGTATATAACATGATACGATATATCGTAATGCTATATAACGTAATACGTTATATCGCAATAGTATATAACATGATACGATATATCGTAAAGCTATATAACGTTATACGTTATATCGCAATAGTATATAACGTTATACGTTGTATAGTAATAATATATAACGTTATACGTTATATCGTAATAGTATATAACGTTATAACTTATATCGTAATAGTATATAACGTTATGCGTTATAACGTATTACTATATAAAATGATACGATATATCGTAATGCTATATAACGTTATACGTTATATCGCAATAGCATATAACGTTATACGTTATAACGTATTACTATATAACGTGATGCGATATATCGTAATGCTATATAACGTTGTAACCTATATCGTAATAATATATAACGTTATACGTTATATCGTAATAGTATATAACGTTATACGTTATAACGTATTACTATATAACGACATAAGATATATCGTAATGCTATATAACGAGATACGATATATAGTAATGCTATATAACGTTATAACTTGTATCGTAATAATATATAACGTCATACGTTATATCGTAATAGTATATAACGTTATACGTTATATCCTAATACTATATAATGTTATACGATATAACGTAATACTATATAACATGATACGATATATCCTAATGCTATATAACGTTATACCTTGAATCGCAATAGTATATAACGTTATACGTTATGTCGTAATTGTATATAACGTTATACGTTATATCCTAATACTGTATAACGTTATACGTTATAACGTATTACTATATAACGAGATACGATATATCGTAATGCTATATAACGTTATAACTTATATCGTAATAATATATGACGTTATACGTTATATCGTAATAGTATATAACGTTATACGTTATAACGTATTACTATATAACGACATACGATATATCGTAATGCTATATAACGTTGTAACCTATATCGTAATAATATATAACGTTATACGTTATATCGTTATTGTATATAACGTTATACGTTATACCGTAACTGTATATAACGTTATACGTTATATCGTAATTGTATATAACGTTATACGTTATATCGTAATTGTACATACCGTTATACGTTATATCGCAATAGTATATACCGTTATACGTTATAACGTATTACTATATAACGAGATACGATATATCGTAATGCTATATACCGTTATAACTTATATCGTAATAGTATATAACGTTATGCGTCATAACGTATTACTATATAACATGATACGATATATCGTAATGCTATATAACGTTATACGTTATATCGCAATAGTATATAACGTTATACGTTATATCGATATACTACATAACGTTATACGTTATATCGTTATGCTATATAACGTTATACGTTATATCGTAATAGTATATAACGTTATACGTTACATCCTAATACTATATAACGTTATACGATACAACGTAATACTATATAACATGATACGATATATCCTAATGGTATATAACGTTATACCTTGAATCGCAATAGCATATAACGTTATACGTTATATCGTAATTGTATATAACGTTATACGTTATACCGTAACAGTATATAACGTTATACGTTATATCGTAATTGTATATAACGTTATACGTGATATCGTAATAGTATATAACATGATACGATATATCGTAATGCTATATAACGTAATACGTTATATCGCAATAGTATATAATGTTATACGATATAACGTAATACTATATAACGTTATACGTTATATCGTAATAGTATATAACATGATACGATATATCGTAATGCTATATAACGTTATACGTTATATCGCAATAGTCTATAACGTTATACGTTGTATAGTAATTATATATAACGTTATACGTTATATCGTAATTGTATATAACGTTATACGTTATACCGTAACTGTATATAACGTTATACGTTATATCGTAATTGTATATAACGTTATACGTTATATCGTAATTGTATATTCCGTTATACGTTATATCGCAATAGTATATACCGTTATACGTTATAACGTATTACTATAAACGAGATACGATATATCGTAATGCTATGTACCGTTATAGCTTATATCGTAATAGTATATAACGTTATGCGTTATAACGTATTACTATATAACATGATACGATATATCGTAATGCTATATAACGTTATACGTTATATCGCAATGGTATATAACGTTATACGTTATATCGTTATACTATATAACGTTATACGTTGTACCGTAATAGTATATAACATGATACGATATATCGTAATGCTATATAACATGATACGATATATCCTAATGCTATATAACGTTATACGTTATATCGTATTACTATATAACTTTATACGTTGTGACGTAATACTATAAACCGTGATACGATATATCGTAATGCTATATAACGTTATACGTTATATCGCAATAGTATATAACGTTATACGTTATAACGTATTACTATATAACGAGATACGATATATCGTGATGCTATATAACGTTATAACTTGTATCCTAATAATATATAACGTTATACGTTATATCGTAATAGTATATAACGTTATACGTTATATCGTATTACTATATAACTTTATCCGTCGTGACGTAATACTATAAAACGTGATACGATATATCGTAATGCTATATAACGTTATACGTTATATCGCAATAGTATATAACGTTATACGATAGAACGTAATACTATATAACATGATACGATATATCGTAATGCTATATAACGTTATACGTTATATCGCAATAGTATATAACGTTATACGTTATATCGTTATACTACATAACGTTATACGTTATATCGTTTTGCTATATAACGTTATATGTTATATCGTAATAGTATATAACGTTATACGTTACATCCTAATACTATATAACGTTATACGATACAACATAATACTATATAACATGATACGATATATCCTTATGGTATATAACGTTATACCTTGAATCGCAATAGTATATAACGTTATACGTTATATCGTAACAGTATATAACGTTATACGTTATATCGTAACAGTATATAACGTTATACGTTATATCGTAACAGTATATAACGTTATACGTTATATCGTAACAGTATATAACGTTATACGTTATATCGTAACAGTATATAACGTTATACGTTATATCGTATTACTATATAACTTTATCCGTCGTGACGTAATACTATAAAACGTGATACGATATATCGTAATGCTATATAACGTTATACGTTATATCGCAATAGTATATAACGTTATACGTTATAACGTATTACTATATAACGAGATACGATATATCGTAATGCTATATAACGTTATAACTTGTATCGTAATAATATATAACGTTATACGTTATATCGTAATAGTATATAACGTTATACGTTATATCCTAATACTACATAACGTTATACGATAGAACGTAATACTATATAACATGATACGATATATCCTAAAGCTATATAACGTTGTATCTTTAATCGCAATAGTATATAACGTTATACGTTATATCGTAATTGTATATAACGTTATACGTTATACCGTAACAGTATATAACGTTATACGTTATATCGTAATAACATACAACGTTATACGTTATAACGTAATACTATATAACGTTATACCATGTATCGTAATGCTATATAACGTTATACGTTATATCGCAATAGTATATAACGTTATACGTTATAACGTATTACTATATAACGAGATACGATATATCGTAATGCTATATAACGAGATACGATATATCGAAATGCTGTATAACGTTATAACTTGTTTCGTAATAATATATAACGTTATACGTTATATCGTAATAGTATATAACGTTATACGTTATATCCTAATACTATATAACGTTATACGATATAACGTAATACTATATAACATGATACGATATATCCTAATGCTATATAACGTTGTATCTTTAATCGCAATAGTATATAACGTTATACGTTATATCGTAATTGTATATAACGTTATACGTTATACCGTAACAGTATATAACGTTATACGTTATATCGTAATAACATACAACGTTATACGTTATAACGTAATACTATATAACGTGATGCGATATATCGTGATGCTATATAACGTTATACGTTATAACGTATTACTATATAACGTGATACGATATATCGTAATACTATATAATGTTATACGATATAACGTAATACTATATAACATGATACGATATATCGTAATGCTATATAACGTTATACGTTATATCGCAATAGTATATAACGTTATACGATATAACGTAATACTATATAACGTTATACGTTATATCGTAATAGTATATAACATGATACGATATATCGTAATGCTATATAACGTTATACGTTATATCGCAATAGTATATAACGTTATACGTTGTATAGTAATAATATATAACGTTATACGTTATATCGTAATAGTATATAACATGATACGATATATCGTAATGCTATATAACGTTATACGTTATATCGCAATACTATATAACGTTATACGTTGTACAGTAATAATATATAACGTTATACGTTATATCGTAATTGTATATAACGTTATACGTTATACCGTAACTGTATATAACGTTATACGTTATATCGTAATTGTATATAACGTTATACGTTATATCGTAATTGTATATACCGTTATACGTTATATCGCAATAGTATATACCGTTATACGTTATAACGTATTACTATAAACGAGATACGATATATCGTAATGCTATGTACCGTTATAACTTATATCGTAATAGTATATAACGTTATGCGTTATAACGTATTACTATATAACATGATACGATATATCGTAATGCTATATAACGTTATACGTTATATCGCAATGGTATATAACGTTATACGTTATATCGTTATACTATATAACGTTATACGTTGTACCGTAATAGTATATAACATGATACGATATATCGTAATGCTATATAACATGATACGATATATCCTAATGCTATATAACGTTATACGTTATATCGTATTACTATATAACTTTATACGTTGTGACGTAATACTATAAACCGTGATACGATATATCGTAATGCTATATAACGTTATACGTTATATCGCAATAGTATATAACGTTATACGTTATAACGTATTACTATATAACGAGATACGATATATCGTAATGCTATATAACGCTATAACTTGTATCGTAATAATATATAACGTTATACGTTATATCGTAATAATATATAACGTTATACGTTATATCCTAATACTATATAACGTTATACGATATAACGTAATACTATATAAAATGATACGATATATCCTAATACTATATAACGTTGTATCTTTAATCGCAATAGTATATAACGTTATACGTTATATCGTAATTGTATTTAACGTTATACGTTATACCGTAACAGTATATAACGTTATACGTTATATCGTAATAACATACAACGTTATACGTTATATCGTAATAGTATATAACATGATACGATATATCGTAACAGTATATAACGTTATACGTTATATCGTAACAGTATATAACGTTATACGTTATATCGTAACAGTATATAACGTTATACGTTATATCGTATTACTATATAGCTTTATCCGTCGTGACGTAATACTATAAAACGTGATACGATATATCGTAATGCTATATAACGTTATACGTTATATCGCAATAGTATATAACGTTATACGTTATAACGTATTACTATATAACGAGATACGATATATCGTAATGCTATATAACGTTATAACTTGTATCGTAATAATATATAACGTTATACGTTATATCGTAATAGTATATAACGTTATACGTTATATCCTAATACTACATAACGTTATACGATAGAACGTAATACTATATAACATGATACGATATATCCTAAAGCTATATAACGTTGTATCTTTAATCGCAATAGTATATAACGTTATACGTTATAACGTATTACTATATAACGACATACGATATATCGTAATGCTATATAACGTTGTAACCTATATCGTAATAATATATAACGTTATACGTTATATCGTTATTGTATATAACGTTATACGTTATACCGTAACTGTATATAACGTTATACGTTATATCGTAATTGTATATAACGTTATACGTTATATCGTAATTGTACATACCGTTATACGTTATATCGCAATAGTATATACCGTTATACGTTATAACGTATTACTATATAACGAGATACGATATATCGTAATGCTATATACCGTTATAACTTATATCGTAATAGTATATAACGTTATGCGTCATAACGTATTACCATATAACATGATACGATATATCGTAATGCTATATAACGTTATACGTTATATCGCAATAGTATATAACGTTATACGTTATATCGATATACTACATAACGTTATACGTTATATCGTTATGCTATATAACGTTGTACGTTATATCGTAATAGTATATAACGTTATACGTTACATCCTAATACTATATAACGTTATACGATACAACGTAATACTATATAACATGATACGATATATCCTAATGGTATATAACGTTATACCTTGAATCGCAATAGCATATAACGTTATACGTTATATCGTAATTGTATATAACGTTATACGTTATACCGTAACAGTATATAACGTTATACGTTATATCGTAATTGTATATAACGTTATACGTGATATCGTAATAGTATATAACATGATACGATATATCGTAATGCTATATAACGTAATACGTTATATCGCAATAGTATATAATGTTATACGATATAACGTAATACTATATAACGTTATACGTTATATCGTAATAGTATATAACATGATACGATATATCGTAATGCTATATAACGTTATACGTTATATCGCAATAGTCTATAACGTTATACGTTATACCGTAACTGTATATAACGTTATACGTTATATCGTAATTGTATATAACGTTATACGTTATACCGTAACTGTATATAACGTTATACGTTATATCGTAATTGTATATAACGTTATACGTTATATCGTAATTGTATATTCCGTTATACGTTATATCGCAATAGTATATACCGTTATACGTTATAACGTATTACTATAAACGAGATACGATATATCGTAATGCTATGTACCGTTATAACTTATATCGTAATAGTATATAACGTTATGCGTTATAACGTATTACTATATAACATGATACGATATATCGTAATGCTATATAACGTTATACGTTATATCGCAATGGTATATAACGTTATACGTTATATCGTTATACTATATAACGTTATACGTTGTACCGTAATAGTATATAACATGATACGATATATCGTAATGCTATATAACATGATACGATATATCCTAATGCTATATAACGTTATACGTTATATCGTATTACTATATAACTTTATACGTTGTGACGTAATACTATAAACCGTGATACGATATATCGTAATGCTATATAACGTTATACGTTATATCGCAATAGTATATAACGTTATACGTTATAACGTATTACTATATAACGAGATACGATATATCGTGATGCTATATAACGTTATAACTTGTATCCTAATAATATATAACGTTATACGTTATATCGTAATAGTATATAACGTTATACGTTATATCGTATTACTATATAACTTTATCCGTCGTGACGTAATACTATAAAACGTGATACGATATATCGTAATGCTATATAACGTTATACGTTATATCGCAATAGTATATAACGTTATACGATAGAACGTAATACTATATAACATGATACGATATATCGTAATGCTATATAACGTTATACGTTATATCGCAATAGTATATAACGTTATACGTTATATCGTTATACTACATAACGTTATACGTTATATCGTTATGCTATATAACGTTATATGTTATATCGTAATAGTATATAACGTTATACGTTACATCCTAATACTATATAACGTTATACGATACAACATAATACTATATAACATGATACGATATATCCTAATGGTATATAACGTTATACCTTGAATCGCAATAGTATATAACGTTATACGTTATATCGTAACAGTATATAACGTTATACGTTATATCGTAATAGTATATAACGTTATACGTTATATCGTAACAGTATATAACGTTATACGTTATATCGTAACAGTATATAACGTTATACGTTATATCGTATTACTATATAACTTTATCCGTTGTGACGTAATACTATAAAACGTGATACGATATATCGTAATGCTATATAACGTTATACGTTATATCGCAATAGTATATAACGTTATACGTTATAACGTATTACTATATAACGAGATACGATATATCGTAATGCTATATAACGTTATAACTTGTATCGTAATAATATATAACGTTATACGTTATATCGTAATAGTATATAACGTTATACGTTATATCCTAATACTACATAACGTTATACGATAGAACGTAATACTATATAACATGATACGATATATCCTAAAGCTATATAACGTTGTATCTTTAATCGCAATAGTATATAACGTTATACGTTATATCGTAATTGTATATAACGTTATACGTTATACCGTAACAGTATATAACGTTATACGTTATATCGTAATAACATACAACGTTATACGTTATAACGTAATACTATATAACGTGATGCGATATATCGTAATGCTATATAACGTTATACGTTATATCGCAATAGTATATAACGTTATACGTTATAACGTATTACTATATAACGAGATACGATATATCGTAATGCTATATAACGAGATACGATATATCGAAATGCTGTATAACGTTATAACTTGTTTCGTAATAATATATAACGTTATACGTTATATCGTAATAGTATATAACGTTATACGTTATATCCTAATACTATATAACGTTATACGATATAACGTAATACTATATAACATGATACGATATATCCTAATGCTATATAACGTTGTATCTTTAATCGCAATAGTATATAACGTTATACGTTATATCGTAATTGTATATAACGTTATACGTTATACCGTAACAGTATATAACGTTATACGTTATATCGTAATAACATACAACGTTATACGTTATAACGTAATACTATATAACGTGATGCGATATATCGTGATGCTATATAACGTTATACGTTATAACGTATTACTATATAACGTGATACGATATATCGTAATACTATATAATGTTATACGATATAACGTAATACTATATAACATGATACGATATATCGTAATGCTATATAACGTAATACGTTATATCGCAATAGTATATAACGTTATACGATATAACGTAATACTATATAACGTTATACGTTATATCGTAATAGTATATAACATGATACGATATATCGTAATGCTATATAACGTTATACGTTATATCGCAATAGTATATAACGTTATACGTTGTATAGTAATAATATATAACGTTATACGTTATATCGTAATAGTATATAACATGATACGATATATCGTAATGCTATATAACGTTATACGTTATATCGCAATACTATATAACGTTATACGTTGTACAGTAATAATATATAACGTTATACGTTATATCGTAATTGTATATAACGTTATACGTTATACCGTAACTGTATATAACGTTATACGTTATATCGTAATTGTATATAACGTTATACGTTATATCGTAATTGTATATACCGTTATACGTTATATCGCAATAGTATATACCGTTATACGTTATAACGTATTACTATAAACGAGATACGATATATCGTAATGCTATGTACCGTTATAACTTATATCGTAATAGTATATAACGTTATGCGTTATAACGTATTACTATATAACATGATACGATATATCGTAATGCTATATAACGTTATACGTTATATCGCAATGGTATATAACGTTATACGTTATATCGTTATACTATATAACGTTATACGTTATACCGTAATAGTATATAACATGATACGATATATCGTAATGCTATATAACATGATACGATATATCCTAATGCTATATAACGTTATACGTTATATCGTATTACTATATAACTTTATACGTTGTGACGTAATACTATAAACCGTGATACGATATATCGTAATGCTATATAACGTTATACGTTATATCGCAATAGTATATAACGTTATACGTTATAACGTATTACTATATAACGAGATACGATATATCGTAATGCTATATAACGCTATAACTTGTATCGTAATAATATATAACGTTATACGTTATATCGTAATAATATATAACGTTATACGTTATATCCTAATACTATATAACGTTATACGATATAACGTAATACTATATAAAATGATACGATATATCCTAATACTATATAACGTTGTATCTTTAATCGCAATAGTATATAACGTTATACGTTATATCGTAATTGTATTTAACGTTATACGTTATACCGTAACAGTATATAACGTTATACGTTATATCGTAATAACATACAACGTTATACGTTATATCGTAATAGTATATAACATGATACGATATATCGTAACAGTATATAACGTTATACGTTATATCGTAACAGTATATAACGTTATACGTTATATCGTAACAGTATATAACGTTATACGTTATATCGTATTACTATATAACTTTATCCGTCGTGACGTAATACTATAAAACGTGATACGATATATCGTAATGCTATATAACGTTATACGTTATATCGCAATAGTATATAACGTTATACGTTATAACGTATTACTATATAACGAGATACGATATATCGTAATGCTATATAACGTTATAACTTGTATCGTAATAATATATAACGTTATACGTTATATCGTAATAGTATATAACGTTATACGTTATATCCTAATACTACATAACGTTATACGATAGAACGTAATACTATATAACATGATACGATATATCCTAAAGCTATATAACGTTGTATCTTTAATCGCAATAGTATATAACGTTATACGTTATATCGTAATTGTATATGACGTTATACGTTATACCGTAACAGTATATAACGTTATACGTTATATCGTAATAACATACAACGTTATACGTTATAACGTAATACTATATAACGTGATGCGATATATCGTAATGCTATATAACGTTATACGTTATATCGCAATAGTTTATAACGTTATACGTTATAACGTATTACTATATAACGAGATACGATATATCGTAATGCTATATAACGAGATACGATATATCGAAATGCTGTATAACGTTATAACTTGTTTCGTAATAATATATAACGTTATACGTTATATCGTAATAGTATATAACGTTATACGTTATATCCTAATACTATATAACGTTATACGATATAACGTAATACTATATAACATGATACGATATATCCTAATGCTATATAACGTTGTATCTTTAATCGCAATAGTATATAACGTTATACGTTATATCGTAATTGTATATAACGTTATACGTTATACCGTAACAGTATATAACGTTATACGTTATATCGTAATAACATACAACGTTATACGTTATAACGTAATACTATATAACGTGATGCGATATATCGTGATGCTATATAACGTTATACGTTATAACGTATTACTATATAACGTGATACGATATATCGTAATACTATATAATGTTATACGATATAACGTAATACTATATAACATGATACGATATATCGTAATGCTATATAACGTTATACGTTATATCGCAATAGTATATAACGTTATACGATATAACGTAATACTATATAACGTTATACGTTATATCGTAATAGTATATAACATGATACGATATATCGTAATGCTATATAACGTTATACGTTATATCGCAATAGTATATAACGTTATACATTGTATAGTAATAATATATAACGTTATACGTTATATCGTAATAGTATATAACATGATACGATATATCGTAATGCTATATAACGTTATACGTTATATCGCAATAGTATATAACGTTATACGTTGTATAGTAATAATATATAACGTTATACGTTATATCGTAATTGTATATAACGTTATACGTTATACCGTAACTGTATATAACGTTATACGTTATATCGTAATTGTATATAACGTTATACGTTATATCGTAATTGTATATACCGTTATACGTTATATCGCAATAGTATATACCGTTATACGTTATAACGTATTACTATAAACGAGATACGATATATCGTAATGCTATGTACCGTTATAACTTATATCGTAATAGTATATAACGTTATGCGTTATAACGTATTACTATATAACATGATACGATATATCGTAATGCTATATAACGTTATACGTTATATCGCAATAGTATATAACGTTATACGTTATATCGTTATACTACATAACGTTATACGTTATATCGTTATGCTATATAACGTTATATGTTATATCGTAATAGTATATAACGTTATACGTTACATCCTAATACTATATAACGTTATACGATACAACATAATACTATATAACATGATACGATATATCCTTATGGTATATAACGTTATACCTTGAATCGCAATAGTATATAACGTTATACGTTATATCGTAACAGTATATAACGTTATACGTTATATCGTAACAGTATATAACGTTATACGTTATATCGTAACAGTATATAACGTTATACGTTATATCGTAACAGTATATAACGTTATACGTTATATCGTATTACTATATAACTTTATCCGTCGTGACGTAATACTATAAAACGTGATACGATATATCGTAATGCTATATAACGTTATACGTTATATCGCAATAGTATATAACGTTATACGTTATAACGTATTACTATATAACGAGATACGATATATCGTAATGCTATATAACGTTATAACTTGTATCGTAATAATATATAACGTTATACGTTATATCGTAATAGTATATAACGTTATACGTTATATCCTAATACTACATAACGTTATACGATAGAACGTAATACTATATAACATGATACGATATATCCTAATGCTATATAACGTTGTATCTTTAATCGCAATAGTATATAACGTTATACGTTATATCGTAATTGTATATAACGTGATACGTTATACCGTAACAGTATATAACGTTATACGTTATATCGTAATAACATACAACGTTATACGTTATAACGTAATACTATATAACGTGATGCGATATATCGTAATGCTATATAACGTTATACGTTATAACGTATTACTATATAACGTGATACGATATATCGTAATACTATATAATGTTATACGATATAACGTAATACTATATAACATGATACGATATATCGTAATGCTATATAACGTAATACGTTATATCGCAATAGTATATAACGTTATACGATATAACGTAATACTATATAACGTTATACGTTATATCGTAATAGTATATAACATGATACGATATATCGTAATGCTATATAACGTTATACGTTATATCGCAATAGTATACAACGTTATACGTTGTATAGTAATAATATATAACGTTATACGTTATATCGTAATTGTATATAACGTTATACGTTATACCGTAACTGTATATAACGTTATACGTTATATCGTAATTGTATATAACGTTATACGCTATATCGTAATTGTATATACCGTTATACGTTATATCGCAATAGTATATACCGTTATACGTTATAACGTATTACTATAAACGAGATACGATATATCGTAATGCTATGTACCGTTATAACTTATATCGTAATAGTATATAACGTTATGCGTTATAACGTATTACTATATAACATGATACGATATATCGTAATGCTATATAACGTTATACGTTATATCGTATTACTATATAACTTTATACGTTGTGACGTAATACTATAAACCGTGATACGATATATCGTAATGCTATATAACGTTATACGATATAACGTAATACTATATAACATGATACGATATATCCTAATGCTATATAACGTTGTATCTTTAATCGCAATAGTATATAACGTTATACGTTATATCGTAATTGTATATAACGTTGTACGTTTTATCGTAATACTATATAACGTTATAGGTTATATGGTAATAGTATATAACGTTGTACGATATACGGCAATGCTATATAACTTTATACTTGTATAGTAATAGTATATAACGATATACGTTATATCGCAATAGTATATAACGTTATACGTTATATCGTTATACTATATAACGTTATACGTTATATCGTTATACTATATAAGGTTATACGTTATATCGTAATAGTATATAACGTTATACGTTATATCCTAATACTATATAACGTTATACGATATAACGTAATACTATATAACATGATACGATATATCCTAATGCTATATAACGTTGTATCTTTAATCGCAATAGTATATAACGTTATACGTTATATCGTAATTGTATATAACGTTATACGTTATACCGTAACAGTATATAACGTTATACGTTATATCGTAATAACATTCAACGTTATAAGTTATAACGTAATACTATATAACGTGATGCGATATATCGTAATGCTATATAACGTTGTAACCTATATCGTAATAATATATAACGTTATACGTTATAACGTATTACTATATAACGACATACGATATATCGTAATGCTATATAACGAGATACGATATATCGTAATGCTATATAACGTTATACCTTGAATCGCAATAGTATATAACGTTATACGTTATGTCGTAATTGTATATAACGTTATACGTTATATCCTAATACTGTATAACGTTATACGTTATAACGTATTACTATATAACGTGATACGATATATCGTAATGCTATATAACGTTATAACTTATATCGTAATAATATATGACGTTATACGTTATATCGTAATAGTATATAACGTTATACGTTATAACGTATTACTATATAACGACATACGATATATCGTAATGCTATATAACGATGTAAGCTATATCGTAATAATATATAACGTTATACTTTATATCGTTATTGTATATAACGTTATACGTTATACCGTAACTGTATATAACGTTATACGTTATATCGTAATTGTATATAACGTTATACGTTATATCGTAATTGTACATACCGTTATACGTTATATCGCAATAGTATATACCGTTATACGTTATAACGTATTACTATATAACGAGATACGATATATCGTAATGCTATATACCGTTATAACTTATATCGTAATAGTATATAACGTTATGCGTCATAACGTATTACCATATAACATGATACGATATATCGTAATGCTATATAACGTTATACGTTATATCGCAATAGTATATAACGTTATACGTTATATCGATATACTACATAACGTTATACGTTATATCGTTATGCTATATAACGTTATACGTTATATCGTAATAGTATATAACGTTATACGTTACATCCTAATACTATATAACGTTATACGATACAACGTAATACTATATAACATGATACGATATATCCTAATGGTATATAACGTTATACCTTGAATCGCAATAGCATATAACGTTATACGTTATATCGTAATTGTATATAACGTTATACGTTATACCGTAACAGTATATACCGTTATACGTTATATCGTAATTGTATATAACGTTATACGTTATATCGTAATAGTATATAACATGATACGATATATCGTAATGCTATATAACGTAATACGTTATATCGCAATAGTATATAACGTTATACGATATAACGTAATACTATATAACGTTATACGTTATATCGTAATAGTATATAACATGATACGATATATCGTAATGCTATATAACGTCATACGTTATATCGCAATAGTATATAACGTTAAACGTTGTATAGTAATAATATATAACGTTATCCGTTATATCGTAATTGTATATAACGTTATACGTTATACCGTAACTGTATATAACGTTATACGTTATATCGTAATTGTATATAACGTTATACGTTATATCGTAATTGTATATACCGTTATACGTTATATCGCAATAGTATATACCGTTATACGTTATAACGTATTACTATAAACGAGATACGATATATCGTAATGCTATGTACCGTTATAACTTATATCGTAATAGTATATAACGTTATGCGTTATAACGTAATACTATATAACATGATACGATATATCGTAATGCTATATAACGTTATACGTTATATCGCAATGGTATATAACGTTATACATTGTATAGTAATAATATATAACGTTATACGTTATATCGTAATAGTATATAACATGATACGATATATCGTAATGCTATATAACATGATACGATATATCCTAATGCTATATAACGTTATACGTTATATCGTATTACTATATAACTTTATACGTTGTGACGTAATACTATAAACCGTGATACGATATATCGTAATGCTATATAACGTTATACGTTATATCGCAATAGTATATAACGTTATACGTTATAACGTATTACTATATAACGAGATACGATATATCGTAATGCTATATAACGTTATAACTTGTATCGTAATAATATATAACGTTATACGTTATATCGTAATAGTATATAACGTTATACGTTATATCCTAATACTATATAACGTTATACGATATAACGTAATACTATATAAAATGATACGATATATCCTAATACTATATAACGTTGTATCTTTAATCGCAATAGTATATAACGTTATACGTTATATCGTAATTGTATATAACGTTATACGTTATACCGTAACAGTATATAACGTTATACGTTATATCGTAATAACATACAACGTTATACGTTATATCGTAATAGTATATAACATGATACGATATATCGTAATGCTATGTACCGTTATAACTTATATCGTAATAGTATATAACGTTATGCGTCATAACGTATTACTATATAACATGATACGATATATCGTAATGCTATATAACGTTATACGTTATATCGCAATAGTATATAACGTTATACGTTATATCGCAATAGTATATAACGTTATACGTTATATCGTTATACTACATAACGTTATACGTTATATCGTTATGCTATATAACGTTATATGTTATATCGTAATAGTATATAACGTTATACGTTACATCCTAATACTATATAACGTTATACGATACAACATAATACCATATAACATGATACGATATATCCTTATGGTATATAACGTTATACCTTGAATCGCAATAGTATATAACGTTATACGTTATATCGTAACAGTATATAACGTTATACGTTATATCGTAACAGTATATAACGTTATACGTTATATCGTAACAGTATATAACGTTATACGTTATATCGTAACAGTATATAACGTTATACGTTATATCGTAGCAGTATATAACGTTATACGTTATATCGTATTACTATATAACTTTATCCGTCGTGACGTAATACTATAAAACGTGATACGATATATCGTAATGCTATATAACGTTATACGTTATATCGCAATAGTATATAACGTTATACGTTATAACGTATTACTATATAACGAGATACGATATATCGTAATGCTATATAACGATATAACTTGTATCGTAATAATATATAACGTTATACGTTATATCGTAATAGTATATAACGTTATACGTTATATCCTAATACTATATAACGTTATACGATAGAACGTAATACTATATAACATGATACGATATATCCTAAAGCTATATAACGTTGTATCTTTAATCGCAATAGTATATAACGTTATACGTTATATCGTAATTGTATATAACGTTATACGTTACACCGTAACAGTATATAACGTTATACGTTATATCGTAATAACATACAACGTTATACGTTATAACGTAATACTATATAACGTGATGCGATATATCGTAATGCTATATAACGTTATACGTTATATCGCAATAGTATATAACGTTATACGTTATAACGTATTACTATATAACGAGATACGATATATCGTAATGCTATATAACGAGATACGATATATCGTAATGCTGTATAACGTTATAACTTGTTTCGTAATAATATATAACGTTATACGTTATATCGTAATAGTATATAACGTTATACGTTATATCCTAATACTATATAACGTTATACGATATAACGTAATACTATATAACATGATACGATATATCCTAATGCTATATAACGTTGTATCTTTAATCGCAATAGTATATAACGTTATACGTTATATCGTAATTGTATATAACGTTATACGTTATACCGTAACAGTATATAACGTTATACGTTATATCGTAATAACATACAACGTTATACGTTATAACGTAATACTATATAACGTGATGCGATATATCGTAATGCTATATAACGTTATACGTTATAACGTATTACTATATAACGTGATACGATATATCGTAATACTATATAATGTTATACGATATAACGTAATACTATATAACATGATACGATATATCCTAATGCTATATAACGTTATACCTTGAAACGCAATAGTATATATCGTTATGCGTTATGTCGTAATTGTATATAACGTTATACGTTATATCCTAATACTGTATAACGTTATACGTTATATCGTAATAGTATATAACGTTATACGTTATATCGTAATAGTATATAACATGATACGATATATCGTAATGCTATGTACCGTTATAACTTACATCGTAATAGTTTATAACGTTATGCGTTGTAACGTATTACTATATAACATGATACGATATATCGTAATGCTATATAACGTTATACGTTATATCGCAATAGTATATAACGTTATACGTTATATCGTTATACTATATAACGTTATACGTTATATCGTTATGCTATATAACGTTATATGTTATATCGTAATAGTATATAACGTTATACGTTACATCCTAATACTATATAACGTTATACGATACAACATAATACTATATAACATGATACGATATATCCTTATGTTATATAACGTTATACCTTGAATCGCAATAGTATACAACGTTATACGTTATATCGTAACAGTATATAACGTTATACGTTATGTCATATTACTATATAACTTTATCTGTTGTGACGTAATACTATAAAACGTGATATGATATATCGTAATGCTATATAACGTTATACGTTATATCCTAATACTGTATAACGTTATACGTTATAACGTATTACTATATAACGTGATACGATATATCGTAATGCTATATAACGTTATAACTTATATCGTAATAATATATGACGTTATACGTTATATCGTTATACTACATAACGTTATACGTTATATCATAATTGTATATAACGATATACGTTATACCGTAACAGTATATAACGTGATACGTTATATCGCAATAGTATATAACGTTATACGTTGTATGGTAATAGTATATAACGTTATACGTTATATCGTAATTGTATATAACGTGATGCGATATATCGTAATGCTATATAACGTTATACGTTATATCGCAATAGTATATAACGTTATACGTTATATCGTTATACTACATAACGTTATACGTTATATCGTTATGCTATATACCGTTATACGTTATATCGCAATAGTATATAACGTTATACGTTATATCGTTATACTACATAACGTTATACGTTATATCGTTATGCTATATAACGTTATACGTTATATCGTAATAGTATATAACGTTATACGTTACATCCTAATACTATATAACGTTATACGATACAACGTAATACTATATAACATGATACGATATATCCTAATGGTATATAACGTTATACCTTGAATCGCAATAGTATATAACGTTATACGTTATATCGTAATTGTATATAACGTTATACGTTATACCGTAACAGTATATAACGTAATACGTTATATCGTAATAGTATATAACATGGTACGATATATCGTAATGCTATATAACGTTATACGTTATATCGCAATAGTATATAACGTTATACGTTGTATAGTAATAATATATAACGTTATACGTTATATCGTAATAGTATATAACATGATACGATATATCGTAATGCTATATAACGTTATACGATATATCGTAATGCTATATAACGTGATACGATATATCGTAATGCTATATAACGTTATACGTTATATCGCAATAGTATATAACGTTATACGTTATAACGTATTACTATATAACGAGATACGATATATCGTAATGCTATATAACGAGATACGATATATCGTAATGCTATATAACGTTATAACTTGTATCGTAATAATATATAACGTCATACGTTATATCGTAATAGTATATAACGTTATACGTTATATCCTAATACTATATAATGTTATACGATATAACGTAATACTATATAACATGATACGATATATCCTAATGCTATATAACGTTATACCTTGAATCGCAATAGTATATAACGTTATACGTTATGTCGTAATTGTATATAACGTTATACGTTATATCCTAATACTGTATAACGTTATACGTTATAACGTATTACTATATAACGTGATACGATATATCGTAATGCTATATAACGTTATAACTTATATCGTAATAATATATGACGTTATACGTTATATCGTAATAGTATATAACGTTATACGTTATAACGTATTACTATATAACGACATACGATATATCGTAATGCTATATAACGTTGTAACCTATATCGTAATAATATATAACGTTATACTTTATATCGTTATTGTATATAACGTTATACGTTATACCGTAACTGTATATAACGTTATACGTTATATCGTAATTGTATATAACGTTATACGTTATATCGTAATTGTACATACCGTTATACGTTATATCGCAATAGTATATACCGTTATACGTTATAACGTATTACTATATAACGAGATACGATATATCGTAATGCTATATACCGTTATAACTTATATCGTAATAGTATATAACGTTATGCGTTATAACGTATTACCATATAACGTGATACGATATATCGTAATGCTATATAACGTTATACGTTATATCGCAATAGTATATAACGTTATACGTTATATCGATATACTACATAACGTTATACGTTATATCGTTATGCTATATAACGTTATACGTTATATCGTAATAGTATATAACGTTATACGTTACATCCTAATACTATATAACGTTATACGATACAACGTAATACTATATAACATGATACGATATATCCTAATGGTATATAACGTTATACCTTGAATCGCAATAGCATATAACGTTATACGTTATATCGTAATTGTATATAACGTTATACGTTATACCGTAACAGTATATACCGTTATACGTTATATCGTAATTGTATATAACGTTATACGTTATATCGTAATAGTATATAACATGATACGATATATCGTAATGCTATATAACGTAATACGTTATATCGCAATAGTATATAACGTTATACGATATAACGTAATACTATATAACGTTATACGTTATATCGTAATAGTATATAACATGATACGATATATCGTAATGCTATATAACGTCATACGTTATATCGCAATAGTATATAACGTTATACGTTGTATAGTAATAATATATAACGCTATACGTTATATCGTAATTGTATATAACGTTATACGTTATACCGTAACTGTATATAACGTTATACGTTATATCGTAATTGTATATAACGTTATACGTCATATCGTAATTGTATATACCGTTATACGTTATATCGCAATAGTATATACCGTTATACGTTATAACGTATTACTATAAACGAGATACGATATATCGTAATGCTATGTACCGTTATAACTTATATCGTAATAGTATATAACGTTATGCGTTATAACGTATTACTATATAACATGATACGATATATCGTAATGCTATATAACGTTATACGTTATATCGCAATGGTATATAACGTTATACGTTATATCGTTATACTATATAACGTTATACGTTGTACCGTAATAGTATATAACATGATACGATATATCGTAATGCTATATAACATGATACGATATATCCTAACGCTATATGACGTTATACGTTATATCGTATTACTATATAACTTTATACGTTGTGACGTAATACTATAAAACGTGATACGATATATCGTAATGCTATATAACGTTATACGTTATATCGCAATAGTATATAACGTTATACGTTATAACGTATTACTATATAACGAGATACGATATATCGTAATGCTATATAACGTTATAACTTGTATCGTAATAATATATAACGTTATATGTTATATCGTAATAGTATATAACGTTATACGTTACATCCTAATACTATATAACGTTATACGATACAACCTAATACCATATAACATGATACGATATATCCTTATGGTATATAACGTTATACCTTGAATCGCAATAGTATATAACGTTATACGTTATATCGTAACAGTATATAACGTTATACGTTATATCGTAACAGTATATAACGTTATACGTTATATCGTAACAGTATATAACGTTATACGTTATATCGTAACAGTATATAACGTTATACGTTATATCGTAGCAGTATATAACGTTATACGTTATATCGTATTACTATATAACTTTATCCGTCGTGACGTAATACTATAAAACGTGATACGATATATCGTAATGCTATATAACGTTATACGTTATATCGCAATAGTATATAACGTTATACGTTATAACGTATTACTATATAACGAGATACGATATATCGTAATGCTATATAACGTTATAACTTGTATCGTAATAATATATAACGTTATACGTTATATCGTAATAGTATATAACGTTATACGTTATATCCTAATACTATATAACGTTATACGTTATATCGTAATACTATATAACATGATACGATATATCCTAAAGCTATATAACGTTGTATCTTTAATCGCAATAGTATATAACGTTATACGTTATATCGTAATTGTATATAACGTTATACGTTATACCGTAACAGTATATAACGTTATACGTTATATCGTAATAACATACAACGTTATACGTTATAACGTAATACTATATAACGTGATGCGATATATCGTAATGCTATATAACGTTATACGTTATATCGCAATAGTATATAACGTTATACGTTATAACGTATTACTATATAACGAGATACGATATATCGTAATGCTATATAACGAGATACGATATATCGTAATGCTGTATAACGTTATAACTTGTTTCGTAATAATATATAACGTTATACGTTATATCGTAATAGTATATAACGTTATACGTTATATCCTAATACTATATAACGTTATACGATATAACGTAATACTATATAACATGATACGATATATCCTAATGCTATATAACGTTGTATCTTTAATCGCAATAGTATATAACGTTATACGTTATATCGTAATTGTATATAACGTTATACGTTATACCGTAACAGTATATAACGTTATACGTTATATCGTAATAACATACAACGTTATACGTTATAACGTAATACTATATAACGTGATGCGATATATCGTAATGCTATATAACGTTATACGTTATAACGTATTACTATATAACGTGATACGATATATCGTAATACTATATAATGTTATACGATATAACGTAATACTATATAACATGATACGATATATCCTAATGCTATATAACGTTATACCTTGAAACGCAATAGTATATATCGTTATGCGTTATGTCGTAATTGTATATAACGTTATACGTTATATCCTAATACTGTATAACGTTATACGTTATATCGTAATAGTATATAACGTTATACGTTATATCGTAATAGTATATAACATGATACGATATATCGTAATGCTATGTACCGTTATAACTTATATCGTAATAGTTTATAACGTTATGCGTTGTAACGTATTACTATATAACATGATACGATATATCGTAATGCTATATAACGTTATACGTTATATCGCAATAGTATATAACGTTATACGTTATATCGTTATACTATATAACGTTATACGTTATATCGTTATGCTATATAACGTTATATGTTATACCGTAATAGTATATAACGTTATACGTTACATCCTAATACTATATAACGTTATACGATACAACATAATACTATATAACATGATACGATATATCCTTATGTTATATAACGTTATACCTTGAATCGCAATAGTATACAACGTTATACGTTATATCGTAACAGTATATAACGTTATACGTTATGTCATATTACTATATAACTTTATCTGTTGTGACGTAACACTATAAAACGTGATATGATATATCGTAATGCTATATAACGTTATACGTTATATCCTAATACTGTATAACGTTATACGTTATAACGTATTACTATATAACGTGATACGATATATCGTAATGCTATATAACGTTATAACTTATATCGTAATAATATATGACGTTATACGTTATATCGTTATACTACATAACGTTATACGTTATATCATAATTGTATATAACGATATACGTTATACCGTAACAGTATATAACGTGATACGTTATATCGCAATAGTATATAACGTTATACGTTGTATGGTAATAGTCTATAACGTTATACGTTATATCGTAATTGTATATAACGTTATACGTTATATCGTAATTGTACATACCGTTATACGTTATATCGCAATAGTATATACCGTTATACGTTATAACGTATTACTATATAACGAGATACGATATATCGTAATGCTATATACCGTTATACGTTATATCGCAATAGTATATAACGTTATACGTTATATCGTTATACTACATAACGTTATACGTTATATCGTTATGCTATATAACGTTATACGTTATATCGTAATAGTATATAACGTTATACGTTACATCCTAATACTATATAACGTTATACGATACAACGTAATACTATATAACATGATACGATATATCCTAATGGTATATAACGTTATACCTTGAATCGCAATAGTATATAACGTTATACGTTATATCGTAATTGTATATAACGTTATACGTTATACCGTAACAGTATATAACGTAATACGTTATATCGTAATAGTATATAACATGATACGATATATCGTAATGCTATATAACGTTATACGTTATATCGCAATAGTATATAACGTTATACGTTGTATAGTAATAATATATAACGTTATACGTTATATCGTAATAGTATATAACATGATACGATATATCGTAATGCTATATAACGTTATACGTTATAACGTATTACTATATAACGTGATACGATATATCGTAATGCTATATAACGTTATACGTTATATCGCAATAGTATATAACGTTATACGTTATAACGTATTACTATATAACGAGATACGATATATCGTAATGCTATATAACGAGATACGATATACCGTAATGCTATATAACGTTATAACTTGTATCGTAATAATATATAACGTCATACGTTATATCGTAATAGTATATAACGTTATACGTTATATCCTAATACTATATAATGTTATACGATATAACGTAATACTATATAACATGATACGATATATCCTAATGCTATATAACGTTATGCCTTGAATCGCAATAGTATATAACGTTATACGTTATGTCGTAATTGTATATAACGTTATACGTTATATCCTAATACTGTATAACGTTATACGTTATAACGTATTACTATATAACGTGATACGATATATCGTAATGCTATATAACGTTATAACTTATATCGTAATAATATATGACGTTATACGTTATATCGTAATAGTATATAACGTTATACGTTATAACGTATTACTATATAACGAGATACGATATATCGTAATGCTATATAACGTTGTAACCTATATCGTAATAATATATAACGTTATACGTTATATCGTAATTGTATATAACGTTATACGTTATATCGTAATTGTACATACCGTTATACGTTATATCGCAATAGTATATACCGTTATACGTTATAACGTATTACTATATAACGAGATACGATATATCGTCATGCTATATACCGTTATAACTTATATCGTAATAGTATATAACGTTATGCGTCATAACGTATTACCATATAACATGATACGATATATCGTAATGCTATATAACGTTATACGTTATATCGCAATAGTATATAACGTTATACGTTATATCGTTATACTACATAACGTTATACGTTATATCGTTATGCTATATAACGTTATACGTTATATCGTAATAGTATATAACGTTATACGTTACATCCTAATACTATATAACGTTATACGATACAACGTAATACTATATAACATGATACGATATATCCTAATGGTATATAACGTTATACCTTGAATCGCAATAGTATATAACGTTATATGTTATATCGTAATTGTATATAACGTTATACGTTATACCGTAACAGTATATAACGTAATACGTTATATCGTAATAGTATATAACGTTATACGTTATATCGTAATAGTATATAACATGATACGATATATCGTAATGTTATATAACGTAATACGTTATATCGCAATGGTATATAACGTTATACGATATAACGTAATACTATATAACGTTATACGTTATATCGTAATAGTATATAACATGATACGATATATCGTAATGCTATATAACATGATACGATATATCCTAATGCTATATAACGTTATACGTTATATCGTATTACTATATAACTTTATACGTTGTGACGTAATACTATAAACCGTGATACGATATATCGTAATGCTATATAACGTTATACGATATAACGTAATACTATATAACATGATACGATATATCCTAATGCTATATAACGTTGTATCTTTAATCGCAATAGTATATAACGTTATACGTTATATCGTAATTGTATATAACGTTGTACGTTTTATCGTAATACTATATAACGTTATAGGTTATATGGTAATAGTATATAACGTTGTACGTTATACGGCAATGCTATATAACTTTATACTTGTATAGTAATAGTATATAACGATATACGTTATATCGCAATAGTATATAACGTTATACGTTATATCGTTATACTATATAACGTTATACGTTATATCCTAATACTGTATAACGTTATACGTTATAACGTATTACTATATAACGTGATACTATATATCGTAATGCTATATAACGTTATAACTTATATCGTAATAATATATGACGTTATACGTTATATCGTTATACTACATAACGTTATACGTTATATCATAATTGTATATAACGATATACGTTATACCGTAACAGTATATAACGTGATACGTTATATCGCAATAGTATATAACGTTATACGTTGTATGGTAATAGTATATAACGTTATACGTTATATCGTAATTGTATATAACGTTATACGTTATATCGTAATTGTACATACCGTTATACGTTATATCGCAATAGTATATACCGTTATACGTTATAACGTATTACTATATAACGAGATACGATATATCGTAATGCCATATACCGTTATACGTTATATCGCAATAGTATATAACGTTATACGTTATATAGTTATACTACGTAACGTTATACGTTATATCGTTATGCTATATAACGTTATACGTTATATCGTAATAGTATATAACGTTATACGTTACATCCTAATACTATATAACGTTATACGATACAACGTAATACTATATAACATGATACGATATATCCTAATGGTATATAACGTTATACCTTGAATCGCAATAGTATATAACGTTATACGTTATATCGTAATTGTATATAACGTTATACGTTATACCGTAACAGTATATAACGTAATACGTTATATCGTAATAGTATATAACATGGTACGATATATCGTAATGCTATATAACGTTATACGTTATATCGCAATAGTACATAACGTTATACGTTGTATAGTAATAATATATAACGTTATACGTTATATCGTAATAGTATATAACATGATACGATATATCGTAATGCTATATAACGTTATACGTTATAACGTATTACTATATAACGTGATACGATATATCGTAATGCTATATAACGTTATACGTTATATCGCAATAGTATATAACGTTATACGTTATGTCGTAATTGTATATAACGTTATACGTTATATCCTAATACTGTATAACGTTATACGTTATAACGTATTACTATATAACGTGATACGATATATCGTAATGCTATATAACGTTATAACTTATATCGTAATAATATATGACGTTATACGTTATATCGTAATAGTATATAACGTTATACGTTATAACGTATTACTATATAACGACATACGATATATCGTAATGCTATATAACGTTGTAACCTATATCGTAATAATATATAACGTTATACTTTATATCGTTATTGTATATAACGTTATACGTTATACCGTAACTGTATATAACGTTATACGTTATATCGTAATTGTATATAACGTTATACGTTATATCGTAATTGTACATACCGTTATACGTTATATCGCAATAGTATATACCGTTATACGTTATAACGTATTACTATATAACGAGATACGATATATCGTAATGCTATATACCGTTATAACTTATATCGTAATAGTATATAACGTTATGCGTCATAACGTATTACCAAATAACATGATACGATATATCGTAATGCTATATAACGTTATACGTTATATCGCAATAGTATATAACGTTATACGTTATATCGATATACTACATAACGTTATACGTTATATCGTTATGCTATATAACGTTATACGTTATATCGTAATAGTATATAACGTTATACGTTACATCCTAATACTATATAACGTTATACGATACAACGTAATACTATATAACATGATACGATATATCCTAATGGTATATAACGTTATACCTTGAATCGCAATAGTATATAACGTTATACGTTATATCGTAATTGTATATAACGTTATACGTTATACCGTAACAGTATATAACGTAATACGTTATATCGTAATAGTATATAACATGGTACGATATATCGTAATGCTATATAACGTTATACGTTATATCGCAATAGTATATAACGTTATACGTTGTATAGTAATAATATATAACGTTATACGTTATATCGTAATAGTATATAACATGATACGATATATCGTAATGCTATATAACGTTATACGTTATAACGTATTACTATATAACGTGATACGATATATCGTAATGCTATATAACGTTATACGTTATATCGCAATAGTATATAACGTTATACGTTATAACGTATTACTATATAACGAGATACGATATATCGTAATGCTATATAACGAGATACGATATACCGTAATGCTATATAACGTTATAACTTGTATCGTAATAATATATAACGTCATACGTTATATCGTAATAGTATATAACGTTATACGTTATATCCTAATACTATATAATGTTATACGATATAACGTAATACTATATAACATGATACGATATATCCTAATGCTATATAACGTTATACCTTGAATCGCAATAGTATATAACGTTATACGTTATGTCGTAATTGTATATAACGTTATACGTTATATCCTAATACTGTATAACGTTATACGTTATAACGTATTACTATATAACGTGATACGATATATCGTAATGCTATATAACGTTATAACTTATATCGTAATAATATATGACGTTATACGTTATATCGTAATAGTATATAACGTTATACGTTATAACGTATTACTATATAACGACATACGATATATCGTAATGCTATATAACGTTGTAACCTATATCGTAATAATATATAACGTTATACTTTATATCGTTATTGTATATAACGTTATACGTTATACCGTAACTGTATATAACGTTATACGTTATATCGTAATTGTATATAACGTTATACGTTATATCGTAATTGTACATACCGTTATACGTTATATCGCAATAGTATATACCGTTATACGTTATAACGTATTACTATATAACGAGATACGATATATCGTAATGCTATATACCGTTATAACTTATATCGTAATAATATATAACGTTATGCGTCATAACGTATTACCATATAACATGATACGATATATCGTAATGCTATATAACGTTATACGTTATATCGCAATAGTATATAACGTTATACGTTATATCGATATACTACATAACGTTATACGTTATATCGTTATGCTATATAACGTTATACGTTATATCGTAATAGTATATAACGTTATACGTTACATCCTAATACTATATAACGTTATACGATACAACGTAATACTATATAACATGATACGATATATCCTAATGGTATATAACGTTATACCTTGAATCGCAATAGCATATAACGTTATACGTTATATCGTAATTGTATATAACGTTATACGTTATACCGTAACAGTATATACCGTTATACGTTATATCGTAATAGTATATAACGTTATACGTTATATCGTAATAGTATATAACATGATACGATATATCGTAATGCTATATAACGTAATACGTTATATCGCAATAGTATATAACGTTATACGATATAACGTAATACTATATAACGTTATACGTTATATCGTAATAGTATATAACATGATACGATATATCGTAATGCTATATAACGTCATACGTTATATCGCAATAGTATATAACGTTATACGTTGTATAGTAATAATATATAACGTTATACGTTATATCGTAATTGTATATAACGTTATACGTTATACCGTAACTGTATATAACGTTATACGTTATATCGTAATTGTATATAACGTTATACGTTATATCGTAATTGTATATACCGTTATACGTTATATCGCAATAGTATATACCGTTATACGTTATAACGTATTACTATAAACGAGATACGATATATCGTAATGCTATGTACCGTTATAACTTATATCGTAATAGTATATAACGTTATGCGTTATAACGTATTACTATATAACATGATACGATATATCGTAATGCTATATAACGTTATACGTTATATCGCAATGGTATATAACGTTATACGTTATATCGTTATACTATATAACGTTATACGTTGTACCGTAATAGTATATAACATGATACGATATATCGTAATGCTATATAACATGATACGATATATCCTAACGCTATATAACGTTATACGTTATATCGTATTACTATATAACTTTATACGCTGTGACGTAATACTATAAACCGTGATACGATATATCGTAATGCTATATAACGTTATAACTTATATCGTAATAATATATGACGTTATACGTTATATCGTTATACTACATAACGTTATACGTTATATCATAATTGTATATAACGATATACGTTATACCGTAACAGTATATAACGTGATACGTTATATCGCAATAGTATATAACGTTATACGTTGTATGGTAATAGTATATAACGTTATACGTTATATCGTAATTGTATATAACGTTATACGTTATATCGTAATTGTACATACCGTTATACGTTAGATCGCAATAGTATATACCGTTATACGTTATAACGTATTACTATATAACGAGATACGATATATCGTAATGCCATATACCGTTATACGTTATATCGCAATAGTATATAACGTTATACGTTATATAGTTATACTACATAACGTTATACGTTATATCGTTATGCTATATAACGTTATACGTTATATCGTAATAGTATATAACGTTATACGTTACATCCTAATACTATATAACGTTATACGATACAACGTAATACTATATAACATGATACGATATATCCTAATGGTATATAACGTTATACCTTGAATCGCAATAGTATATAACGTTATACGTTATATCGTAATTGTATATAACGTTATACGTTATACCGTAACAGTATATAACGTCATACGTTATATCGTAATAGTATATAACATGGTACGATATATCGTAATGCTATATAACGTTATACGTTATATCGCAATAGTATATAACGTTATACGTTGTATAGTAATAATATATAACGTTATACGTTATATCGTAATAGTATATAACATGATACGATATATCGTAATGCTATATAACGTTATACGATATAACGTAATGCTATATAACATGATACGATATATCCTAATGCTATATAACGTTATACGTTATATCGCAATAGTATATAACGTTATACGTTATAACGTATTACTATATAACGAGATACGATATATCGTAATGCTATATAACGAGATACGATATACCGTAATGCTATATAACGTTATAACTTGTATCGTAATAATATATAACGTCATACGTTATATCGTAATAGTATATAACGTTATACGTTATATCCTAATACTATATAATGTTATACGATATAACGTAATACTATATAACATGATACGATATATCCTAATGCTATATAACGTTATACCTTGAATCGCAATAGTATATAACGTTATACGTTATGTCGTAATTGTATATAACGTTATACGTTATATCCTAATACTGTATAACGTTATACGTTATAACGTATTACTATATAACGTGATACGATATATCGTAATGCTATATAACGTTATAACTTATATCGTAATAATATATGACGTTATACGTTATATCGTAATAGTATATAACGTTATACGTTATAACGTATTACTATATAACGACATACGATATATCGTAATGCTATATAACGTTGTAACCTATATCGTAATAATATATAACGTTATACTTTATATCGTTATTGTATATAACGTTATACGTTATACCGTAACTGTATATAACGTTATACGTTATATCGTAATTGTATATAACGTTATACGTTATATCGTAATTGTACATACCGTTATACGTTATATCGCAATAGTATATACCGTTATACGTTATAACGTATTACTATATAACGAGATACGATATATCGTAATGCTATATACCGTTATAACTTATATCGTAATAGTATATAACGTTATGCGTCATAACGTATTACCATATAACATGATACGATATATCGTAATGCTATATAACGTTATACGTTATATCGCAATAGTATATAACGTTATACGTTATATCGATATACTACATAACGTTATACGTTATATCGTTATGCTATATAACGTTATACGTTATATCGTAATAGTATATAACGTTATACGTTACATCCTAATACTATATAACGTTATACGATACAACGTAATACTATATAACATGATACGATATATCCTAATGGTATATAACGTTATACCTTGAATCGCAATAGCATATAACGTTATACGTTATATCGTAATTGTATATAACGTTATACGTTATACCGTAACAGTATATAACGTAATACGTTATATCGTAATAGTATATAACGTTATACGTTATATCGTAATAGTATATAACATGATACGATATATCGTAATGTTATATAACGTAATACGTTATATCGCAATAGTATATAACGTTATACGATATAACGTAATACTATATAACGTTATACGTTATATCGTAATAGTATATAACATGATACGATATATCGTAATGCTATATAACGTCATACGTTATATCGCAATAGTATATAACGTTATACGTTGTATAGTAATAATATATAACGTTATACGTTATATCGTAATTGTATATAACGTTATACGTTATACCGTAACTGTATATAACGTTATACGTTATATCGTAATTGTATATAACGTTATACGTTATATCGTAATTGTATATACCGTTATACGTTATATCGCAATAGTATATACCGTTATACGTTATAACGTATTACTATAAACGAGATACGATATATCGTAATGCTATGTACCGTTATAACTTATATCGTAATAGTATATAACGTTATGCGTTATAACGTATTACTATATAACATGATACGATATATCGTAATGCTATATAACGTTATACGTTATATCGCAATGGTATATAACGTTATACGTTATATCGTTATACTATATAACGTTATACGTTGTACCGTAATAGTATATAACATGATACGATATATCGTAATGCTATATAACATGATACGATATATCCTAATGCTATATAACGTTATACGTTATATCGTATTACTATATAACTTTATACGTTGTGACGTAATACTATAAACCGTGATACGATATATCGTAATGCTATATAACGTTATACGATATAACGTAATACTATATAACATGATACGATATATCCTAATGCTATATAAGGTTGTATCTTTAATCGCAATAGTATATAACGTTATACGTTATATCGTAATTGTATATAACGTTGTACGTTTTATCGTAATACTATATAACGTTATAGGTTATATGGTAATAGTATATAACGTTGTACGTTATACGGCAATGCTATATAACTTTATACTTGTATAGTAATAGTATATAACGATATACGTTATATCGCAATAGTATATAACGTTATACGTTATATCGTTATACTATATAACGTTATACGTTATATCGTTATACTACATAAGGTTATACGTTATATCGTAATAGTATATAACGTTATACGTTATATCGTAATAGTATATAACGTTATAACTTATATCGTAATAGTATATAACGTTATGCGTTATAACGTATTACTATATAAAATGATACGATATATCGTAATGCTATATAACGTTATACGTTATATCGCAATAGCATATAACGTTATACGTTATAACGTATTACTATATAACGAGATACGATATATCGTAATGCTATATAACGTTATAACTTGTATCGTAATAATATATAACGTTATACGTTATATCGTAATTGTATATAACGTTATACGTTATACCGTAACAGTATATAACGTTATACGTTATATCGTAATAACATACAACGTTATACGTTATAACGTAATACTATATAACGTGATGCGATATATCGTAATGCTATATAACGTTGTAACCTATATCGTAATAATATATAACGTTATACGTTATATCGTAATAGTATATAACGTTATACGTTATAACGTATTACTATATAACGACATACGATATATCGTAATGCTATATAACGAGATACGATATATCGTAATGCTATATAACGTTATAACTTGTATCGTAATAATATATAACGTCATACGTTATATCGTAATAGTATATAACGTTAACGTTATATCCTAATACTATATAATGTTATACGATATAACGTAATACTATATAACATGATACGATATATCCTAATGCTATATAACGTTATACCTTGAATCGCAATAGTATATAACGTTATACGTTATGTCGTAATTGTATATAACGTTATACGTTATATCCTAATACTGTATAACGTTATACGTTATAACGTATTACTATATAACGTGATACGATATATCGTAATGCTATATAACGTTATAACTTATATCGTAATAATATATGACGTTATACGTTATATCGTAATAGTATATAACGTTATACGTTATACCGTAACTGTATATAACGTTATACGTTATATCGTAATTGTATATAACGTTATACGTTATATCGTAATGCTATATAACGTTATACGTTATATCGCAATAATGTATAACGTTGTAACCTATATCGTAATATTATATAATGTTATACGTTATATCGTAATAGTATATAACGTTATACGTTATATCGTAATAGTATATAACGTTATAACTTATATCGTAATAGTATATAACATGATACGATATATCGTAATGCTATATAGCGTTATACGTTATATCGCAATAATATATAACGTTATACGATATAACGTAATACTATATAACGTTATACGTTATATCGTAATAGTATATAACGTTATACGTTATATCGTAATAGTATATAACATGATACGATATATCGTAATGCTATGTACCGTTATAACTTATATCGTAATAGTTTATAACGTTATGCGTTGTAACGTATTACTATATAACATGATACGATATATCGTAATGCTATATAACGTTATACGTTATATCGCAATAGTATATAACGTTATACGTTATATCGTTATACTATATAACGTTATACGTTATATCGTTATGCTATATAACGTTATATGTTATTTCGTAATAGTATATAACGTTATACGTTACATCCTAATACTATATAACGTTATACGATACAACATAATACTATATAACATGATACGATATATCCTTATGTTATATAACGTTATACCTTGAATCGCAATAGTATACAACGTTATACGTTATATCGTAACAGTATATAACGTTATACGTTATGTCATATTACTATATAACTTTATCTGTTGTGACGTAATACTATAAAACGTGATATGATATATCGTAATGCTATATAACGTTATACGTTATATCCTAATACTGTATAACGTTATACGTTATAACGTATTACTATATATCGTGATACGATATATCGTAATGCTATATAACGTTATAACTTATATCGTAATAATATATGACGTTATACGTTATATCGTTATACTACATAACGTTATACGTTATATCGTAATTGTATATAACGATATACGTTATACCGTAACAGTATATAACGTGATACGTTATATCGCAATAGTATATAACGTTATACGTTGTATGGTAATAGTATATAACGTTATACGTTATATCGTAATTGTATATAACGTTATACGTTATATCGTAATTGTACATACCGTTATACGTTATATCGCAATAGTATATACCGTTATACGTTATAACGTATTACTATATAACGAGATACGATATATCGTAATGCTATATACCGTTATAACTTATATCGTAATAGTATATAACGTTATGCGTCATAACGTATTACTATATAACATGATACGATATATCGTAATGCTATATAACGTTATACGTTATATCGTTATACTACATAACGTTATACGTTATATCGTTATGCTATATAACGTTATACGTTATATCGTAATAGTATATAACGTTATACGTTATATCCTAATACTATATAACGTTATACGATATAACGTAATACTATATAACATGATACGATATATCCTAATGGTATATAACGTTATACCTTGAATCGCAATAGTATATAACGTTATACGTTATATCGTAATTGTATATAACGTTATACGTTATACCGTAACAGTATATAACGTAATACGTTATATCGTAATAGTATATAACATGGTACGATATATCGTAATGCTATATAACGTTATACGTTATATCGCAATAGTATATAACGTTATACGTTGTATAGTAATAATATATAACGTTATACGTTATATCGTAATTGTATATAACGTTATACGTTATACCGTAACTGTATATAACGTTATACGTTATATTGTAATTGTATATAACGTTATACTTTATATCGTAATTGTATATACCGTTATAAGTTATATCGCAATAGTATATACCGTTATACGTTATAACGTATTACTATATAACGAGATACGATATATCGTAATGCTATGTACCGTTATAACTTATATCGTAATAGTATATAACGTTATGCGTTATAACGTATTACTATATAACAACGTACGATATATCGTAATGCTATATAACGTTATACGTTATATCGCAATAGTATATAACGTTATACGTTATATCGTTATACTATATAACGTTATACGTTATACCGTAATAGTATATAACATGATACGATATATCGTAATGCTATATAACGTTATACGTTATAACGTATTACTATATAACGTGATACGATATATCGTAATGCTATATAACGTTATACGTTATATCGCAATAGTATATAACGTTATACGTTATAACGTATTACTATATAACGAGATACGATATATCGTAATGCTATATAACGAGATACGATATACCGTAATGCTATATAACGTTATAACTTGTATCGTAATAATATATAACGTCATACGTTATATCGTAATAGTATATAACGTTATACGTTATATCCTAATACTATATAATGTTATACGATATAACGTAATACTATATAACATGATACGATATATCCTAATGCTATATAACGTTATACCTTGAATCGCAATAGTATATAACGTTATACGTTATGTCGTAATTGTATATAACGTTATACGTTATATCCTAATACTGTATAACGTTATACGTTATAACGTATTACTATATAACGTGATACGATATATCGTAATGCTATATAACGTTATAACTTATATCGTAATAATATATGACGTTATACGTTATATCGTAATAGTATATAACGTTATACGTTATAACGTATTACTATATAACGACATACGATATATCGTAATGCTATATAACGTTGTAACCTATATCGTAATAATATATAACGTTATACGTTATATCGTAATTGTATATAACGTTATACGTTATATCGTAATTGTACATACCGTTATACGTTATATCGCAATAGTATATACCGTTATACGTTATAACGTATTACTATATAACGAGATACGATATATCGTAATGCTATATAACGAGATACGATATACCGTAATGCTATATAACGTTATAACTTGTATCGTAATAATATATAACGTCATACGTTTTATCGTAATAGTATATAACGTTATACGTTATATCCTAATACTATATAATGTTATACGATATAACGTAATACTATATAACATGATACGATATATCCTAATGCTATATAACGTTATACCTTGAATCGCAATAGTATATAACGTTATACGTTATATCGCAATAGTATATAACGTTATACGTTATATCGTAATTGTATATAACGTTATACGTTATACCGTAACAGTATATAACGTAATACGTTATATCGTAATAGTATATAACGTTATACGTTATATCGTAATAGTATATAACATGATACGATATATCGTAATGCTATATAACGTAATACGTTATATCGCAATAGTATATAACGTTATACGATATAACGTAATACTATATAACGTTATACGTTATATCGTAATAGTATATAACATGATACGATATATCGTAAAGCTATATAACGTTATACGTTATATCGCAATAGTATATAACGTTATACGTTGTATAGTAATAATATATAACGTTATACGTTATATCGTAATTGTATATAACGTTATACGTTATACCGTAACTGTATATAACGTTATACGTTATATCGTAATTGTATATAACGTTATACGTTATATCGTAATTGTATATACCGTTATACGTTATATCGCAATAGTATATACCGTTATACGTTATAACGTATTACTATATAACGAGATACGATATATCGTAATGCTATGTACCGTTATAACTTATATCGTAATAGTATATAACATTATACGTTATAACGTATTACTATATAACATGATACGATATATCCTAATGCTATATAACATGATACGATATATCCTAATGCTATATAACGTTATACGTTATATCGTATTACTATATAACTTTATACGTTGTGACGTAATACTATAAAACGTGATACGATATATCGTAATGCTATATAACGTTATACGATATAACGTAATACTATATAACATGATACGATATATCCTAATGCTATATAACGTTGTATCTTTAATCGCAATAGTATATAACGTTATACGTTATATCGTAATTGTATATAACGTTGTACGTTTTATCGTAATACTATATAACGTTATAGGTTATATGGTAATAGTATATAACGTTGTACGTTATACGGCAATGCTATATAACTTTATACTTGTATAGTAATAGTATATAACGATATACGTTATATCGCAATAGTATATAACGTTATACGTTATATCGTTATACTATATAACGTTATACGTTATATCGTTATACTATATAAGGTTATACGTTATATCGTAATAGTATATAACGTTATACGTTATATCGTAATAGTATATAACGTTATAACTTATATCGTAATAGTATATAACGTTATGCGTTATAACGTATTACTATATAAAATGATACGATATATCGTAATGCTATATAACATTATACGTTATATCGCAATAGCATATAACGTTATACGTTATAACGTATTACTATATAACGAGATACGATATATCGTAATGCTATATAACGTTATAACTTGTATCGTAATAATATATAACGTTATACGTTATATCGTAATTGTATATAACGTTATACGTTATATCGTAATTGTACATACCGTTATACGTTATATCGCAATAGTATATACCGTTATACGTTATAACGTATTACTATATAACGAGATACGATATATCCTAATGCTATATAACGTTGTATCTTTAATCGCAATAGTATATAACGTTATACGTTATATCGTAATTGTATATAACGTTGTACGTTTTATCGTAATACTATATAACGTTATAGGTTATATGGTAATAGTATATAACGTTGTACGTTATACGGCAATGCTATATAACTTTATACTCGTATAGTAATAGTATATAACGATATACGTTATATCGCAATAGTATATAACGTTATACGTTATATCGTTATACTATATAACGTTATACGTTATATCGTTATACTATATAAGGTTATACGTTATATCGTAATAGTATATAACGTTATACGTTATATCGTAATAGTATATAACGTTATAACTTATATCGTAATAGTATATAACGTTATGCGTTATAACGTATTACTATATAAAATGATACGATATATCGTAATGCTATATAACATTATACGTTATATCGCAATAGCATATAACGTTATACGTTATAACGTATTACTATATAACGAGATACGATGTATCGTAATGCTATATAACGTTATAACTTGTATCGTAATAATATATAACGTTATACGTTATATCGTAATTGTATATAACGTTATACGTTATATCGTAATTGTACATACCGTTATACGTTATATCGCAATAGTATATACCGTTATACGTTATAACGTATTACTATATAACGAGATACGATATATCGTAATGATATATACCGTTATAACTTATATCGTAATAGTATATAACGTTATGCGTCATAACGTATTACCATATAACATGATACGATATATCGTAATGCTATATAACGTTATACGTTATATCGTAATTGTATATAACGTTATACGTTATATCGTAATAGTATATAACATGATACGATATATCGTAATGCTATATAACGTAATACGTTATATCGCAATAGTATATAACGTTATACGATATAACGTAATACTATATAACGTTATACGTTATATCGTAATAGTATATAACATGATACGATATATCGTAATGCTATATAACGTTATACGTTATATCGCAATAGTATATAACGTTATACGTTGTATAGTAATAATATATAACGTTATACGTTATATCGTAATTGTATATAACGTTATACGTTATACCGTAACTGTATATAACGTTATACGTTATATAGTAATTGTATATAACGTTATACGTTATATCGTAATTGTATATACCGTTATACGTTATATCGCAATGGTATATAACGTTATACGTTATATCGTTATACTATATGACGTTATACGTTGTACCGTAATAGTATATAACATGATACGATATATCGAAATGCTATATAACATGATACGATATATCCTAATGCTATATAACGTTATACGTTATATCCTAATACTATATAACGTTATACGATATAACGTAATACTATATAAAATGATACGATATATCCTAATACTATATAACGTTGTATCTTTAATCGCAATAGTATATAACGTTATACGTTATATCGTAATTGTATATAACGTTATACGTTATACCGTAACAGTATATAACGTTATACGTTATATCGTAATAACATACAACGTTATACGTTATAACGTAATACTATATAACGTGATGCGATATATCGTAATGCTATATAACGTTATACGTTATAACGTATTACTATATAACGTGATACGATATGTCGTAATGCTATATAACGTTATACGTTATATCGCAATAGTATATAACGTTATACGTTATAACGTATTACTATATAACGAGATACGATATATCGTAATGCTATATAACGAGATACGATATATCGTAATGCTATATAACGTTATAACTTGTATCGTAATAATATATAACGTTATACGTTATATCGTAATAGCATATAACGTTATACGTTATATAGTAATAGCATATAACGTTATACGTTATATCCTAATACTATATAACGTTATACGATATAACGTAATACTATATAACATGATACGATATATCCTAATGCTATATAACGTTGTATCTTTAATCGCAATAGTATATAACGTTATACGTTATATCGTAATTGTATATAACGTTGTACGTTTTATCGTAATACTATATAACGTTATAGGTTATATGGTAATAGTATATAACGTTGTACGATATACGGCAATGCTATATAACTTTATACTTGTATAGTAATAGTATATAACGATATACGTTATATCGCAATAGTATATAACGTTATACGTTATATCGTTATACTATATAACGTTATACGTTATATCGTTATACTATATAACGTTATACGTTATATCGTAATAGTATATAACGTTATACGTTATATCGTAATAGTATATAACGTTATAACTTATATCGTAATAGTATATAACATGATACGATATATCGTAATGCTATATAACGTTATACGTTATATCGCAATAATATATAACGTTATACGATATAACGTAATACTATATAACGTTATACGTTATATCGTAATAGTATATAACATGATACGATATATCGTAATGCTATATAACGTTATAACTTATATCGTTATAGTATATAACGTTATACGTTATATCGTAACAGTATATAAACGTTATACGTTATATCGTAACAGTATATAACGTTATACGCTATATCGTAACAGTATATAACGTTATACGTTATATCGTATTACTGTATAACTTTATCCGTTGTGACGTAATACTATAAAACGTGATACGATATATCGTAATGCTATATAACGTTATACGTTATATCGCAATAGCATATAACGTTATACGTTATAACGTATTACTATATAACGAGATACGATATATCGTAATGCTATATAACGTTATAACTTGTATCGTAATAATATAGAACGTTATACGTTATATCGTAATAGCATATAACGTTATACGTTATATCCTAATACTATATAACGTTATACGATATAACGTAATACTATATAACATGATACGATATATCCTAATGCTATATAACGTTATAACTTGTATCGTAATAATATAGAACGTTATACGTTATATCGTAACAGTATATAACGTTATACGCTATATCGTAACAGTATATAACGTTATACGTTATATCGTATTACTGTATAACTTTATCCGTTGTGAGGTAATACTATAAAACGTGATACGATATATCGTAATGCTATATAACGTTATACGTTATATCGCAATAGCATAAAACGTTATACGTTAGAACGTATTACTATATAACGAGATACGATATATCGTAATGCTATATAACGTTATAACTTGTATCGTAATAATATAGAACGTTATACGTTATATCGTAATTGTATATAACGTTATACGTTATATCGTAATTGTACATACCGTTATACGTTATATCGCAATAGTATATATCGTTATACGTTATAACGTATTACTATATAACGAGATACGATATATCGTAATGCTATATACCGTTATAACTTATATCGTAATAGTATATAACGTTATGCGTCATAACGTATTACTATGTAACATGATACGATATATCGTAAAGCTATATAACGTTATACTTTATATCGCAATAGTATATAACGTTATACGTTACATCGTTATACTACATAACGTTATACGTTATATCGTTATGCTATATAACGTTATACGTTATATCGTAATAGTATATAATATGATACGATATATCGTAATGCTATATAACGTTATACCATGTATCGTAATAGTATATAACGTTATACGTTATATCGCAATAGTATATAACGTTATACGATATAACGTAATACTGTATAACATGATACGATATATCCTAATGCTATATAACGTTATAACTTATATCGTAATAATATATAACGTTATACGTAATATCGTAACAGTATTTAACGTTATACGTTATATCGTAATACTATATAACGTTATAAGTTATAACGTATTACTATATAACGTGATACGATATATCGTAATGCTATATAACGTTATACGTTATATCGTAACAGTATTTAACGTTATACGTTATATCGTAATACTATATAACGTTATAAGTTATAACGTATTACTATATAACGTGATACGATATATCGTAATGCTATATAACGTTATACGTTATATGGCAATAGTATATAACGTTATACGATATAACGTAATACTATATAACGTTACACGTTATATCGTAATAGTATATAACGTTATACGATATATCGTAATAGTATATAACATGATACGATATATCGTAAAGCTATATAACGTTATACCATGTACCGTAATAGTATATAACGTAATACGTTATATCGTAATAGTATATGACGTTATACGTTATATCGTAGTAGTATATAACATGATACAATATATCGTAATGCTATATAACGTTATACGTTATATCGCAATAGTATATAACGTTATAACAGGTATCGTAATACTATATAACGTTATACGTTATATCGCAATAATATATAACGTTATACGATATAACGTAATACTATATAACGTTATACGTTATATCGTAATAGTATATAACATGATACGATATATCGTAATGCTATATAACGTTATAACTTATATCGTTATAGTATATATCGTTATACGTTATATCGTAACAGTATATAACGTTATACGTTATATCGTAACAGTATATAACGTTATACGTTATATCGTATTACTATATAACATGATACGATATATCCTAATACTATATAACGTTGTATCTTTAATCGCAATAATATATAACGTTATACGATATAACGTAATACTATATAACGTTATACGTTATATCGTAATAGTATATAACATGATACGATATATCGTAATGCTATATAACGTTATAACTTATATCGTTATAGTATATATCGTTATACGTTATATCGTAACAGTATATAACGTTATACGTTATATCGTAACAGTATATAACGTTATACGTTATATCCTAATACTATATAACGTTATACGATATAACGTAATACTATATAACATGATACGATATATCCTAATACTATATAACGTTGTATCTTTAATCGCAATAGTATATAACGTTATACGTTATATCGTAATTGTATATAACGTTATACGTTATACCGTAACAGTATATAACGTTATACGTTATATCGTAATAACATACAACGTTATACGTTATAACGTAATACTATATAACGTGATGCGATATATCGTAATGCTATATAACGTTATACGTTATAACGTATTACTATATAACGTGATACGATATATCGTAATGCTATATAACGTTATACGTTATATCGCAATAGTATATAACGTTATACGTTATAACGTATTAGTATATAACGAGATACGATATATCGTAATGCTATATAACGAGATACGATATATCGTAATGCTATATAACGTTATAACTTGTATCGTAATAATATATAACGTTATACGTTATATCGTAATAGCATATAACGTTATACGTTATATCCTAATACTATATAACGTTATACGATATAACGTAATACTATATAACATGATACGATATATCCTAATGCTATATAACGTTGTATCTTTAATCGCAATAGTATATAACGTTATACGTTATATCGTAATTGTATATAACGTTATACGTTATACCGTAACAGTATATAACGTTATACGTTATATCGTAATAACATACAACGTTATACGTTATAACGTAATACTATATAACGTGATGCGATATATCGTAATGCTATATAACGTTATACGTTATATCGCAATAGTATATAACGTTATACGTTATATCGTAATAGTATATAATATGATACGATATATGGTAATGCTATATAACGTTATACCATGTATCGTAATAGTATATAACGTTATACGTTATATCGCAATAGTATATAACGTTATACGATATAATGTAATACTGTATAACATGATACGATATATCCTAATGCTATATAACGTTATAACTTATATCGTAATAGTATATACCGTTATACGTTATAACGTATTACTATATAACGAGATACGATATATCGTAATGATATATACCGTTATAACTTATATCGTAATAGTATATAACGTTATGCGTCATAACGTATTACCATATAACATGATACGATATATCGTAATGCTATATAACGTTATACGTTATATCGTAATTGTATATAACGTTATACGTTATATCGTAATAGTATATAACATGATACGATATATCGTAATGCTATATAACGTAATACGTTATATCGCAATAGTATATAACGTTATACGATATAACGTAATACTATATAACGTTATACGTTATATCGTAATAGTATATAACATGATACGATATATCGTAATGCTATATAACGTTATACGTTATATCGCAATAGTATATAACGTTATACGTTGTATAGTAATAATATATAACGTTATACGTTATATCGTAATTGTATATAACGTTATACGTTATACCGTAACTGTATATAACGTTATACGTTATATAGTAATTGTATATAACGTTATACGTTATATCGTAATTGTATATACCGTTATACGTTATATCGCAATGGTATATAACGTTATACGTTATATCGTTATACTATATAACGTTATACGTTGTACCGTAATAGTATATAACATGATACGATATATCGAAATGCTATATAACATGATACGATATATCCTAATGCTATATAACGTTATACGTTATATCCTAATACTATATAACGTTATACGATATAACGTAATACTATATAAAATGATACGATATATCCTAATACTATATAACGTTGTATCTTTAATCGCAATAGTATATAACGTTATACGTTATATCGTAATTGTATATAACGTTATACGTTATACCGTAACAGTGTATAACGTTATACGTTATATCGTAATTGTACATACCGTTATACGTTATATCGCAATAGTATATACCGTTATACGTTATAACGTATTACTATATAACGAGATACGATATATCGTAATGCTATATACCGTTATAACTTATATCGTAATAGTATATAACGTTATGCGTCATAACGTATTACTATGTAACATGATACGATATATCGTAATGCTATATAACGTTATACTTTATATCGCAATAGTATATAACGTTATACGTTACATCGTTATACTACATAACGTTATACGTTATATCGTTATGCTATATAACGTTATACGTTATATCGTAATAGTATATAATATGATACGATATATCGTTATGCTATATAACGTTATACCATGTATCGTAATAATATATAACGTTATACGTAATATCGTAACAGTATTTAACGTTATACGTTATATCGTAATACTATATAACGTTATAAGTTATAACGTATTACTATATAACGTGATACGATATATCGTAATGCTATATAACGTTATACGTTATATCGTAACAGTATTTAACGTTATACGTTATATCGTAATACTATATAACGTTATAAGTTATAACGTATTACTATATAACGTGATACGATATATCGTAATGCTATATAACGTTATACGTTATATGGCAATAGTATATAACGTTATACGATATAACGTAATACTATATAACGTTACACGTTATATCGTAATAGTATATAACGTTATACGATATATCGTAATAGTATATAACATGATACGATATATCGTAAAGCTATATAACGTTATACCATGTATCGTAATAGTATATAACGTAATACGTTATATCGTAATAGTATATGACGTTATACGTTATATCGTAGTAGTATATAACATGATACAATATATCGTAATGCTATATAACGTTATACCATGTATCGTAATACTATATAACGTTATACGTTATATCGCAATAATATATAACGTTATACGATATAACGTAATACTATATAACGTTATACGTTATATCGTAATAGTATCTAACATGATACGATATATCGTAATGCTATATAACGTTATAACTTATATCGTTATAGTATATATCGTTATACGTTATATCGTAACAGTATATAACGTTATACGTTATATCGTAACAGTATATAACGTTATACGTTATATCGTATTACTATATAACTTTATCCGTTGTGACGTAATACTATAAAACGTGATACGATATATCGTAATGCTATATAACGTTATACGTTATATCGCAATAGTATATAACGTTATACGTTATAACGTATTACTATATAACGAGATACGATATATCCTAATGCTATATAACGTTATAACTTGTATCGTAATAATATATAACGTTATACGTTATATCGTAATAGTATATAACGTTATACGTTATATCCTAATACTATATAACGTTATACGATATAACGTAATACTATATAACATGATACGATATATCCTAATACTATATAACGTTGTATCTTTAATCGCAATAGTATATAACGTTATACGTTATATCGTAATTGTATATAACGTTATACGTTATACCGTAACAGTATATAACGTTATACGTTATATCGTAATAACATACAACGTTATACGTTATAACGTAATACTATATAACGTGATGCGATATATCGTAATGCTATATAACGTTATACGTTATAACGTATTACTATATAACGTGATACGATATATCGTAATGCTATATAACGTTATACGTTATATCGCAATAGTATATAACGTTATACGTTATAACGTATTAGTATATAACGAGATACGATATATCGTAATGCTATATAACGAGATACGATATATCGTAATGCTATATAACGTTATAACTTGTATCGTAATAATATATAACGTTATACGTTATATCGTAATAGCATATAACGTTATACGTTATATCCTAATACTATATAACGTTATACGATATAACGTAATACTATATAACATGATACGATATATCCTAATGCTATATAACGTTGTATCTTTAATCGCAATAGTATATAACGTTATACGTTATATCGTAATTGTATATAACGTTATACGTTATACCGTAACAGTATATAACGTTATACGTTATATCGTAATAACATACAACGTTATACGTTATAACGTAATACTATATAACGTGATGCGATATATCGTAATGCTATATAACGTTATACCTTGAATCGCAATAGTATATAACGTTATACGTTATGTCGTAATTGTATATAATATGATACGATATATGGTAATGCTATATAACGTTATACCATGTATCGTAATAGTATATAACGTTATACGTTATATCGCAATAGTATATAACGTTATACGATATAATGTAATACTGTATAACATGATACGATATATCCTAATGCTATATAACGTTATAACTTATATCGTAATAGTATATAACGTTATACGTAATATCGTAACAGTATTTAACCTTATACGTTATATCGTAATACTATATAAAGTTATACGTTATAACGTAATAATATATAACGTGATACGATATATCGTAATAGTATATAACGTTATATGTTATATCGTAACAGTATTTAACGTTATACATTATATCGTAATACTATATAACGTTATACGTTATATCGCAATAATAAATAACGTTATACGATATAACGTAATACTATATAACGTTATACGTTATATCGTAATACTATATAACGTTATACGTTATATCGCAATAGTATATAACGTTATACGATATAACGTAATACTGTATAACATGATACGATATATCCTAATGCTATATAACGTTATAACTTATATCGTAATAGTATATAACGTTATACGATATATCGTAATAGTATATAACGTTATACGTTACATCCTAATACTATATAAAGTTATACGTTATAACGTAATACTATATAACGTTATACGTTATATGGCAATAGTATATAACGTTATACGATATAACGTAATACTATATAACGTTACACGTTATATCGTAATAGTATATAACCTTATACGATATATCGTAATAGTATATGACATGATACGATATATCGTAAAGCTATATAACGTTATACCATGTATCGTAATAGTATATAACGTAATACGTAATATCGTAACAGTATATAACGTTATACGTTATATCGTATTACTATATAACTTTATCCGTCGTGACGTAGTACTATAAAACGTGATACGATATATCGTAATGCTATATAACGTTATACGTTATATCGCAATAGTATATAACGTTATACGTTATAACGTATTACTATATAACGAGATACGATATATCGTAATGCTAACGTTATAACTTGTATCGTAATAATATATAACGTTATACGTTATATAGTAATAGTATATAACGTTGTACGTTTTATCGTAATACTATATAACGTTATAGGTTATATGGTAATAGTATATAACGTTGTACGATATACGGCAATGCTATATAACTTTATACCTTGTATAGTAATAGTATATAACGATATACGTTATGTCGCAATAGTATATAACGTTATACGCTTTATCGTTATACTATATAACGTTATACGTTATATCGTAATAGTATATAACGTTATACGTTATATCGTAATAGTATATAACGTTATACGTTATACCGTAACTGTATATAACGTTATACGTTATATCGTAATTGTATATAACGTTATACGTTATATCGTAATTGTATATACCGTTATACGTTATATCGCAATAGTATATACCGTTATGCGTTATAACGTATTACTATGTAACGAGATACGATATATCGTAATGCTATATAACGTTATAACTTATATCGTAATAGTATATAACGTTATACGTTATAACGTATTACTATATAACGTAATACGATATATCGTAATGCTATATAACGTTATACGTTATATTGCAATAGTATATAACGTTATACGTTATACCGTAACTGTATATAACGTTATACGTTATATCGTAATTGTATATAACGTTATACGTTATATCGTTATGCTATATAACGTTATACGTTATATCGTTATACTATATAACGTTATACGTTATACCGTAATAGTATATAACATGATACGATATATCGTAATGCTATATAACATGATACGATATATCCTAATGCTATATAACGTTATACGTTATATCGTATTACTATATAACTTTATACGTTGTGACGTAATACTATAAAGCGTGATACGATATATCGTAATGCCATATAACGTTATACGTTATATCGCAATAGTATATAACGTTATACGTTATAACGTAATAGTATATAACAATATACGTTATAACGTATTACTATATAACGTAATACGATATATCGTAATGCTATATAACGTTATAACTTATATCGTAATAGTATATAAGGTTATACGTTATATCGTAATTGTATATAACGTTATACGTTATATCGTAATACTATATAACGTTGTACGATATACGGCAATGCTATATAACTTTATACCTTGTATAGTAATAGTATATGACGATATATGTTATATCGCAATAGTATATAACGTTATACGTTATATCGTTATACTATGTAACGTTATACGTTATATCGTAATAGTATATAACGTTAAAACTTATATCGTAATAGTATATAACAATATACGTTATAACGTATTACTATATAACGTAATACGATATATCGTAATGCTATATAACGTTATACGTTATATCGCAATAGTATATAACGTTATACGTTATATCGTAATAGTATATAATATGATACGATATATCGTAATGCTATATAACGTTATACCATGTATCGTAATAGTATATAACGTTATACGTTATATCGCAATAGTATATAACGTTATACGATATATCGTAATAGTATATAACGTGATACGATATATCCTAATGCTATATAACGTTATAACTTATATCGTAATAGTATATAACGTTATACGTAATATCGTAACAGTATTTAACGTTATACGTTATATCGTAATACTATATAAAGTTATACGTTATAACGTAATACTATATAACGTGATACGATATATCGTAATAGTATATAACGTTATACGTTATATCGTAACAGTATTTAACGTTATACGTTATATCGTAATACTATATAACGTTATAAGTTATAACGTATTACTATATAACGTGATACGATATATCGTAATGCTATATAACGTTATACGTTATATCGCAATAGTATATAACGTTATACGTTATAACGTACTAGTATATAATGAGATACGATATATCGTAATGCTATATAACGTTATAACTTGTATCGTAATAATATAGAACGTTATACGTTATATCGTAATAGCATATAACGTTATACGTTATATCCTAATACTATATAACGTTATACGATATAACGTAATACTATATAACATGATACGATATATCCTAATGCTATATAACGTTATAACTTGTATCGTAATAATATAGAACGTTATACGTTACATCGTAACAGTATATAACGTTATACGCTATATCGTAACAGTATATAACGTTATACGTTATATCGTATTACTGTATAACTTTATCCGTTGTGACGTAATACTATAAAACGTGATACGATATATCGTAATGCTATATAACGTTATACGTTATATCGCAATAGCATATAACGTTATACGTTAGAACGTATTACTATATAACGAGATACGATATATAGTAATGCTATATAACGTTATAACTTGTATCGTAATAATATAGAACGTTATACGTTATATCGTAATTGTATGTAACGTTATACGTTATATCGTAATTGTACATACCGTTATACGTTATATCGCAATAGTATATACCGTTATACGTTATAGCGTATTACTATATAACGAGATACGATATATCGTAATGCTATATACCGTTATAACTTATATCGTAATAGTATATAACGTTATGCGTCATAACGTATTACTATATAACATGATACGATATATCGTAATGCTATATAACGTTATACTTTATATCGCAATAGTATATAACGTTATACGTTACATCGTTATACTACATAACGTTATACGTTATATCGTAATAGTATATAATATGATACGATATATCGTAATGCTATATAACGTTATACCATGTATCGTAATAGTATATAACGTTATACGTAATATCGTAACAGTATTTAACGTTATACGTTATATCGTAATACTATATAAAGTTATACGTTATAACGTAATAATATATAACGTTATACGTTATATCGCAATAGTATATAACGTTATACGTTATATCGTAATAGTATATAATATGATACGATATATGGTAATGCTATATAACGTTATACCATGTATCGTAATAGTATATAACGTTATACGTTATATCGCAATAGTATATAACGTTATACGATATAATGTAATACTGTATAACATGATACGATATATCGTAATGCTATATAACGTTATACGTTATATCGCAATAGTATATAACGTTATACGTTATATCGTAATAGTATATAATATGATACGATATATGGTAATGCTATATAACGTTATACCATGTATCGTAATAGTATATAACGTTATACGTTATATCGCAATAGTATATAACGTTATACGATATAATGTAATACTGTATAACATGATACGATATATCCTAATGCTATATAACGTTATAACTTATATCGTAATAGTATATAACGTTATACGTAATATCGTAACTGTATTTAACGTTATACGTTATATCGTAATACTATATAAAGTTATACGTTATAACGTAATAATATATAACGTGATACGATATATCGTAATAGTATATAACGTTATATGTTATATCGTAACAGTATTTAACGTTATACATTATATCGTAATACTATATAACGTTATACGTTATATCGCAATAATATATAACGTTATACGATATAACGTAATACTATATAACGTTATACGTTATATCGTAATACTATATAACGTTATACGTTATATCGCAATAATATATAACGTTATACGATATAACGTAATACTGTATAACATGATACGATATATCCTAATGCTATATAACGTTATAACTTATATCGTAATAGTATATAACGTTATACGTAATATCGTAACAGTATCTAACGTTATACGTTACATCGTAATACTATATAAAGTTATACGTTATAACGTAATACTATATAACGTTATACGTTATATGGCAATAGTATATAACGTTATACGATATAACGTAATACTATATAACGTTACACGTTATATCGTAATAGTATATAACCTTATACGATATATCGTAATAGTATATGACATGATACGATATATCGTAAAGCTATATAACGTTATACCATGTATCGTAATAGTATATAACGTAATACGTAATATCGTAACAGTATATAACGTTATACGTTATATCGTATTACTATATAACTTTATCCGTCGTGACGTAATACTATAAAACGTGATACGATATATCGTAATGCTATATAACGTTATACGTTATATCGCAATAGTATATAACGTTATACGTTATAACGTATTACTATATAACGAGATACGATATATCGTAATGCTAACGTTATAACTTGTATCGTAATAATATATAACGTTATACGTTATATAGTAATAGTATATAACGTTGTACGTTTTATCGTAATACTATATAACGTTATAGGTTATATGGTAATAGTATATAACGTTGTACGATATACGGCAATGCTATATAACTTTATACCTTGTATAGTAATAGTATATAACGATATACGTTATGTCGCAATAGTATATAACGTTATACGTTATATCCTTATACTATATAACGTTATACGTTATATCGTTATACTATATAACGTTATACGTTATATCGTAATAGTATATAACGTTATACGTTATACCGTAACTGTATATAACGTTACACGTTATATCGTAATTGTATATAACGTTATACGTTATATCGTAATTGTATATACCGTTATACGTTATATCGCAATAGTATATACCGTTATGCGTTATAACGTATTACTATGTAACGAGATACGATATATCGTAATGCTACGTACCGTTATAACTTATATCGTAATAGTATATAACGTTATACGTTATAACGTATTACTATATAACGTGATACGATATATCGTAATACTATATAACGTTATACGTTATATTGCAATAGTATATAACGTTATACGTTATACCGTAACTGTATATAACGTTATACGTTATATCGTAATTGTATATAACGTTATACGTTATATCGTTATACTATATAACGTTATACGTTATATCGTTATACTATATAACGTTATACGTTATACCGTAATAGTATATAACATGATACGATATATCGTAATGCTATATAACATGATACGATATATCCTAATGCTATATAACGTTATACGTTATATCGTATTACTATATAACTTTATACGTTGTGACGTAATACTATAAAGCGTGATACGATATATCGTAATGCCATATAACGTTATACGTTATATCGCAATAGTATATAACGTTATACGTTATAACGTAATAGTATATAACAATATACGTTATAACGTATTACTATATAACGTAATACGATATATCGTAATGCTATATAACGTTATAACTTATATCGTAATAGTATATAAGGTTATACGTTATATCGTAATTGTATATAACGTTGTACGTTTTATCGTAATACTATATAACGTTGTACGATATACGGCAATGCTATATAACTTTATACCTTGTATAGTAATAGTATATAACGATATACGTTATATCGCAATAGTATATAACGTTATACGTTATATCGTTATACTATATAACGTTATACGTTATATCGTAATAGTATATAACGTTACAACTTATATCGTAATAGTATATAACGTTATGCGTTATAACGTATTACTATATAACATGATACGATATATCGTAATGCTATATAACGTTATACGTTATATCGCAATAGTATATAACGTTATACGTTATATCGTAATAGTATATAATATGATACGATATATCGTAATGCTATATAACGTTATACCATGTATCGTAATAGTATATAACGTTATACGTTATATCGCAATAGTATATAACGTTATACGATATAACGTAATACTATATAACATGATACGATATATCCTAATGCTATATAACGTTGTATCTTTAATCGCAATAGTATATAACGTTATACGTTATATCGTAATTGTATATAACGTTATACGTTATACCGTAACAGTATATAACGTTATACGTTATATCGTAATAACATACAACGTTATACGTTATAACGTAATACTATATAACGTGGTGCGATATATCGTAATGCTATATAACGTTGTAACCTATATCGTAATAATATATAACGTTATACGTTATATCGTTATTGTATATAACGTTATACGTTATACCGTAACTGGATATAACGTTATACGATATATCGTAATTGTATATAACGTTATACGTTATACCGTAACAGTATATAATGTAATACGTTATATCGTAATGGTATATAACGTTATACGTTATATCGTAATAGTATATAACATGATACGATATATCGTAAAGCTATATAACGTTATACCATGTATCGTAATAGTATATAACGTAATACGTTATATCGTAATAGTATATGACGTTATACGTTATATCGTAGTAGTATATAACATGATACAATATATCGTAATGCTATATAACGTTATACGTTATATCGCAATAGTATATAACGTTATACCATGTATCGTAATACTATATAACGTTATACGTTATATCGCAATAGTATATAACGTTATACTTTGTATAGTAATAATATATAACGTTATAGGTTATATGGTAATAGTATATAACGTTGTACTATATACGGCAATGCTATATAACTTTATACATTGTATAGTAATAGTATATAACGATATACGTTATATCGCAATAGTATATAACGTTATACGTTATATCGTAATAGTATATAATATGATACGATATATCGTAATGCTATATAACGTTATACCATGTATCGTAATAGTATATAACGTTATACGTTATATCGCAATAGTATATAACGTTATACGATATAACGTAATACTATATAACGTTATACGTTATATCGTAATAGTATATAAGGTTATACGATATATCCTAATAGTATATAACATGATACGATATATCGTAAAGCTATATAACGTTATACCATGTATCGTAATAGTATATAACGTAATACGTTATATCGTAATAGTATATGACGTTATACGTTATATCGTAGTAGTATATAACATGATACAATATATCGTAATGCTATATAACGTTATACGTTATATCGCAATAGTATATAACGTTATACCATGTATCGTAATACTATATAACGTTATACGTTATATCGCAATAATATATAACGTTATACGATATAACGTAATACTATATAACATTATACGTTATATCGTATTACTATATAACATGATACGATATATCGTAATGCTATATAACGTTATCACTTATATCGTCAGAGTATATATCGTTATACGTTATATCGTAACAGTATATAACGTTATACGTTATATCGTAACAGTATATAACGTTATACGTTATATCGTAACAGTATATAACGTTATACGTTATATCGTATTACTATATAACTTTATCCGTTGTGACGTAATACTATAAAACGTGATACGATATATCGTAATGCTATATAACGTTATAACTTGTACCGTAATAATATATAACGTTATACGTTATATCGCAATAGTATATAACGTTATACGTTATATCGTAATTGTATATAACGTTATACGTTATACCGTAACAGTATATAACATTATACGTTATATCGTAATAACATACAACGTTATACGTTATAACGTAATACTATATAGCGTGATGCGATATATCGTAATGCTATATAACGTTATACGTTATAACGTATTACTATATAACGTGATACGATATATCGTAATGCTATATAACGTTATACGTTATATCGCAATAGTATATAACGTTATACGTTATATCGTAATAGTATATAACGTTACAACTTATATCGTAATAGTATATAACGTTATGCGTTATAACGTATTACTATATAACATGATACGATATATCGTAATGCTATATAACGTTATACGTTATATCGCAATAGTATATAACGTTATACGTTATATCGTAATAGTATATAATATGATACGATATATCGTAATGCTATATAACGTTATACCATGTATCGTAATAGTATATAACGTTATACGTTATATCGCAATAGTATATAACGTTATACGATATAACGTAATACTATATAACATGATACGATATATCCTAATGCTATATAACGTTGTATCTTTAATCGCAATAGTATATAACGTTATACGTTATATCGTAATTGTATATAACGTTATACGTTATACCGTAACAGTATATAACGTTATACGTTATATCGTAATAACATACAACGTTATACGTTATAACGTAATACTATATAACGTGGTGCGATATATCGTAATGCTATATAACGTTGTAACCTATATCGTAATAATATATAACGTTATACGTTATATCGTTATTGTATATAACGTTATACGTTATACCGTAACTGTATATAACGTTATACGATATATCGTAATTGTATATAACGTTATACGTTATACCGTAACAGTATATAACGTAATACGTTATATCGTAATGGTATATAACGTTATACGTTATATCGTAATAGTATATAACATGATACGATATATCGTAAAGCTATATAACGTTATACCATGTATCGCAATAGTATATAACGTAATACGTTATATCGTAATAGTATATGACGTTATACGTTATATCGTAGTAGTATATAACATGATACAATATATCGTAATGCTATATAACGTTATACGTTATATCGCAATAGTATATAACGTTATACCATGTATCGTAATACTATATAACGTTATACGTTATATCGCAATAGTATATAACGTTGTACGTTTTATCGTAATACTATATAACGTTATAGGTTATATGGTAATAGTATATAACGTTGTACTATATACGGCAATGCTATATAACTTTATACATTGTATAGTAATAGTATATAACGATATACGTTATATCGCAATAGTATATAACGTTATACGTTATATCGTAATAGTATATAATATGATACGATATATCGTAATGCTATATAACGTTATACCATGTATCGTAATAGTATATAACGTTATACGTTATATCGCAATAGTATATAACGTTATACGATATAACGTAATACTGTATAACATGATACGATATATCCTAATGCAATATAACGTTATAACTTATATCGTAATAGTATATAATGTTATACGTAATATCGTAACAGTATTTAACGTTATACGTTATATCGTAATACTATATAAAGTTATACGTTATAACGTAATACTATATAACATGATACGATATATCGTAATGCTATATAACGTTATCACTTATATCGTCAGAGTATATATCGTTATACGTTATATCGTAACAGTATATAACGTTATACGTTATATCGTAAGAGTATATAACGTTATACGTTATATCGTAACAGTATATAACGTTATACGTTATATCGTATTACTATATAACTTTATCCGTTGTGACGTAATACTATAAAACGTGATACGATATATCGTAATGCTATATAACGTTATAACTTGTATCGTAATAATATATAACGTTATACGTTATATCGTAATAGTATATAACGTTATACGTTATATCCTAATACTATATAACGTTATACGATATAACGTAATACTATATAACATGATACGATATATCCTAATACTATATAACGTTGTATCTTTAATCGCAATAGTATATAACGTTATACGTTATATCGTAATTGTATATAACGTTATACGTTATACCGTAACAGTATATAACGTTATACGTTATATCGTAATAACATACAACGTTATACGTTATAACGTAATACTATATAACGTGATGCGATATATCGTAATGCTATATAACGTTATACGTTATAACGTATTACTATATAACGTGATACGATATATCGTAATGCTATATAACGTTATACGTTATATCGCAATAGTATATAACGTTATACGTTATAACGTATTAGTATATAACGAGATACGATATATCGTAATGCTATATAACGAGATACGATATATCGTAATGCTATATAACGTTATAACTTGTATCGTAATAATATATAACGTTATACGTTATATCGTAATAGCATATAACGTTATACGTTATATCCTAATACTATATAACGTTATACGATATAACGTAATACTATATAACATGATACGATATATCCTAATGCTATATAACGTTGTATCTTTAATCGCAATAGTATATAACGTTATACGTTATATCGTAATTGCATATAACGTTATACGTTATACCGTAACAGTATATAACGTTATACGTTATATCGTAATAACATACAACGTTATACTTTATAACGTAATACTGTATAACGTAATGCGATATATCGTAATGCTATATAACGTTGTAACCTATATCGTAATAATATATAACGTTATACGTTATATCGTTATTGTATATAACGTTATACGTTATCCCGTAACTGTATATAACGTTATACGTTATATCGTAATTGTATATAACGTTATACGTTATATCGCAATAATATATAACGTTATACGATATAACGTAATACTATATAACATTATACGTTATATCGTAATAGTATATAACATGATACGATATATCGTAATGCTATATAACGTTATCACTTATATCGTCAGAGTATATATCGTTATACGTTATATCGTAACAGTATATAACGTTATACGTTATATCGTAACAGTATATAACGTTATACGTTATATCGTAACAGTATATAACGTTATACGTTATATCGTATTACTATATAACTTTATCCGTTGTGACGTAATACTATAAAACGTGATACGATATATCGTAATGCTATATAACGTTATAACTTGTACCGTAATAATATATAACGTTATACGTTATATCGCAATAGTATATAACGTTATACGTTATATCGTAATTGTATATAACGTTATACGTTATACCGTAACAGTATATAACATTATACGTTATATCGTAATAACATACAACGTTATACGTTATAACGTAATACTATATAGCGTGATGCGATATATCGTAATGCTATATAACGTTATACGTTATAACATATTACTATATAACGTGATACGATATATCGTAATGCTATATAACGTTATACGTTATATCGCAATAGTATATAACGTTATACGTTATATCGTAATAGTATATAACGTTACAACTTATATCGTAATAGTATATAACGTTATGCGTTATAACGTATTACTATATAACATGATACGATATATCGTAATGCTATATAACGTTATACGTTATATCGCAATAGTATATAACGTTATACGTTATATCGTAATAGTATATAATATGATACGATATATCGTAATGCTATATAACGTTATACCATGTATCGTAATAGTATATAACGTTATACGTTATATCGCAATAGTATATAACGTTATACGATATAACGTAATACTATATAACATGATACGATATATCCTAATGCTATATAACGTTGTATCTTTAATCGCAATAGTATATAACGTTATACGTTATATCGTAATTGTATATAACGTTATACGTTATACCGTAACAGTATATAACGTTATACGTTATATCGTAATAACATACAACGTTATACGTTATAACGTAATACTATATAACGTGGTGCGATATATCGTAATGCTATATAACGTTGTAACCTATATCGTAATAATATATAACGTTATACGTTATATCGTTATTGTATATAACGTTATACGTTATACCGTAACTGTATATAACGTTATACGATATATCGTAATTGTATATAACGTTATACGTTATACCGTAACAGTATATAACGTAATACGTTATATCGTAATGGTATATAACGTTATACGTTATATCGTAATAGTATATAACATGATACGATATATCGTAAAGCTATATAACGTTATACCACGTATCGCAATAGTATATAACGTAATACGTTATATCGTAATAGTATATGACGTTATACGTTATATCGTAGTAGTATATAACATGATACAATATATCGTAATGCTATATAACGTTATACGTTATATCGCAATAGTATATAACGTTATACCATGTATCGTAATACTATATAACGTTATACGTTATATCGCAATAGTATATAACGTTGTACGTTTTATCGTAATACTATATAACGTTATAGGTTATATGGTAATAGTATATAACGTTGTACTATATACGGCAATGCTATATAACTTTATACATTGTATAGTAATAGTATATAACGATATACGTTATATCGCAATAGTATATAACGTTATACGTTATATCGTAATAGTATATAATATGATACGATATATCGTAATGCTATATAACGTTATACCATGTATCGTAATAGTATATAACGTTATACGTTATATCGCAATAGTATATAACGTTATACGATATAACGTAATACTGTATAACATGATACGATATATCCTAATGCAATATAACGTTATAACTTATATCGTAATAGTATATAATGTTATACGTAATATCGTAACAGTATTTAACGTTATACGTTATATCGTAATACTATATAAAGTTATACGTTATAACGTAATACTATATAACATGATACGATATATCGTAATGCTATATAACGTTATCACTTATATCGTCAGAGTATATATCGTTATACGTTATATCGTAACAGTATATAACGTTATACGTTATATCGTAAGAGTATATAACGTTATTCGTTATATCGTAACAGTATATAACGTTATACGTTATATCGTATTACTATATAACTTTATCCGTTGTGACGTAATACTATAAAACGTGATACGATATATCGTAATGCTATATAACGTTATAACTTGTATCGTAATAATATATAACGTTATACGTTATATCGTAATAGTATATAACGTTATACGTTATATCCTAATACTATATAACGTTATACGATATAACGTAATACTATATAACATGATACGATATATCCTAATACTATATAACGTTGTATCTTTAATCGCAATAGTATATAACGTTATACGTTATATCGTAATTGTATATAACGTTATACGTTATACCGTAACAGTATATAACGTTATACGTTATATCGTAATAACATACAACGTTATACGTTATAACGTAATACTATATAACGTGATGCGATATATCGTAATGCTATATAACGTTATACGTTATAACGTATTACTATATAACGTGATACGATATATCGTAATGCTATATAACGTTATACGTTATATCGCAATAGTATATAACGTTATACGTTATAACGTATTAGTATATAACGAGATACGATATATCGTAATGCTATATAACGAGATACGATATATCGTAATGCTATATAACGTTATAACTTGTATCGTAATAATATATAACGTTATACGTTATATCGTAATAGCATATAACGTTATACGTTATATCCTAATACTATATAACGTTATACGATATAACGTAATACTATATAACATGATACGATATATCCTAATGCTATATAACGTTGTATCTTTAATCGCAATAGTATATAACGTTATACGTTATATCGTAATTGTATATAACGTTATACGTTATACCGTAACAGTATATAACGTTATACGTTATATCGTAATAACATACAACGTTATACTTTATAACGTAATACTGTATAACGTAATGCGATATATCGTAATGCTATATAACGTTGTAACCTATATCGTAATAATATATAACGTTATACGTTATATCGTTATTGTATATAACGTTATACGTTATACCGTAACTGTATATAACGTTATACGTTATATCGTAATTGTATATAACGTTATACGTTATATCGTAATTGTACATACCGTTATACGTTATATCGCAATAGTATATACCGTTATACGTTATAACGTATTACTATATAACGAGATACGATATATCGTAATGCTATATACCGTTATAACTTATATCGTAATAATATATAACGTTATGCGTCATAACGTATTACTATATAACATGATACGATATATCGTAATGCTATATAACGTTATACTTTATATCGCAATAGTATATAACGTTATACGTTATATCGTTATACTACATAACGTTATACGTTATATCGTAATAGTATATAACATGATACGATATATCGTAATGCTATATAACGTTATAAGTTATATCGCAATAGTATATAACGTTATACGTTGTACAGTAATAATATATAACGTTATACGTTATATCGTAATTGTATATAACGTTATACGTTATACCGTAACTGTATATAACGTTATACGTTATATCGTAATTGTATATAACGTTATACGTTATATCGTTATACTATATAACGTTATACGTTATACCGTAATAGTATATAACATGATACGATATATCGTAATGCTATATAACGTTATAAGTTATATCGCAATAGTATATAACGTTATACGTTGTACAGTAATAATATATAACGTTATACGTTATATCGTAATTGTATATAACGTTATACGTTATACCGTAACAGTAGATAACGTTATACGTTATATCGTCATTGTATATAACGTTATACGTTATACCGTAACAGTATATAACGTTATACGTTATATCGTAATAACATACAACGTTATACGTTATAACGTAATACTATATAACGTGATGCGATATATCGTAATGCTATATAACGTTGTAACCTATATCGTAATAATATATAACGTTATACGTTATATCGTTATTGTATATAACGTTATACGTTATACCGTAACTGTATATAACGTTATACGTTATATCGTAATTGTATATAACGTTATACGTTATATCGTAATTGTACATACCGTTATACGTTATATCGCAATAGTATATACCGTTATACGTTATAACGTATTACTATATAACGAGATACGATATATCGTAATGCTATATACCGTTATAACTTATATCGTAATTAGTATATAACGTTATGCGTCATAACGTATTACTATATAACATGATACGATATATCGTAATGCTATATAACGTTATACGTTATATCGCAATAGTATATAACGTTATACGATATAACGTAATACTATATAACGTTATACGTTATATCGTAATAGTATATAACATGATACGATATATCGTAATGCTATATAACGAGATACGATATATCGTAATGCTATATAACGTTATAACCTGTATCGTAATAATATATAACGTTATACGTTATATCGTAATAGTATATAACGTTATACGTTATATCGTTATGCTATATAACGTTATACGTTATATCGTAATAGTATATAACATGATACGATATATCGTAGTGCTATATAACGTTATACGTTATATCGCAATAGTATATAACGTTATACGATATAACGTAATACTATATAACGTTATACGTTATATCGTAATAGTATATAACATGATACGATATATCGTAATGCTATATAACGTCATACGTTATATCGCAATAGTATATAACGTTATACATTGTATAGTAATAATATATAACGTTATACGTTATATAGTAGTCGTATATAACGTTATACGTTATACCGTAACTGTATATAACGTTATACGTTATATCGTAATTGTATATAACGTTATACGTTATATCGTTATACTATATAACGTTATACGTTATACCGTAATAGTATATAACATGATACGATATATCGTAATGCTATATAACATGATACGATATATCCTAATGCTATATAACGCTATACGTTATATCGTATTACTATATAACTTTATACGTTGTGACGTAATACTATAAAGCGTGATACGATATATCGTAATGCCATATAACGTTATACGTTATATCGCAATAGTATATAACATTATACGTTATAACATAATAGTATATAACAATATACGTTATAACGTATTACTATATAACGTAATACGATATAACAATATACGTTATAACGTATTACTATATAACGTAATACGATATATCGTAATGCTATATAACGTTATACGTTATATCGCAATAGTATATAACGTTATACCATGTATCGTAATACTATATAACGTTATACGTTATATCGCAATAATATATAACGTTATACGATATAACGTAATACTATATAACGTTATACGTTATATCGTAATAGAATATAACATGATACGATATATCGTAATGCTATATAACGTTATAACTTATATCGTTATAGTATATAACGTTATACGTTATATCGTAACAGTATATAACGTTATAAGTTATATCGTAACAGTATATAACGTTATACGTTATATCGTAACAGTATATAACGTTATACGATACAACGTAATACTATATAACATGATACGATATATCCTAATGGTATATAACGTTATACGTTATACCGTAACAGTATATAACGTTATACGTTATATCGTAATAACATACAACGTTATACGTTATAGCGTAATACTATATAACGTGATGCGATATATCGTAATGCTATATAACGTTGTAACCTATATCGTAATAATATATAACGTTATACGTTATATCGTTATTGTATATAACGTTATACGTTATACCGTAACTGTATATAACGTTATACGTTATATCGTAATTGTATATAACGTTATACGTTATATCGTAATTGTACATACCGTTATACGTTATATCGCAATAGTATATACCGTTATACGTTATAACGTATTACTATATAACGAGATACGATATATCGTAATGCTATATACCGTTATAACTTATATCGTAATTAGTATATAACGTTATGCGTCATAACGTATTACTATATAACATGATACGATATATCGTAATGCTATATAACGTTATACGTTATATCGCAATAGTATATAACGTTATACGATATAACGTAATACTATATAACGTTATACGTTATATCGTAATAGTATATAACATGATACGATATATCGTAATGCTATATAACGAGATACGATATATCGTAATGCTATATAACGTTATAACTTGTATCGTAATAATATATAACGTTATACGTTATATCGTAATAGTATATAACGTTATACGTTATATCGTTATGCTATATAACGTTATACGTTATATCGTAATAGTATATAACATGATACGATATATCGTAATGCTATATAACGTTATACGTTATATCGCAATAGTATATAACGTTATACGATATAACGTAATACTATATAACGTTATACGTTATATCGTAATAGTATATAACATGATACGATATATCGTAATGCTATATAACGTCATACGTTATATCGCAATAGTATATAACGTTATACATTGTATAGTAATAATATATAACGTTATACGTTATATAGTAATCGTATATAACGTTATACGTTATACCGTAACTGTATATAACGTTATACGTTATATCGTAATTGTATATAACGTTATACGTTATATCGTTATACTATATAAAGTTATACGTTATACCGTAATAGTATATAACATGATACGATATATCGTAATGCTATATAACATGATACGATATATCCTAATGTTATATAACGCTATACGTTATATCGTATTACTATATAACTTTATACGTTGTGACGTAATACTATAAAGCGTGATACGATATATCGTAATGCCATATATCGTTATACGTTATATCGCAATAATATATAACGTTATACGATATAACGTAATACTATATAACGTTATACGTTATATCGTAATAGAATATAACATGATACGATATATCGTAATGCTATATAACGTTATAACTTATATCGTTATAGTATATAACGTTATACGTTATATCGTAACAGTATATAACGTTATAAGTTATATCGTAACAGTATATAACGTTATACGTTATATCGTAACAGTATATAACGTTATACGATACAACGTAATACTATATAACATGATACGATATATCCTAATGGTATATAACGTTATACGTTATACCGTAACAGTATATAACGTAATACGTTATATCGTAATAGTATATAACGTTATACGTTATATCGTAATTGTACATACCGTTATACGTTATATCGCAATAGTATATACCGTTATACGTTATATCGTAATTGTATATAACGTTATACGTTATACCGTAACAGTATATAACGTAATACGTTATATCGTAATAGTATATAACGTTATACGTTATATCGTAATTGTACATACCGTTATACGTTATATCGCAATAGTATATACCGTTATACGTTATAACGTATTACTATATAACGAGATACGATATATCGTAATGCTATATAACGTTATACGTTATATCGCAATAGTATATAACGTTATACGTTATAACGTATTACTATATAACGAGATACGATATATCATAATGCTATATAACGTTATAACTTGTATCGTAATAATATATGACGTTATACGTTATATCGTAATAGTATATAACGTTATACGTTATATCGTAATTGTATATAACGTTATACGTTATACCGTAACAGTATATAACGTTATACGTTATATAGCAATTGTATATAACGTTATACGTTGTATGGTAATAGTATATAACGTTATACGTTATATCGTAATTGTATATAACGTTATACGTTATATCGTAATTGTACATAACGCTATACGTTATATCGCAATAGTATATAACGTTATACGTTATAACGTATTACTATATAACGACATACGATATATCATAATGCTATATAACGTTGTAACCTATATCGTAATAATATATAACGTTATACGTTATATCGTTATTGTATATAACGTTATACGTTATACCGTAACTGTATATAACGTTATACGTTATATCGTAATTGTATATAACGTTATACGTTATATCGTAATTGTACATACCGTTATACGTTATATCGCAATAGTATATACCGTTATACGTTATAACGTATTACTATATAACGCGATACGATATATCGTAATGCTATATAACGAGATACGATATATCGTAATGCTATATAACGTTATAACCTGTATCGTAATAATATATAACGTTATACGTTATATCGTAATAGTATATAACGTTATACGTTATATCGTTGTGCTATATAACGTTATACGTTATATCGTAATAGTATATAACGTTATACGTTACATCCTAATACTATATAACGTTATACGATACAACGTAGTACTATATAACATGATACGATATATCCTAATGGTATATAACGTTATACCTTGAATCGCAATAGTATATAACGTTATACGTTATATCGTAATTGTATATAACGTTATACGTTATACCGTAACAGTAGATAACGTTATACGTTATATCGTAATTGTATATAACGTTATACGTTATATCGTTATACTATATAACGTTATACGTTATACCGTTATAGTATATAACAATGATACGATATATCGTAATGCTATATAACATGATACGATATATCGTAATGCCATATAACGTTATACGTTATATCGCAATAGTACATAACGTTATACGTTATAACGTAATAGTATATAACAATATACGTTATAACGTATTACTATATAACGTAATACGATATATCGTAATGCTATATAACGTTATAACTTATATCGTAATAATAGATAACGTTATACGTTATATCGTAATAGTATATAACGTTATACGTTACATCCTAATACTATATAACGTTATACGATACAACGTAGTACTATATAACATGATACGATATATCCTAATGGTATATAACGTTATACCTTGAATCGCAATAGTATATAACGTTATACGTTATATCGTAATTGTATATAACGTTATACGTTATATCGTTATACTATATAACGTTATACGTTATACCGTTATAGTATATAACAATGATACGATATATCGTAATGCTATATAAAATGATACGATATATCGTAATGCTATATAACGTTATACGTTATATCGCAATAGTATATAACGTTATACGTTATAACGTAATACTATATAACGAGATACGATATATCCTAATGCTATATAACGTTGTATCTTTTATCGCAATAGTATATAACGTTATACGTTATATCGTAATTGTATATAACGTTATACGTTATACCGTAACAGTATATAACGTTCTACGTTATATCGTAATAACATACAACGTTATACGTTATAACGTAATACTATATAACGTGATGCGATATATCGTAATGCTATATAACGTTGTAACCTATATCGTAATAATATATAACGTTATACGTTATATCGTTATTGTATATAACGTTATACGTTATACCGTAACTGTATATAACGTTATACGTTATATAGCAATAGTATATAACGTTATACGTTGTATGGTAATAGTATATAACGTTATACGTTATATCGTAATTGTATATAACGTTATACGTTATATCGTAATTGTACATAACGCTATACGTTATATCGCAATAGTATATAACGTTATACGTTATAACGTACTACTATATAACGACATACGATATATCATAATGCTATATAACGTTGTAACCTATATCGTAATAATATATAACGTTATACGTTATATCGTAATTGTATATAACGTTATACGTTATATCGTAATTGTACATACCGTTATACGTTATATCGCAATAGTATATACCGTTATACGTTATAACGTATTACTATATAACGAGATACGATATATCGTAAGGCTATATACCGTTATAACTTATACCGTAATAGTATATAACGTTATGCGTCATAACGTATTACTATATAACATGATACGATATATCGTAATGCTGTATAACGTTATACGTTATATCGCAATAGTATGTAACGTTATACGTTATATCGTTATACTACATAACGTTATACGTTATATCGTTATGCTATATAACGTTATACGTTATATCGTAATAGTATATAACGTTATACGTTACATCCTAATACTATATAACTTTATACGATACAACGTAGTACTATATAACACGATACGATATATCCTAATGGTATATAACGTTATACCTTGAATCGCAATAGTATATAACGTTATACGTTATATCGTAATTGTATATAACGTTATACGTTATACCGTAACAGTATATAACGTAATACGTTATATCGTAATAGTATATAACGTTATACGTTATATCGTTGTGCTATATAACGTTATACGTTATATCGTAATAGTATATAACGTTATACGTTATACCGTAACTGTATATAACGTTATACGTTATATCGTAATTGTATATAACGTTATACGTTATACCGTAACAGTAGATAACGTTATACGTTATATCGTAATTGTATATAACGTTATACGTTATATCGTTATACTATATAACGTTATACGTTATACCGTTATAGTATATAACAATGATACGATATATCGTAATGCTATATAACATGATACGATATATCGTAATGCTATATAACGTTATACGTTATATCGCAATAGTATATAACGTTATACGTTATAACGTATTACTATATAACGAGATACGATATATCGTAATGCTATATAACGTTGTAACCTATATCGTAATAATATATAACGTTATACGTTATATCGTTATTGTATATAACGTTATACGTTATACCGTAACTGTATATAACGTTATACGTTATATCGTAATTGTATATAACGTTATACGTTATATCGTAACAGTATATAACGTTATACGTTATATCGTAACAGTATATAACGTTATACGTTATATCGCAATAGTATATACCGTTATACGTTATAACGTATTACTATATAACGAGATACGATATATCGTAATGCTATATAACGTTATACAATGTATCGTAATAGTATATAACGTTATACGTTATATCGCAATAGTATATAACGTTATACGATATAACGTAATACTGTATAACATGATACGATATATCCTAATGCTATATAACGTTATAACTTATATCGTAATAGTATATAACGTTATACGTAATATCGTAACAGTATTTAACGTTATACGTTATATCGTAATACTATATAAAGTTATACGATATAACGTAATACTATATAACGTGATACGATATATCGTAATAGTATATAACGTTATACGTTATATCGTAACAGTATTTAACGTTATACGTTATATCGTAATACTATATAACGTTATAAGTTATAACGTATTACTATATAACGTGATACGATATATCGTAATGCTATATAACGTTATACGTTATATGACAATAGTATATAACGTTATACGATATAACGTAATACTATATAACGTTATACGTTATATCGTAATAGTATATAACGTTATACGTTATATCGCAATAGTATATAACGTTATACCATGTATCGTAATACTATATAACGTTATACGTTATATCACAATAATATATAACGTTATACAATATAACGTAATACTATATAACGTTATACGTTATATCGTAATAGTATATAACATGATACGATATATCGTAATAGTATATAACGTTATACGTTATATCGTAATTGTATATAACGTTATACGTTATATCGTAATTGTATATAACGTTATACGTTATACCGTAACAGTATATAACGTAATACGTTATATCGTAATAGTATATAACGTTATACGTTATACCGTAACAGTATATAACGTTATACGTTATATCGCAATAGTATATAACGTTATACGTTGTATGGTAATAGTATATAACGTTATACGTTATATCGCAATAATATATAACGTTATACGATATAACGTAATACTATATAACGTTATACGTTATATCGTAATAGTATATAACATGATACGATATATCGTAATGCTATATAACGTTATAACTTATATCGTTGTAGTATATAACGTTATACGTTATATCGTAACAGTATATAACGTTATACGTTATATCGCAATAATATATAACGTTATACGATATAGCGTAATACTATATAACGTTATACGTTATATCGTTATTGTATATAACGTTATACGTTATACCGTAACTGTATATAACGTTATACGTTATATCGTAATTGTATATAACGTTATACGTTATACCGTAACTGTATATAACGTTATACGTTATATCGTAATTGTATATAGCGTTATACGTTATATCGTAATTGTATATACCGTTATACGTTATATCGCAATAGTATATACCGTTATACGTTATAACGTATTACTATATAACGACATACGATATATCGTAATGCTATGTACCGTTATAACTTATATCGTAATAGTATATAACGTTATGCGTTATAACGTATTACTATATAACATGATACGATATATCGTAATGCTATATAACGGTATACGTTATATCGCAATAGTATATAACGTTATACGTTATATCGTAATTGTATATACCGTTATGCGTTATATCGTAATAGTATATACCGTTATGCGTTATAACGTATTACTATATAACGAGATACGATATATCGTAATGCTATATAACGTTATACGTTATATCGCAATAGTATGTAACGTTATACCTTGAATCGCAATAGTATATAACGTTATACGTTATATCATAATTGTATATAACGTTATGCGTTATATCGTAATTGTATATACCGTTATACGTTATATCGCAATAGTATATACCGTTATACGTTATAACGTATTACTATATAGCGAGATACGATATATCGTAATGCTATATAACGTTATACGTTATATCGCAATAGTATATAACGTTATAACTTATATCGTAATAGTATATAAGGTTATACGTTATATCGTAATTGTATATAACGTTGTACGTTTTTTCGTAATACTATATAACGTTATAGGTTATATGGTAATAGTATATAACGTTGTACGATATACGGCAATGCTATATAACTTTATACCTTGTATAGTAATCGTATATAACGATATGCGTTATATCGCAATAGTATATAACGTTATACGTTATATCGTTATACTATGTAACGTTATACGTTATATCGTATTACTATATAACTTTATACGTTGTGACGTAATACTATAAAGCGTGATACGATATATCGTAATGCTATATAACGTTATACGTTATATCGCAATAGTATATAACATTATACGTTATATCGTAATAGTATCTAACGTTATGCGTTATAACGTATTACTATATAACATGATACGATATATCGTAATGCTATATAACTTTATACGTTGTATCGCAATAGTATATAACGTTATACGTTATATCGTAATAGTATATAATATGATACGATATATCGTAATGCTATATAACGTTATACAATGTATCGTAATAGTATATAACTTTATACGTTATATCGCAATAGTATATAACGTTATACGTTATATCGCAATAGTATATAACGTTATACGATATAACGTGATAATATATAACATGATACGATATATCCTAATGCTATATAACGTTATACCTTGAATCCCAATAGTATATAACGTTATACGATATATCGTAATTGTATATAACGCTATACGTTATACCGTAACAGTAGATAACGTTATACGTGATATCGCAATAGCATATAACGTTATACGTTATAACGTAATACTATATAACGTGATGCGATATATCGTAATGCTATATAACGTTATACGTTATATCGTAATAGTATCTAACGTTATACGATATAATGTAATACTATATAACATGATACGATATATCCTAAAGCCATATATCGTTATACCTTGAATCACAATAGTATATAACGTTATACGCTATCCCGCAACAGTATATAACGAAATACGTTATATCGTAATAGTATATGACGTTATACGTTATATCGTAGTAGTATATAACATGATACAATATATCGTAATGCTATATAACGTTATACGTTATATCGCAATAGTATATAACGTTATACCATGTATCGTAATACTATATAACGTTATACGTTATATCGCAATAATATATAACGTTATACAATATAACGTAATACTATATAACGTTATACGTTATATCGTAATAGTATATAACATGATACGATATATCGTAATGCTATATAACGTTATAACTTATATCGTTGTAGTATATAACGTTATACGTTATATCGTAACAGTATATAACGTTATACGTCATGTCGTATTACTATATAACTTTATCCGTTGTGACGTAATACTATAAAACGTGATACGATATATTGTAATGCTATATAACGTTATACGTTATATCGCAATAGTATATAACGTTATACGTTATATCGTAATTGTATATAACGTTATACGTTATATCGTAATTGTACATAATGTTATACGTTATATCGCAATAGTATATAACGTTATTCGTTACATCCTAATACTATATAACGTTATACGATACAACGTAATGCTATATAACATGATACGATATATCCTAATACTATATAACGTTATACGATATAACGTAATATTATATAACATGATACGCTATATCCTAATCGTATATAACGTTATACCTTGAATCGCAATAGTATATAACGTTATACGTTATATCGTAATTGTATATAACGTTATACGTTATACCGTAACAGTATATAACGTTATACGTTATATCGCAATAGTATATAACGTTATACGATATATCGTAATAGTATATAACGTTATACGTTATATCGTAATTGTATATAACGTTATACGTTATATCGTAATTGTATATAACGTTATACGTTATACCGTAACAGTATATAACGTAATACGTTATATCGTAATAGTATATAACGTTATACGTTATACCGTAACAGTATATAACGTTATACGTTATATCGCAATAGTATATAACGTTATACGTTGTATGGTAATAGTATATAACGTTATACGTTATATCGCAATAATATATAACGTTATACGATATAACGTAATACTATATAACGTTATACGTTATATCGTAATAGTATATAACATGATACGATATATCGTAATGCTATATAACGTTATAACTTATATCGTTGTAGTATATAACGTTATACGTTATATCGTAACAGTATATAACGTTATACGTTATATCGTAACAGTATATAACGTTATACGTTATATCGTAACAGTATATAACGTTATACGTTATATCGTATTACTGTATAACTTTATCCGTTGTGACGTAATACTATAAAACGTGATACGATATATCGTAATGCTATATAACGTTATACCATGTATCGTAATAGTATATAACGTTATACGTTATATCGCAATAGTATATAACGTTATACGATATAACGTAATACTGTATAACATGATACGATATATCCTAATGCTATATAACGTTATAACTTATATCGTAAAAGTATATAACGTTATACGTAATATCGTAACAGTAATTAACGTTATACGTTATATCGTAATACTATATACCGTTATAAGTTATAACGTATTACTATATAACGTGATACGATATATCGTAATGCTATATAACGTTATACGTTATATGGCAATAGCATATAACGTTATTCGATATAACGTAATACTATATAACGTTATACGTTATATCGTAATAGTATATAACGCTATACGATATATCGTAATAGTATATAACATGATACGATACATCCTAATGCTATATAACGTTATACCTTGAATCGCAATAGTATATAACGTTATACGCTATACCGTAACAGTATATAACGTAATACGTTATTTCGTAATACCATATAACGTTATAAGTTATATCGTAATTGTACATAACGTTATACGTTATATCGCAGTAGTATATACCGTTATACGTTATAACGTATTACTGTACAACGAGATACGATATATCGTAATGCTATATAACGTTATAACTTATATCGTAATAGTATATAACTTTATACGTTATATCGTAACAGTATATAACGTTATACGTTATGTCGTATTACTATATAACTTTATCCGTTGTGACGTAATACTATAAAACGTGATACGATATATTGTAATGCTATATAACGTTATACGTTATATCGCAATAGTATATAACGTTATACGTTATATCGTAATTGTATATAACGTTATAGGTTATATCGTAATTGTACATAATGTTATACGTTATATCGCAATAGTATATAACGTTATTCGTTACATCCTAATACTATATAACGTTATACGATACAACGTAATGCTATATAACATGATACGATATATCCTAATACTATATAACGTTATACGATATAACGTAATATTATATAACATGATACGCTATATCCTAATCGTATATAACGTTATACCTTGAATCGCAATAGTATATAACGTTATACGATATATCGTAATAGTATATAACGTTATACGTTATACCGTAACAGTATATAACGTTATACGTTATATCGCAATAGTATATAACGTTATACGATATATCGTAATAGTATATAACGTTATACGTTATATCGTAATTGTATATAACGTTATACGTTATATCGTAATTGTATATGACGTTATACGATATATCGTAATAGTATATAACGTTATACGTTATATCGTAATTGTATATAACGTTATACGTTATATCGTAATTGTATATGACGTTATACGTTATACCGTAAAAGTATATAACGTAATACGTTATATCGTAATAGTATATAACGTTATACGTCATACCGTAACAGTATATAACGTTATACGTTATATCGCAATAGTATATAACGTTATACGTTGTATGGTAATAGTATATAACGTTATACGTTATATCGCAATAATATATAACGTTATACGATATAACGTAATACTATATAACGTTATACGTTATATCGTAATAGTATATAACATGATACGATATATCGTAATGCTATATAACGTTATAACTTATATCGTTGTAGTATAGAGCGTTATACGTTATATCGTAACAGTATATAACGTTATACGTTATATCGCAATAGTATATAACGTTATACCATGTATCGTAATACTATATAACGTTATACGTTATATCGCAATAGTATATAACGTTATACGTTGTATAGTAATAATATATAACGTTATCCGTTATATCGTAATTGTATATAACGTTATACGTTATACCGTAACTGTATATAACGTTATACGTTATATCGTAATTGTATATAGCGTTATACGTTATATCGTAATTGTATATACCGTTATACGTTATATCGCAATAGTATATACCGTTATACGTTATAACGTATTACTATATAACGACATACGATATATCGTAATGCTATGTACCGTTATAACTTATATCGTAATAGTATATAACGTTATGCGTTATAACGTATTACTATATAACATCATACGATATATCGTAATGCTATATAACGTTATACGTTATATCGCAATAGTATATAACGTTATACGTTATATCGTAATTGTATATACCGTTATGCGTTATATCGTAATAGTATATACCGTTATGCGTTATAACGTATTACTATATAACGAGATACGATATATCGTAATGCTATATAACGTTATACGTTATATCGCAATAGTATGTAACGTTATACCTTGAATCGCAATAGTATATAACGTTATACGTTATATCATAATTGTATATAACGTTATGCGTTATATCGTAATTGTATATACCGTTATACGTTATATCGCAATAGTATATACCGTTATACGTTATAACGTATTACTATATAACGAGATACGATATATCGTAATGCTATATAACGTTATACGTTATATCGCAATAGTATATAACGTTATAACTTATATCGTAATAGTATATAAGGTTATACGTTATATCGTAATTGTATATAACGTTGTACGTTTTTTCGTAATACTATATAACGTTATAGGTTATATGGTAATAGTATATAACGTTGTACGATATACGGCAATGCTATATAACTTTATACCTTGTATAGTAATCGTATATAACGATATGCGTTATATCGCAATAGTATATAACGTTATACGTTATGTCGTTATACTATATAACGTTATACGTTATATCGTATTACTATATAACTTTATACGTTGTGACGTAATACTATAAAGCGTGATGCGATATATCGTAATGCTATATAACGTTATAACTTATATCGTTATAGTATATAACGTTATACGTTATATCGTAACAGTATATAACGTTATACGTTATATCGTAACAGTATATAACGTTATACGTTATATCGTAACAGTATATAACGTTATACGTTATATCGTAACAGTATATAACGTTATACGTTATATCGTAACAGTATATAACGTTATACGTTATATCGTATTACTATATAACTTTATCCGTTGTGACGTAATACTATAAAACGTGATACGATATATCGTAATGCTATATAACGTTATACCATGTATCGTAACAGTATATAACGTTATACGTTATATCGCAATAGTATATAACGTTATACGATATAACGTAATACTGTATAACATGATACGATATATCCTAATGCTATATAACGTTATAACTTATATCGTAAAAGTATATAACGTTATACGTAATATCGTAACAGTACTTAACGTTATACGTTATATCGTAATACTATATAACGTTATAAGTCATAACGTATTACTATATAACGTGATACGATATATCGTAATGCTATATAACGTTATACGTTATATGGCAATAGCATATAACGTTATACGATATAACGTAATACTATATAACGTTATACGTTATATCGTAATAGTATATAACGTTATACGATACATCGTAATAGTATATAACATGATACGATACATCCTAATGCTATATAACGTTATACCTTGAATCGCAATAGTATATAACGTTATACGCTATACCGTAACAGTATATAACGTAATACGTTATTTCGTAATACCATATAACGTTATAAGTTATATCGTAATTGTACATAACGTTATACGTTATATCGCAATAGTATATACCGTTATACGTTATAACGTATTACTGTACAACGAGATACGATATATCGTAATGCTATATAACGTTATAACTTATATCGTAATAGTATATAACTTTATACGTTATATCGTAACAGTATATAACGTTATACGTTACGTCGTATTACTATATAACTTTATCCGTTGTGACGTAATACTATAAAACGTGATACGATATATCGTAATGCTATATAACGTTATACGTTATATCGCAATAGTATATAACGTTATACGTTATAACGTATTACTATATAACGAGATACGATATATCGTAATGCTATATAACGTTATAACTTGTATCGTAATAATATATGATGTTATACGTTATATCGTAATAGTATATAACGTTATACGTTATATCGTAATAGTATATAACGTTATACGTTATATCCTAATACTATATAACGTTATACGATATAACGTAATATTATATAACATGATACGATATATCCTAATCCTATATAACGTTATACCTTGAATCGCAATAGTATATAACGTTATACGTTATATCGTAATTGTATATAACGTTATACGTTATACCGTAACAGTATATAACGTTATACGTTATATAGCAATAGTATATAACGTTATACGTTGTATGGTAATAGTATATAACGTTATACGTTATATCGTAATTGTATATAACGTTATACGTTATATCGTAATTGTACATAACGCTATACGTTATATCGCAATAGTATATAACGTTATACGTTATAACGTATTACTATATAACGACATACGATATATCATAATGCTACATAACGTTGTAACCTATATCGTAATAATATATAACGTTATACGTTATATCGTTATTGTATATAAAGTTATACGTTATACCGTAACTGTATATAACGTTATACGTTATATCGTAATTGTATATAACGTTATACGTTATATCGTAATTGTACATACCGTTATACGTTATATCGCAATAGTATATACCGTTATACGTTATAACGTATTACTATATAACGAGATACGATATATCGTAATGCTATATACCGTTATAACTTATATCGTAATAGTATATAACGTTATGCGTCATAACGTATTACTATATAACGAGATACGATATATCGTAATGCTATATAACGAGATACGATATATCGTAATGCTATATAACGTTATAACTTGTATCGTAATAATATATAACGTTATACGTTATATCGTAATAGTATATAACGTTATACGTTATATCCTAATACTATATAACGTTATACGATATAACGTAATACTATATAACGTGATACGATATATCCTAATGCTATATAACGTTGTATCTTTAATCGCAATAGTATATAACGTTATACGTTATATCGTAATTGTATATAACGTTATACGTTATACCGTAACAGTATATAACGTTATACGTTATATCGTAATAACATACAACGTTATACGTTATAACGTAATACTATATGACGTGATGCGATATATCGTAATGCTATATAACGTTGTAACCTATATCGTAATAATATATAACGTTATACGTTATATCGTTATTGTATATAACGTTATACGTTATACCGTAACTGTATATAACGTTATACGTTATATCGTAATTGTATATAACGTTATACGTTATATCGTAATTGTACATACCGTTATACGTTATATCGCAATAGTATATACCGTTATACGTTATAACGTATTACTATATAACGAGATACGATATATCGTAATGCTATATACCGTTATAACTTATATCGTAATAGTATATAACGTTATGCGTCATAACGTATTACTATATAACGAGATACGATATATCGTAATGCTATATAACGAGATACGATATATCGTAATGCTATATAACGTTATAACTTGTATCGTAATAATATACAACGTTATACGTTATATCGTAATAGTATATAACGTTATACGTTATATCCTAATACTATATAACGTTATACGATATAACGTAATACTATATAACGTGATACGATATATCCTAATGCTATATAACGTTGTATCTTTAATCGCAATAGTATATAACGTTATACGTTATATCGTAATTGTATATAACGTTATACGTTATACCGTAACAGTATATAACGTTATACGTTATATCGTAATAACATACAACGTTATACGTTATAACGTAATACTATATAACGTGATGCGATATATCGTAATGCTATATAACGTTGTAACCTATATCGTAATAATATATAACGTTATACGTTATATCGTTATTGTATATAACGTTATACGTTATACCGTAACTGTATATAACGTTATACGTTATATCGTAATTGTATATAACGTTATACGTTATATCGTAATTGTACATACCGTTATACGTTATATCGCTATAGTATATACCGTTATACGTTATAACGTATTACTATATAACGAGATACGATATATCGTAATGCTATAGACCATTATAACTTATATCCTAATTAGTATATAACGTTATGCGTCATAACGTATTACTATATAACATGATACGATATATCGTAGTGCTATATAACGTTATACGTTATATCGCAATAGTATATAACGTTATACGTTATATCGTTATACTACATAACGTTATACGTTATATCGTTATGCTATATAACGTTATACGTTATATCGTAATAGTATATAACGTTATACGTTACATCCTAATACTATATAACGTTATACGATACAACGTAATACTATATAACATGATACGATATATCCTAATGGTATATAACGTTATACCTTGAATCGCAATAGTATATAACGTTATACGTTATATCGTAATTGTATATAACGTTATACGTTATACCGTAACAGTATATAACGTAATACGTTATATCGTAATAGTATATAACGTTATACGTTATATCGTAATAGTATATAACATGATACGATATATCGTAATGCTATATAACGTTATACGTTATATCGCAATAGTATATAACGTTATACGATATAACGTAATACTATATAACGTTATACGTTATATCGTAATAGTATATAACATGATACGATATATCGTAATACTATATAACGTCATACGTTATATCGCAATAGTATATAAAGTTATACATTGTATAGTAATAATATATAACGTTATACGTTATATAGTAATTGTACATAACGTTACACGTTATACCGTAACTGTATATAACGTTATACGTTATATCGTAATTGTATATAACGTTATACGTTATATCGTTATACTGTATAACGTTATACGTTATACCGTAATAGTATATAACATGATACGATATATCGTAATGCTATATAACATGATACGATATATCCTAATGCTATATAACGTTATACGTTATATCGTATTACTATATAACTTTATCCGTTGTGACGTAATACTATAAAACGTGATACGATATATCGTAATGCTATATAACCTTATACGTTATATCGCAATAGTATATAACGTTATACGTTATAACGTATTACTATATAACGAGATACGATATATCGTAATGCTATATAACGTTATAACTTGTATCGTAATAATATATGACGTTATACGTTATATCGTAATTGTATATAACGTTATACGTTATACCGTAACAGTATATAACGTTATACGTTATATCGTAATAACATACAACGTTATACGTTATAACGTAATACTATATAACGTGATGCGATATATCGTAATGCTATATAACGTTGTAACCTATATCGTAATAATATATAACGTTATAACTTATATCTTTATAGTATATAACGTTATACGTTATCCCGCAACAGCATATAACGTAATACGTTATATCGTAATAGTATATGACGTTATACGTTATATCGTAGTAGTAAATAACATGATACAATATATCGTAATGCTATATAACGTTATACGTTATATCGCAATAGTACATAACGTTATACCATGTATCGTAATACTATATAACGTTATACGTTATATCGCAATAATATATAACGTTATACGATATAACGTAATACTATATAACGTTATACATTATATCGTAATAGAATATAACATGATACGATATATCGTAATGCTATATAACGTCATACGTTATATCGCAATAGTATATAACGTTATACATTGTATAGTAATAATATATAACGTTATACGTTATATAGTAATTGTATATAACGTTATACGTTATACCGTAACTGTATATAACGTTATACGTTATATCGTAATTGTATATAACGTGATACGATATATCGTAATGCTATATAACGTTATACGTTATATCGCAATAGTATATAACGTTATACGTTATAACGTATTACTATATAACGAGATACGATATATCGTAATGCTATATAACGAGATACGATATATCGTAGTGCTATATAACGTTATAACTTGTATCGTAATAATATATAACGTTATGCGTTATAACGTATTACTATATAACATGATACGATATATCGTAATGCTATATAACGTTATACGTTATATCGCTATAGTATATAACGTTATACGTTATATCGTAATTGTATATAACGTTATACGTTATATCGTAATTGTACATACCGTTATACGTTATGTCGCAATAGTATATACCGTTATACGTTATATAGCAATATTATATAACGTTATACGTTATATAGCAATAGTATATAACGTTATACGTTGTATGGTAATAGTATATAACGTTATACGTTATATCGTAATTGTATATAACGTTATACGTTATATCGTAATTGTACATAACGCTATACGTTATATCGCAATAGTATATACCGTTATACGTTATAACGTATTACTATATAACGAGATACGATATATCGTAATGTTATATACCGTTATAACTTATATCGTAATAGTATATAACGTTATGCGTCATAACGTATTACTATATAACATGATACGATATATCGTAATGCTGTATAACGTTATACGTTATATCGCAATAGTATATAACGTTATACCATGTATCGTAATACTATATAACGTTATACGTTATATCGCAATAATATATAACGTTATACGATATAACGTAATACTATATAACGTTATACGTTATATCGTAATAGAATATAACATGATACGATATATGGTAATGCTATATAACGTTATAACTTATATCGATATAGTATATAACGTTATACGTTATATCGTAACAGTATATAACGTTATACGTTATATCGTAACAGTATATAACGTTATACGTTATATCGTAACAGTATATAACGTTATACGTTATATCGTAACAGTATATAACGTTATACGTTATATCGTAACAGTATATAACGTTATACGTTATATCGTATTACTATATAACTTTATGCGTTGTGACGTAATACTATAAAACGTGATACGATACATCGTAATGCTATATAACGTTATACGTTATATCGCAATAGTATATAACGTTATACGTTATAACGTAATAGTATATAACGACATACGATATATCATAATGCTATATAACGTTGTAACCTATATCGTAATAATATATAACGTTATACGTTATATCGTTATTGTATATAACGTTATACGTTATACCGTAACTGTATATAACGTTATACGTTATATCGTAATTGTATATAACGTTATACGTTATATCGTAACAGTATATAACGTTATACGTTATATCGTAACAGTATATAACGTTATACGTTATATCGCAATAGTATATACCGTTATACGTCATAACGTATTACTATATAACGAGATACGATATATCGTAATGCTATGTACCGTTATAACTTATATCGTAATAGTATATAACGTTATGCGTCATAACGTATTACTATATATCATGATACGATATATCGTAATGCTATATAACGTTATACGTTATATCGCAATAGTATATAACGTTATACGTTATATCGTAATTGTATATACCGTTATGCGTTATATCGTAATAGTATATACCGTTATACGTTATAACGTATTACTATATAACTTTATACGTTGTGACGTAATACTATAAAGCGTGATACGATATATCGTAATGCCATATAACGTTATACGTTATATCGCAATAGTATATAACGTTATACGTTATAACGTAATAGTATATAACAATATACGTTATAACGTATTACTATATAACGTAATACGATATATCGTAATGCTATATAACGTTATAACTTATATCGTAATAGTATATAAGGTTATACGTTATATCGTAATTGTATATAACGTTGTACGTTTTATCGTAATACTATATAACGTTATAGGTTATATCGTAATTGTATATGCCGTTATACGTTATATCGCAATAGTATATACCGTTATACGTTATAACGTATTACTATATAACGAGATACGATATATCTTAATGCTATATAACGTTATACGTTATATCGCAATAGTATATAACGTTATACGTTATATCGTATTACTATATAACTTTATACGTTGTGACGTAATACTATAAAGCGTGATACGATATATCGTAATGCCATATAACGTTATACGTTATATCGCAACAGTATATAACGTTATACGTTATAACGTAATAGTATATAACAATATACGTTATAACGTATTACTATATAACGTAATACGATATATCGTAATGCTATATAACGTTATAACTTATATCGTAATAGTATATAAGGTTATACGTTATATCGTAATTGTATATAACGTTGTACGTATTATCGTAATACTATATAACGTTATAGGTTATATGGTAATAGTATATAACGTTGTACGATATACGGCAATGCTATATAACATTATACCTTGTATAGTAATAGTATATAACGATATACGTTATATCGCAATAGTATATAACGTTATACGTTATATCGTTATACTATATAACGTTATACGTTATATCGTTATACTATATAACGTTATACGTTATATCGTAATAGTATATAACGTTATAACTTATATCGTAATAGTATATAACGTTATGCGTTATAACGTATTACTATATAACATGATACGATATATCGTAATGCTATATAACGTTATACGTTATATCGCTATAGTATATAACGTTATACGTTATATCGTAATAGTATATAATATGATACGATATATCGTAATGCTATATAACGTTATACCTTGTATAGTAATAGTATATAACGATATACGTTATATCGCAATAGTATATAACGTATTACGATATAACGTAATACTGTATAACATGATACGATATATCCTAATGGTATATAACGTTATAACTTATATCGTAATAGTATATAACGTTATACGTAATATCGTAACAGTATTTAACGTTATACGTTATATCGTAATACTATATAAAGTTATACGTTATAACGTAATACTATATAACGTGATACGATATATCGTAATAGTATATAACGTTATACGTTATATCGTAACAGTATTTAACGTTATACGTTATATCGTAATACTATATAACGTTATAAGTTATAACGTATTACTATATAACGTGATACGATATATCGTAATGCTATATAACGTTATACGTTATATGGCAATAGTATATAACGTTATACGATATAACGTAATACTATATAACGTTATAAGTTATAACGTATTACTATATAACATGATACGATATATCGTAAAGCTATATAACGTTATACCACGTATCGTAATAGTATATAACGATATACGTTATATCGCAATAGTATATAACGTTATACGATATAACGTAATACTGTATAACATGATACGATATATCCTAATGCTATATAACGTTATAACTTATATCGTAATAGTATATAACGTTATACGTAATATCTAACAGTATTTAACGTTATACGTTATATCGTAATACTATATAAAGTTATACGTTATAACGTAATACTATATAACGTGATACGATATATCGTAATAGTATATAACGTTATACGTTATATCGTAACAGTATTTAACGTTATACGTTATATCGTAATACTATATAACGTTATAAGTTATAACGTATTACTATATAACGTGATACGATATATCGTAATGCTATATAACGTTATACGTTATATGGCAATAGTATATAACGTTATACGATATAACGTAATACTATATAACGTTATACGTTATATCGTAATAGTTTATAACGTTATACGATATATCGTAATAGTATATAACATGATACGATATATCGTAAAGCTATATAACGTTATACCATGTATCGTAATAGTATATAACGTTATACGTTATATCGCAATAGTATATAACGGTATACGATATAACGTAATAATATATAACATGATACGATATATCCTAATGCTATATAACGTTATACCTTGAATCGCAATAGTATATGACGTTATACGCTATACCGTAACAGTATATACCGTAATACGTTATTTCGTAATACCATATAACGTTATACGTTATATCGTAATTGTACATAACGTTATACGTTATATCGCAATGGTATATAACGTTATACGTTATATCGTAATTGTATATACCGTTATGCGTTATATCGTAATAGTATATACCGTTATACGTTATAACGTATTACTATATAACGAGATACGATATATCGTAATGCTATATAACGTTATACGTTATATCGCAATAGTATATAACGTTATACCTTGAATCGCAATAGTATATAACGTTATACGTTATATCGTAATTGTATATAACGTTATACGTTATATCGTAATTGTATATACCGTTATACGTTATATCGTATTACTATATAACTTTATACGTTGTGACGTAATACTATAAAGCGTGATACGATATATCGTAATGCCATATAACGTTATACGTTATATCGCAATAGTATATAACGTTATACGTTATAACGTAATAGTATATAACAATATACGTTATAACGTATTACTATATAACGTAATACGATATATCGTAATGCTATATAACGTTATAACTTATATCGTAATACTATATAAGGTTATACGTTATATCGTAATTGTATATAACGTTGTACGTTTTATCGTAATACTATATAACGTTATAGGTTATATCGTAATTGTATATACCGTTATACGTTATATCGCAATAGTATATACCGTTATACGTTATAACGTATTACTATATAACGAGATACGATATATCTTAATGCTATATAACGTTATACGTTATATCGCAATAGTATATAACGTTATACGTTATATCGCAATAGTATATAACGTTATACGTTATATCGTATTACTATATAACTTTATACGTTGTGACGTAATACTATAAAGCGTGATACGATATATCGTAATGCCATATAACGTTATACGTTATATCGCAATAGTATATAACGTTATACGTTATAACGTAATAGTATATAACAATATACGTTGTAACGTATTACTATACAACGTAATACGATATATCGTAATGCTATATAACGTTATAACTTATATCGTAATACTATATAAGGTTATAAGTTATATCGTAATTGTATATAACGTTGTATGTTTTATCGTAATACTATATAACGTTATAGGTTATATGGTAATAGTATATAACGTTGTACGATATACGGCAATGCTATATAACTTTATACCTTGTATAGTAATAGTATATAACGATATACGTTATATCGCAATAGTATATAACGTTATACGATATAACGTAATACTGTATAACATGATACGATATATCCTAATGCTATATAACGTTATAACTTATATCGTAATAGTATATAACGTTATACGTAATATCGTAACAGTATTTAACGTTATACGTTATATCGTAATACTATATAAAGTTATACGTTATAACGTAATACTATATAACGTGATACGATATATCGTAATAGTATATAACGTTATACGTTATATCGTAACAGTATTTAACGTTATACGTTATATCGTAATACTATATAACGTTATAAGTTATAACGTATTACTATATAACGTGATACGATATATCGTAATGCTATATAACGTTATACGTTATATGGCAATAGTATATAACGTTATACGATATAACGTAATACTATATAACGTTATAAGTTATAACATATTACTATATAACATGATACGATATATCGTAAAGCTATATAACGTTATACCATGTATCGTAATAGTATATAACGATATACGTTATATCGCAATAGTATATAACGTTATACGATATAACGTAATACTGTATAACATGATACGATATATCCTAATGCTATATAACGTTATAACTTATATCGTAATAGTATATAACGTTATACGTAATATCTAACAGTATTTAACGTTATACGTTATATCGTAATACTATATAAAGTTATACGTTATAACGTAATACTATATAACGTGATACGATATATCGTAATAGTATATAACGTTATACGTTATATCGTAACAGTATTTAACGTTATACGTTATATCGTAATACTATATAACGTTATAAGTTATAACGTATTACTATATAACGTGATACGATATATCGTAATGCTATATAACGTTATACGTTATATGGCAATAGTATATAACGTTATACGATATAACGTAATACTATATAACGTTATACGTTATATCGTAATAGTTTATAACGTTATACGATATATCGTAATAGTATATAACATGATACGATATATCGTAAAGCTATATAACGTTATACCATGTATCGTAATAGTATATAACGTTATACGTTATATCGCAATAGTATATAACGGTATACGATATAACGTAATAATATATAACATGATACGATATATCCTAATGCTATATAACGTTATACCTTGAATCGCAATAGTATATGACGTTATACGCTATACCGTAACAGTATATACCGTAATACGTTATTTCGTAATACCATATAACGTTATACGTTATATCGTAATTGTACATAACGTTATACGTTATATCGCAATGGTATATAACGTTATACGTTATATCGTAATTGTATATACCGTTATGCGTTATATCGTAATAGTATATACCGTTATACGTTATAACGTATTACTATATAACGAGATACGATATATCGTAATGCTATATAACGTTATACGTTATATCGCAATAGTATATAACGTTATACCTTGAATCGCAATAGTATATAACGTAATACGATATATCGTAATTGTATATAACGTTATACGTTATATCGTAATTGTATATACCGTTATACGTTATATCGTATTACTATATAACTTTATACGTTGTGACGTAATACTATAAAGCGTGATACGATATATCGTAATGCCATATAACGTTATACGTTATATCGCAATAGTATATAACGTTATACGTTATAACGTAATAGTATATAACAATATACGTTATAACGTATTACTATATAACGTAATACGATATATCGTAATGCTATATAACGTTATAACTTATATCGTAATACTATATAAGGTTATACGTTATATCGTAATTGTATATAACGTTGTACGTTTTATCGTAATACTATATAACGTTATAGGTTATATCGTAATTGTATATACCGTTATACGTTATATCGCAATAGTATATACCGTTATACGTTATAACGTATTACTATATAACGAGATACGATATATCTTAATGCTATATAACGTTATACGTTATATCGCAATAGTATATAACGTTATACGTTATAACGTAATAGTATATAACAATATACGTTATAACGTATTACTATACAACGTAATACGATATATCGTAATGCTATATAACGTTATAACTTATATCGTAATACTATATAAGGTTATAAGTTATATCGTAATTGTATATAACGTTGTATGTTTTATCGTAATACTATATAACGTTATAGGTTATATGGTAATAGTATATAACGTTGTACGATATACGGCAATGCTATATAACTTTATACCTTGTATAGTAATAGTATATAACGATATACGTTATATCGCAATAGTATATAACGTTATACGATATAACGTAATACTGTATAACATGATACGATATATCCTAATGCTATATAACGTTATAACTTATATCGTAATAGTATATAACGTTATACGTAATATCGTAACAGTATTTAACGTTATACGTTATATCGTAATACTATATAAAGTTATACGTTATAACGTAATACTATATAACGTGATACGATATATCGTAATAGTATATAACGTTATACGTTATATCGTAACAGTATTTAACGTTAAACGTTATATCGTAACAGTATTTAACGTTATACGTTATATCGTAATACTATATAACGTTATAAGTTATAACGTATTACTATATAACGTGATACGATATATCGTAATGCTATATAACGTTATACGTTATATGGCAATATTATATAACGTTATACGATATAACGTAATACTATATAACGTTATACGTTATATCGTAATAGTTTATAACGTTCTACGATATATCGTAATAGTATATAACATGATACGATATATCGTAAAGCTATATAACGTTATACCATGTATCGTAATAGTATATAACGATATACGTTATATCGCAATAGTATATAACGTTATACGATATAACGTAATACTGTATAACATGATACGATATATCCTAATGCTATATAACGTTATAACTTATATCGTAATAGTATATAACGTTATACGTAATATCTAACAGTATTTAACGTTATACGTTATATCGTAATACTATATAAAGTTATACGTTATAACGTAATACTATATAACGTGATACGATATATCGTAATAGTATATAACGTTATACGTTATATCGTAACAGTATTTAACGTTATACGTTATATCGTAATACTATATAACGTTATAAGTTATAACGTATTACTATATAACGTGATGCGATATATCCTAATGCTATATAACGTTATACCTTGAATCCCAATAGTATATAACGTTATACGATATATCGTAATTGTATATAACGTTATACGTTATACCGTAACAGTATATAACGTTATACGTTATATCAGAATAGCATATAACGTTATACGTTATAACGTATTACTATATAACGAGATACGATATATCCTAATGCTATATAACGTTATACCTTGAATCCCAATAGTATATAACGTTATACGATATATCGTAATTGTATATAACGTTATACGTTATACCGTAACAGTAGATAACGTTATAGGTTATATCGCAATAGCATATAACGTTATACGTTAGAACGTAATACTATATAACGTGATGCGATATATCGTAATGCTATATAACGTTATACGTTATATCGTAATAGTATCTAACGTTATACGTTATAACGTATTACTATATAACGAGATACGATATATCCTAATGCTATATAACGTTATACCTTGAATCCCAATAGTATATAACGTTTTACGTTATATCGTAATTGTATATAACGTTATACGTTATATCGTAATTGTACATAACGCTATACGTTATATCGCAATAGTATATAACGTTATACGTTATAACGTATTACTATATAACGACATACGATATATCGTAATGCTATATACCGTTATAACTTATATCGTAATTAGTATATAACGTTATGCGTCATAACGTATTACTATATAACATGATACGATATATCGTAATGCTATATAACGTTATACGTTATATCGCAATAGTATATAACGTTATACGTTATATCGTTATAATACATAACGTTATACGTTATATCGTTATGCTATATAACGTTATACGTTATATCGTAATAGTATATAACGTTATACGTTACATCCTAATACTATATAACGTTATACGATACAACGTAGTACTATATAACATGATACGATATATCCTAATGGTATATAACGTTATACCTTGAATCGCAATAGTATATAACGTTATACGTTATATCGTTATTGTATATAACGTTATACGTTATACCGTAACAGTAGATAACGTTATACGTTATATCGTAATTGTATATAACGTTATACGTTATATCGTTATACTATATAACGTTATACGTTATACCGTTATAGTATATAACAATGATACGATATATCGTAATGCTATATAACATGATACGATATATCGTAATGCCATATAACGTTATACGTTATATCGCAATAGTACATAACGTTATACGTTATAACGTAATAGTATATAACAATATACGTTATAACGTATTACTATATAACGTAATACGATATATCGTAATGCTATATAACGTTATAACTTATATCGTAATAGTATATAAGGTTATACGTTATATCGTAATTGTACATACCGTTATACGTTATATCGCAATAGTATATACCGTTATACGTTACATCGTAATTGTATATAACGTTATACGTTATACCGTAACAGTATATAACGTAATACGTTATATCGTAATAGTATATAACGTTATACGTTATATCGTTGTGCTATATAACGTTATACGTTATATCGTAATAGTATATAACGTTATACGTTACATCCTAATACTATATAACGTTATACGATACAACGTAGTACTATATAACATGATAAGATATATCCTAATGGTATATAACGTTATACCTTGAATCGCAATAGTATATAACGTTATACGTTATATCGTAATAGTATATAACGTTATACGTTATATCGTTATACTATATAACGTTATACGTTATACCGTTATAGTATATAACAATGATACGATATATCGTAATGCTATATAACATGATACGATATATCGTTATGCTATATAACGTTATACGTTATATCGCAATAGTATATAACGTTATACGTTATAACGTATTACAACATAACGAGATACGATATATCGTAATGCTATATAACGAGATACGATATATCGTAATGCTATATAACGTTATAACTTGTATCGTAATAATATATAACGTTATACGTTATATCGTAATAGTATATAACGTTATGCGTTATATCCTAATACTATATAACGTTATACGATATAACGTAATACTATATAACATGATACGATATATCCTAATGCTATATAACGTTGTATCTTTTATCGCAATAGTATATAACGTTATACGTTACATCCTACTACTATATAACGTTACACGATACAACGTAATACTATATAACATGATACGATATATCCTAATGGTATATAACGTTATACCTTGAAACGCAATAGTATATAACGTTATACGTTATATCGTAATAGTATATAACATGATACGATATATCGTAATGCTATATAACGTCATACGTTATATCGCAATAGTATATAACGTTATACATTGTATAGTAATAATATATAACGTTATACGTTATATAGTAATTATATATAACGTTATACGTTATACCGTAACTGTATATAACGTTATACGTTATATCGTAATTGTATATAACGTTATACGTTATATCGTTATACTATATAACGTTATACGTTATACCGTAATAGTATATAACATGATACGATATATCGTAATGCTATATAACATGATACGATATATCGTAATGCTATATAACATGATACGATATATCCTAATGCCATATAACGTTATACGTTATATCGCAATAGTATATGACATTATACGTTATAACGTAATAGTATAGAACAATATACGTTATAACGTATTACTATATAACGTAATACGATATATCGTAATGCTATATAACGTTATACGTTATATCGCAATAGTATATAACGTTATACCATGTATCGTAATACTATATAACGTTATACGTTATATCGCAATAATATATAACGTTATACGATATAACGTAATACTATATAACGTTATACGTTATATCGTAATAGAATATAACATGATACGATATATCGTAATGCTATATAACGTTATAACTTATATCGTCATAGTATATAACGTTATACGTTATATCGTAACAGTATATAACGTTATACGTTATATCGTATTACTATATAACTTTATGCGTTGTGACGTAATACTATAAAACGTGATACGATATATCGTAATGCTATATAACGTTATACGTTATATCGCAATAGTATATAACGTTATACGTTATAACGTATTACTATATAACGAGATACGATATATCGTAATGCTATATAACGTTATAACTTGTATCGTAATAATATATGACGTTATACGTTATATCGTAATAGTATATAACGTTATACGTTATATCCTAATACTATATAACGTTATACGATATAATGTAATATTATATAACATGATACGATATATCCTAATCCTATATAACGTTATACCTTGAATCGCAATAGTATATAACGTTATACGTTATATCGTAATTATATATAACGTTATACGTTATACCGTAACTGTATATAACGTTATACGTTATATAGCAATAGTATATAACGTTATACGTTGTATGGTAATAGTATATAACGTTATACGTTATATCGTAATTGTATATAGCGTTATACGTTATATCGTAATTGTACATAACGCTATACGTTATATCGCAATAGTATATAACGTTATACGTTATAGCGTATTACTATATAACGACATACGATATATCATAATGCTATATAACGTTGTAACCTATATCGTAATAATATATAACGTTATACGTTATATCGTTATTGTATATAACGTTATACGTTATACCGTAACTGTATATAACGTTATACGTTATATCGTAATTGTATATAACGTTATACGTTATACCGTAACTGTATATAACGTTATACGTTATAACGTATTACTATATAACGAGATACGATATATCGTAATGCTATATAACGAGATACGATATATCGTAATGCTATATAACGTTATAACTTGTATCGTAATAATATATAACGTTATACGTTATATCGTAATTGTATATAACGTTATACGTTATATCGTAATTGTACATACCGTTATACGTTATATCGCAATAGTATATACCGTTATACGTTATAACGTAATTGTATATACCGTTATGCGTTATATCGTAATAGCATATACCGTTATACGTTATAACGTATTACTATATAACTTTATACGTTGTGACGTAATACTATAAAGCGTGACACGATATATCGTAATGCCATATAACGTTATACGTTATATCGCAATAGTATATAACGTTATACGTTATAACGTAATAGTATATAACAATATACGTTATAACGTATTACTATATAACGTAATACGATATATCGTAATGCTATATAACGTTTTACGTTATATCGTAATAGTATATAAGGTTATACGTTATATCGTAATTGTATATAACGTTGTACGTTTTATCGTAATACTATATAACGTTATAGGTTATATCGTAATTGTATATACCGTTATACGTTATATCGCAATAGTATATACCGTTATACGTTATAACGTATTACTATATAACGAGATACGATATATCTTAATGCTATATAACGTTATACGTTATATCGCAATAGTATATAACGATATACGTTATATCGTATTACTATATAACTTTATACGTTGTGACGTAATACTATAAAGCGTGATACGATATATCGTAATGCCATATAACGTTATACGTTATATCGCAATAGTATATAACGATATACGTTATATCGCAATAGTATATAACGTTATACGATATAACGTAATACTGTATAACATGATACGATATATCCTAATGCTATATAACGTTATAACTTATATCGTAATAGTATATAACGTTATACGTAATATCGTAACAGAATTTAACGTTATACGTTATATCGTAATACTATATAAAGTTATACGTTATAACGTAATACTATATAACGTGATACGATATATCGTAATAGTATATAACGTTATACGTTATATGGCAATAGTATATAACGTTATACGATATAACGTAATACTATATAACGTTATACGTTATATCGTAATAGAATATAACATGATACGATATATCGTAATGCTATATAACGTTATAACTTATATCGTCATAGTATATAACGTTATACGTTATATCGTAACAGTATATAACGTTATACGTTATATCGTAACAGTATATAACGTTATACGTTATATCGTAACAGTATATAACGTTATACGTTATATCGTAACAGTATATAACGTTATACGTTATATCGTAACAGTATATAACGTTATACGTTATATCGTATTACTATATAACTTTATGCGTTGTGACGTAATACTATAAAACGTGATACGATATATCGTAATGCTATATAACGTTATACGTTATATCGCAATAGTATATAACGTTATACGTTATAACGTATTACTATATAACGAGATACGATATATCGTAATGCTATATAACGTTATAACTTGTATCGTAATAATATATGACGTTATACGTTATATCGTAATAGTATATAACGTTATACGTTATATCCTAATACTATATAACGTTATACGATATAACGTAATATTATATAACATGATACGATATATCCTAATCCTATATAACGTTATACCTTGAATCGCAATAGTATATAACGTTATACGTTATATCGTAATTATATATAACGTTATACGTTATACCGTAACTGTATATAACGTTATACGTTATATAGCAATAGTATATAACGTTATACGTTGTATGGTAATAGTATATAACGTTATACGTTATATCGTAATTGTATATAGCGTTATACGTTATATCGTAATTGTACATAACGCTATACGTTATATCGCAATAGTATATAACGTTATACGTTATAGCGTATTACTATATAACGACATACGATATATCATAATGCTATATAACGTTGTAACCTATATCGTAATAATATATAACGTTATACGTTATATCGTTATTGTATATAACGTTATACGTTATACCGTAACTGTATATAACGTTATACGTTATATCGTAGTTGTATATAACGTTATACGTTATACCGTAACTGTATATAACGTTATACGTTATAACGTATTACTATATAACGAGATACGATATATCGTAATGCTATATAACGAGATACGGTATATCGTAATGCTATATAACGTTATAACATGTATCGTAATAATATATAACGTTATACGTTATATCGTAATTGTATATAACGTTATACGTTATATCGTAATTGTACATACCGTTATACGTTATATCGCAATAGTATATACCGTTATACGTTATAACGTAATTGTATATACCGTTATGCGTTATATCGTAATAGCATATACCGTTATACGTTATAACGTATTACTATATAACTTTATACGTTGTGACGTAATACTATAAAGCGTGATACGATATATCGTAATGCCATATAACGTTATACGTTATATCGCAATAGTATATAACGTTATACGTTATAACGTAATAGTATATAACAATATACGTTATAACGTATTACTATATAACGTAATACGATATATCGTAATGCTATATAACGTTTTACGTTATATCGTAATAGTATATAAGGTTATACGTTATATCGTAATTGTATATAACGTTGTACGTTTTATCGTAATACTATATAACGTTATAGGTTATATCGTAATTGTATATACCGTTATACGTTATATCGCAATAGTATATACCGTTATACGTTATAACGTATTACTATATAACGAGATACGATATATCTTAATGCTATATAACGTTATACGTTATATCGCAATAGTATATAACGTTATACGTTATATCGTATTACTATATAACTTTATACGTTGTGACGTAATACTATAAAGCGTGATACGATATATCGTAATGCCATATAACGTTATACGTTATATCGCAATAGTATATAACGATATACGTTATATCGCAATAGTATATAACGTTATACGATATAACGTAATACTGTATAACATGATACGATATATCCTAATGCTATATAACGTTATAACTTATATCGTAATAGTATATAACGTTATACGTAATATCTAACAGTATTTAACGTTATACGTTAAATCGTAATACTATATAAAGTTATACGTTATAACGTAATACTATATAACGTGATACGATATATCGTAATAGTATATAACGTTATACGTTATGTCGTAACAGTATTTAACGTTATACGTTATATCGTAATACTATATAACGTTATAACTTATAACGTATTACTATATAACGTGATACGATATATCGTAATGCTATATAACGTTATACGTTATATGGCAATAGTATATAACGTTATACGATATAACGTAATACTATATAACGTTATACGTTATATCGTAATAGTTTATAAAGTTATACGATATATCGTAATAGTATATAACATGATACGATATATCGTAAAGCTATATAACGTTATACCATGTATCGTAATAGTATATAACGTTATACGTTATATCGCAATAGTATATAACGGTATACGATATAACGTAATAATATATAACATGATACGATATATCCTAATGCTATATAACGTTATACCTTGAATCGCAATAGTATATGACGTTATACGCTATACCGTAACAGTATATACCGTAATACCTTATTTCGTAATACCATATAACGTTATACGTTATATCGTAATTGTACATAACGTTATACGCTATATCGCAATAGTATATAACGTTATACGTTATATCGTAATTGTATATACCGTTATGCGTTATATCGTAATAGTATATACCGTTATACGTTATAACGTATTACTATATAACGAGATACGATATATCGTAATGCTATATAACGTTATACGTTATATCGCAATAGTATATAACGTTATACCTTGAATCGAAATAGTATATAACGTTATACGTTATATCGTAATTGTATATAACGTTATACGTTATATCGTAATTGTATATACCGTTATACGTTATAGCGCAATAGTATATACCGTTATACGTTATAACGTATTACTATATAACGAGATACGATATATCTTAATGCTATATAACGTTATACGTTATATCGCAATAGTATATAACGTTATACGTTATATCGTATTACTATATAACTTTATACGTTGTGACGTAATACTATCAAGCGTGATACGATATATCGTAATGCCATATAACGTTATACGTTATATCGCAATAGTATATAACGTTATACGTTATAACGTAATAGTATATAACAATATACGTTATAACGTATTACAATATAACGTAATACGATATATCCTAATGCTATATAACGTTATAACTTATATCGTAATAGTATATAACGTTATACGTAATATCGTAACAGAATTTAACGTTATACGTTATATCGTAATACTATATAAAGTTATACGTTATAACGTAATACTATATAACGTGATAAGATATATCGTAATAGTATATAACGATATACGTTATATCGCAATAGTATATAACGTAATACGTTATATCGTTATACTATATAACGTTATACGTTATATCGTAATAGTATATAACGTTATAACTTATATCGTAATAGTATATAACGTTATGCGTTATAACGTATTACTATATAACATGATACGATATATCGTAATGCTACATAACGTTATACGTTATATCGCTATAGTATATAACGTTATACGTTATATCGTAATAGTATATAATATGATACGATATATCGTAATGCTATATAACGTTATACCATGTATCGTAATAGTATATAACGTTATACGTTATATCGCAATAGTATATAACGTTATACGATATAACGTAATACTGTATAACATGATACGATATATCCTAATGCTATATAACGTTATAACTTATATCGTAATAGTATATAACGTTATACGTAATATCTAACTGTATTTAACGTTATACGTTATTTCGTAATACCATATAACGTTATACGTTATATCGTAATTGTACATAACGTTATACGTTATACCGTAACAGTATATAACGTAATACGTTATATCGTAATAGTATATAACGTCTTACGTTATAACGTATTACTATATAACGAGATACGGTATATCTTAATGCTATATAACGTTATACGTTATATCGCAATAGTATATAACGTTATACGTTATATCGTATTACTATATAACTTTATACGTTGTGACGTAATACTATAAAGCGTGATACGATATATCGTAATGCCATATAACGTTATACGTTATATCGCAATAGTATATAACGTTATACGTTATAACGTAATAGTATATAACAATATACGTTATAACGTTACTATATAACGTAATACGATATATCGTAATGCTATATAACGTTATAACTTATATCGTAATAGTATATAAGGTTATACGTAATATCGTAACAGTATTTAACGTTATACGTTATACCGTAACAGTATATAACATGATACGATATATCGTAATGCTATACAACGTTATACGTTATATCGCAATAGTATATAACGTTATACGATATAACGTAATACTATATAACGTTATACGTTATATCGTAGTAGTATATAACATGATACGATATATCGTAATGCTATATAACGTTATACGTTATATCGCAATAGTATATACCTTTATACGTTATAACGTATTACTATATAACGAGATACGATATATCGTAATGCTATGTACCGTTATAACTTATATCGTAATAGTATATAACGTTATGCGTTATAACGTATTACTATATAACATGATACGATATATCGTAATGCTATATAACGTTATACGTTATATCGCAATAGTATATAACGTTATACGTTATATCGTTATACTATATAACGTTATACGTTATATCGTTATGCTATATAACGTTATACGTTATATCGCAATAGTATATAACGTTATACGTTATATCGTTATACTATATAACGTTATACGTTATATCGTTATGCTATGTAACGTTATACGATATATCGTAATAGTATATAACGTTATAACTTATATCGTAATAGTATACAACGTTATACGTTATATCGCAATAGTATATAACGTTATACGTTATATCGTTATACTATATAACGTTATACGTTATATCGTAATAGCATATAACGTTATAACTTATATCGTAATAGTATATAAAGTTATGCGTTATAACGTATTACTATATGACATGATACCATATATCGTAATGCTATGTAACGTTATACGTTATATCGTATTAACATACAACGTTATACGTTATATCGTAATAACATACAACGTTATACGTTGTAACGTATTACTATATAACGAGATACGATATATCGTAATGCTATATAACGTTATAAGTTATGTCGTAATAGTATATAACGTTATGCGTTATAACGTATTACTATATAACATGATACGATATATCGTAATGCTATATAACGTTATACGTTATATCGCAATAGTATATAACGTTATACGTTATATCGTTATACTATATAACGTTATACGTTATATCGTTATGCTATATAACGTTATACGTTATATCGCAATAGTATATAACGTTATACGTTATATCGTTATACTATATAACGTTATACGTTATATCGTTATGCTATATAACGTTATACGATATATCGTAATAGTATATAACGTTATAACTTATATCGTAATAGTATACAACGTTATACGTTATATCGCAATAGTATATAACGTTATACGTTATATCGTTATACTATATAACGTTATACGTTATATCGTAATAGCATATAACGTTATAACTTATATCGTAATAGTATATAAAGTTATGCGTTATAACGTATTACTATATGACATGATACCATATATCGTAATGCTATGTAACGTTATACGTTATATCGTAATAACATACAACGTTATACGTTATAACGTAATACTATATAACGTGATGCGATATATCGTAATGCTATATAACGTTATACGTTATATCGCAATAGTACATAACGTTATACGTTATACCGTAACAGTATATAACGTTATACGTTATATCGTAATAACATACAACGTTATACGTTATATCGTAATAACATACAACGTTATACGTTATAACGTATTACTATATAACGTGATGCGATATATCGTAATGCTATATAACGTTATACGATATAACGTAATACTATATAACATGATACGATATATCCTAATGCTATATAACGTTGTATCTTTAATCGCAATGGTATATAACGTTATACGTTACATCCTAATACTATATAACGTTATACGATACAACGTAATACTATATAACATGATACGATATATCCTAATGCTATATAACGTTATACGTTGAATCGCAATAGTATATAACGTTATACGTTATATCGTAATTGTATATAACGTTATACGTTATACCGTAACAGTATATAACGTAATACGTTATATCGTAATAGTATATAACGTCTTACGTTATATCGTAATAGTATATAACATGATGCGATATATCGTAATGCTATACAACGTTATACGTTATATCGCAATAGTATATAACGTTATACGATATAACGTAATACGATATAACGTTATACGTTATATCGTAGTAGTATATAACATGATACGATATATCGTAATGCTATATAACGTTATACGTTATATCGCAATAGTATATACCGTTATACGTTATAACGTATTACTATATAACGAGATACGATATATCGTAATGCTATGTACCGTTATAAGTTATATCGTAATAGTATATAACGTTATGCGTTATAACGTATTACTATATAACATGATACGATATATCGTAATGCTATATAACGTTATACGTTATATCGCAATAGTATATAACGTTATACGTTATAACGTATTACTATATAACGAGATACGATATATCGTAATGCTATGTACCGTTATAAGTTATATCGTAATAGTATATAACGTTATGCGTTATAACGTATTACTATATAACATGATACGATATATCGTAATGCTATATAACGTTATACGTTATATCGTAATAGTATATAACGTTATAACTTATATCGTAATAGTATATAACGTTATGCGTTATAACGTATTACTATATGACATGATACCATATATCGTAATGCTATGTAACGTTATACGTTATATCGTAATAACATACAACGTTATACGTTATAACGTAATACTATATAACGTGATGCGATATATCGTAATGCTATATAACGTTATACGTTATATCGCAATAGTACATAACGTTATACGTTATACCGTAACAGTATATAACGTTATACGTTATATCGTAATAACATACAACGTTATAAGTTATAACGTATTACTATATAACGAGATACGATATATCGTAATGCTATATAACGTTATAACTTGTATCGTAATAATATATAACGTTATACGTTATATCGCAATAGTATATACCGCTATACGTTATAACGTATTACTATATAACGAGATACGATATATCGTAATGCTATATACCGTTATAACTTATATCGTAATAGTATATAACGTTATTCGTCATAACGTATTACTATATAACATGATAAGATATATCGTAATGCTATATAACGTTATACGTTATATCGCAATAGTATATAACGTTATACGTTATATCGTTATACTACATAACGTTATACGTTATATCGTTATGCTATGTAACGTTATACGTTATATCGTAATAGTATATAACGTTATGAGTTATATCGTAATAGTATATAACGAGATACGCTATATCTTAATGCTATATAACGTTGTACCTTGAATCGTAATAGTATATAACGTTATACGTTATAACGTAATACTATATAACATGATACGATATATCCTAATGCTACATAACGTTATACCTTGAATCGCAATAGTATATAACGTTATACGTTATACCGTAACAGTATATAACGTTGTACGTTATATCGTAATACCATATAACGTTATACGTTATAACGTAATACTATATAACGTGATGCGATATATCGTAATGCTATATAACTTTATACGTTGTGACGTAATACTATAAAACGTGATACGATATATCGTAATGCCATATAACGTTATACGTTATATCGCAATAGTATATAACGTTATACGATATAACGTAATACTGTATAACATGATACGATATATCCTAATGCTATATAACGTTATAACTTATATCGTAAAAGTATATAACGTTATACGTAATATCGTAACAGTGTTTAACGTTATACGTTATATCGTAATACTATATAACGTTATAAGTTATAACGTATTACTATATAACGTGATACGATATATCGCAATGCTATATAGTGTTATGCGTTATATGGCAATAGCATATAACGTTATACGATGTATCGTAATAATATATAACATGATACGATACATCCTAATGCTATATAACGTTATACCTTGAATCGCAATAGTATATAACGTTATACGCTATACCGTAACAGTATATAACGTAATACGTTATTTCGTAATACCATATAACGTTATACGTTATATCGTAATTGTACATAACGTTATACGTTATATCGCAATAGTATATACCGTTATACGTTATAACGTATTACTGTACAACGAGATACGATATATCGTAATGCTATATAACGTTATAACTTATATCGTAATAGTATATAACGTTATACGTTATAACGTATTACTATATAACGAGATACGGTATATCGTAATGCTATATAACGTTATAACTTATATCGTAATAATATATAACGTTATACGGTATATCGTAATAGTATATAACGTTATACGTTACACCCTAATACTATATAACGTTAAACGATATAACGTAATACTATATAACATGATACGATATATCCTAATGCTATATAACGCTATAGCTTGAATCCCAATAGTATATAACGTTATACGATATATCGTAATTGTATATAACGTTATACGTTATACCGTAACAGTATATACCGTTATACGTTATATCAGAATAGCATATAACGTTATACGTTATAACGTATTACTATATAACGAGATACGATATATCCTAATGGTATATAACGTTTTACCTTGAATCGCAATAGTATATAACGTTATACGTTATATCGTAGTAGTATATAACATGATACGATATATAGTAATGCTATATAACGTTATAACTTATATCGTAATAGTATATACCGTTATACGTTATAACGTATTACTATATAACGAGATACGATATATCGTAATGTTATGTACCGTTATAACTTATATCGTAATAGTATATAACGTTATACGTTATATCGTAACAGTATTTAACGTTATACGTTATATCGTAATACTATATAACGTTATAAGTTATAACGTATTACTATATAACGTGATACGATATATCGTAATGCTATATAACGTTATACGTTATATCGTAATACTATATAACGTTATAGGTTATAACGTATTACTATATAACGTGATACGATATATCGTAATGCTATATAACGTTATACGTTATATCGCAATAGTATATAACGTTGTACGTTATATCGTAATAGTATATAACGTTATACGTTACATCCTAATACTATATAACGTTAAACGATATAACGTAATACTATATAACATGATACGATATATCCTAATGCTATATAACGTTATACCTTGAATCCCAATAGTATATAACGTTATACGATATAACGTAATACTATATAACGTTATACGTTATATCGTAATAGTTTATAACGTTTTACGATATATCGTAATAGTATATAACATGATACGATATATCGTAAAGCTATATAACGTTATACCATGTATCGTAATAGTATATAACGCTATACGTTATATCGCAATAGTATATAACGTTATACGATATAACGTAATACTGTATAACATGATACGATATATCCTAATGCTATATAACGTTATAACTTATATCGTAATAGTATATAACGTTATACGTAATATCTAACAGTATTTAACGTTATACGTTATATCGTAATACTATATAACGTTATACGATATAACGTAATACTGTATAACATGATACGATATATCCTAATGCTATATAACGTTATAACTTATATCGTAATAGTATATAACGTTATACGTAATATCTAACAGTATTTAACGTTATACGTTATATCGTAATACTATATAAAGTTATACGTTATAACGTAATACTATATAACGTGATACGATATATCGTAATAGTATATAACGTTATACGTTATGTCGTAACAGTATTTAACGTTATACGTTATATCGTAATACTATATAACGTTATAACTTATAACGTATTACTATATAACGTGATACGATATATCCTAATGCTATATAACGTTATACCTTGAATCCCAATAGTATATAACGTTATACGATATAACGTAATACTATATAACGTTATACGTTATATCGTAATAGTTTATAAAGTTATACGATATATCGTAATAGTATATAACATGATACGATATATCGTAAAGCTATATAACGTTATACCATGTATCGTAATAGTATATAACGTTACACGTTATATCGCAATAGTATATAACGGTATACGATATAACGTAATAATATATAACATGATACGATATATCCTAATGCTATATAACGGTATACCTTGAATCGCAATAGTATATGACGTTATACGCTATACCGTAACAGTATATACCGTAATACGTTATTTCGTAATACCATATAACGTTATACGTTATATCGTAATTGTACATAACGTTATACGTTATATCGCAATAGTATATAACGTTATACGTTATATCGTAATTGTATATACCGTTATGCGTTATATCGTAATACTATATACCGTTATACGTTATAACGTATTACTATATAACGAGATACGATATATCGTAATGCTATATAACGTTATACGTTATATCGCAATAGTATATAACGTTATACCTTGAATCGCAATAGAATATAACGTTATACGTTATATCGTAATTGTATATAACGTTATACGTTATATCGTAATTGTATATACCGTTATACGTTATAGCGCAATAGTATATACCGTTATACGTTATAACGTATTACTATATAACGAGATACGATATATCTTAATGCTATATAACGTTATACGTTATATCGCAATAGTATATAACGTTATACGTTATATCGCAATAGTATATAACGTTATACGTTATATCGTATTACTATATAACTTTATACGTTGTGACGTAATACTATCAAGCGTGATACGATATATCGTAATGCCATATAACGTTATACGTTATATCGCAATAGTATATAACGTTACACGTTATAACGTAATAGTATATAACAATATACGTTATAACGTATTACTATATAACGTAATACGATATATCGTAATGCTATATAACGTTATAACTTATATCGTAATGCTATATAACGTTATAACTTATATCGTAATACTATATAAGGTTATACGTTATATCGTAATTGTATATAACGTTGTACGTTTTATCGTAATACTATATAACGTTATAGGTTATATGGTATTAGTATCTAACGTTGTACGATATACGGCAACGCTATATAACTTTATACCTTGTATAGTAATAGTATATAACGATATACGTTATATCGCAATGGTATATAACGTTATACGTTATATCGTTATACTATATAACGTTATACGTTATATCGTAATAGTATATAACGTTATAACTTATATCGTAATAGTATATAACGTTATGCGTTATAACGTATTACTATATAACATGATACGATATATCGTAATGCTATATAACGTTATACGTTATATCGCTATAGTATATAACGTTATACGTTATATCGCAATAGTATATAATATGATACGATATATCGTAATGCTATATAACGTTATACCATGTATCGTAATAGTATATAACATGATACGATATATCGTAAAGCAATATAACGTTATACCTTGAATCGCAATAGTATATGACGTTATACGCTATACCGTAACAGTATATACCGTAATACGTTATTTCGTAATACCATATAACGTTATACGTTATATCGTAATTGTACATAACGTTATACGTTATATCGCAATAGTATATAACGTTATACGTTATATCGTAATTGTATATAACGTTATACGTTATATCGTAATTGTATATACCGTTATACGTTATAGCGCAATAGTATATACCGTTATACGTTATAACGTATTACTATATAACGTAATACGATATATCGTAATGCTATATAACGTTATAACTTATATCGTAATACTATATAAGGTTATACGTTACATCGTAATTGTATATAACGTTGTACGTTTTATCGTAATACTATATAACGTTATAGGTTATATGGTATTAGTATATAACGTTGTACGATATACGGCAATGCTATATAACTTTATACCTTGTATAGTAATAGTATATAACGATATACGTTATATCGCAATAGTATATAACGTTATACGTTATATCGTTATACTATATAACGTTATACGTTATATCGTAATAGTATATAACGTTATAACTTATATCGTAATAGTATATAACGTTATGCGTTATAACGTATTACTATATAACATGATACGATATATCGTAATGCTATATAACGTTATACGTTATATCGCTATAGTATATAACGTTATACGTTATATCGTAATAGTATATAATATGATACGATATATCGTAATGCTATATAACGTTATACCATGTATCGTAATAGTATATAACGTTATACGTTATATCGCAACAGTATATAACGTTATACGATATAACGTAATACTGTATAACATGATACGATATATCCTAATGCTATATAACGTTATAACTTATATCGTAATAGTATATAACGTTATACGTAATATCTAACTGTATTTAACGTTATACGTTATATCGTAATACTATATAACGTTATAAGTTATAACGTATTACTATATAACGTGATACGATATATCGTAATGCTATATAACGTTATACGTTATATGGCAATAGTATATAACGTTATACGATATAACGTAATACTATATAACGTTATACGTTATATCGTAATAGTTTATAACGTTATACGATATATCGTAATAGTATATAACATGATACGATATATCGTAAAGCTATATAACGTTATACCATGTATCGTAATAGTATATAACGTTATACGTTATATCGCAATAGTATATAACGGTATACGATATAACGTAATAATATATAACATGATACGATATATCCTAATGCTATATAACGTTATACCTTGAATCGCAATAGTATATGACGTTATACGCTATACCGTAACAGTATATACCGTAATACGTTATTTCGTAATACCATATAACGTTATACGTTATACCGTAATTGTACATAACGTTATACGTTATACCGTAACAGTATATAACGTAATACGTTATATCGTAATAGTATATAACGTCTTACGTTATAACGTATTACTATATAACGAGATACGGTATATCTTAATGCTATATAACGTTATACGTTATATCGCAATAGTATATAACGTTATACGTTATATCGTATTACTATATAACTTTATACGTTGTGACGTAATACTATAAAGCGTGATACGATATATCGTAATGCCATATAACGTTATACGTTATATCGCAATAGTATATAACGTTATACGTTATAACGTAATAGTATATAACAATATACGTTATAACGTATTACTATATAACGTAATACGATATATCGTAATGCTATATAACGTTATAACTTATATCGTAATAGTATATAAGGTTATACGTAATATCGTAAGAGTATTTAACGTTATACGTTATACCGTAACAGTATATAACGTAATACGTTATATCGTAATAGTATATAACGTCTTACGTTATATCGTAATAGTATATAACATGATGCGATATATCGTAATGCTATACAACGTTATACGTTATATCGCAATAGTATATAACGTTATACGATATAACGTAATACTATATAACGTTATGCGTTATAACGTATTACTATATAACATGATACGATATATCGTAATGCTATATAACGTTATACGTTATATCGCAATAGTATATAACGTTATACGTTATATCGTTATACTATATAACGTTATACGTTATATCGTTATGCTATATAACGTTATATGTTATATCGCAATAGTATATAACGTTATACGTTATATCGTTATACTATATAACGTTATACGTTATATCGTAATTGTATATACCGTTATGCGTTATATCGTAATACTATATAACGTTATAGGTTATAACGTATTACTATATAACATGATACGATATATCGTAATGCTATATAACGTTATACGTTATGTCGCAATAGTATATAACGTTATACGTTATAACGTATTACTATATAACGAGATACGCTATATCGTAATGCTATATAACGTTGTAGCCTATATCGTAATAATATATAACGTTATACGTTATATCGTAATAGTATATAACGTTATACGATATAACGTAATACTATATAACATGATACGATATATCCTAATGCTACATAACGTTATACCTTGAATCGCAATAGTATATAACGTTATACGTTATATCGTAATTGTATATAACGTTATACGTTATACCGTAACAGTATATAACGTAATACGTTATATCGTAATAGTATATAACGTCTTACGTTATATCGTAATAGTATATAACATGATGCGATATATCGTAATGCTATACAACGTTATACGTTATATCGCAATAGTATATACCGTTATACATTATAACGTATTACCATATAACGAGATACGATATATCGTAATGCTATGTACCGTTATAACTTATATCGTAATAGTATATAACGTTATGCGTTATAACGTATTACTATATAACATGATACGATATATCGTAATGCTATATAACGTTATACGTTATATCGCAATAGTATATAACGTTATACGTTATATCGTTATACTATATAACGTTATACGTTATATCGTTATGCTATGTAACGTTATACGTTATATCGTAATAACATACAACGTTATACGTTATAACGTAATACTATATAACGTGATGCGATATATCGTAATGCTATATAACGTTATACGTTATATCGCAATAGTACATAACGTTATACGTTATACCGTAACAGTATATAACGTTATACGTTATATCGTAATAACATACAACGTTATACGTTATATCGTAATAACATACAACGTTATACGTTATAACGTATTACTATATAACGAGATACGATATATCGTAATGCTATATACCGTTATAACTTATATCGTAATAGTATATAACGTTATGCGTCATAACGTATTACTATATAACGTGATGCGATATATCGTAATGCTATATAACGTTATACGATATAACGTAATACTATATAACATGATACGATATATCCTAATGCTATATAACGTTGTATCTTTAATCGCAATAGTATATAACGTTATACGTTACATCCTAATACTATATAACGTTATACGATACAACGTAATACTATATAACATGATACGATATATCCTAATGCTATATAACGTTATACCTTGAATCGCAATAGTATATAACGTTATACGTTATATCGTAATAGTATATAACGTTATACGTTATACCGTAACAGTATATAACGTAATACGTTATATCGTAATAGTATATAACGTCTTACGTTATATCGTAATAGTATATAACATGATGCGATATATCGTAATGCTATACAACGTTATACGTTATATCGCAATAGTATATAACGTTATACGATATAACGTAATACTATATAACGTTATACGTTATATCGTAGTAGTATATAACATGATACGATATATCGTAATGCTATATAACGTTATACGTTATATCGCAATAGTATATACCGTTATACGTTATAACGTATTACTATATAACGAGATACGATATATCGTAATGCTATGTACCGTTATAACTTATATCGTAATAGTATATAACGTTATGCGTTATAACGTATTACTATATAACATGATACGATATATCGTAATGCTATATAACGTTATACGTTATATCGCAATAGTATATAACGTTATACGTTATATCGTTATACTATATAACGTTATACGTTATATCGTTATACTATATAACGTTATACGTTATATCGCAATAGTATATAACGTTATACGTTATATCGTTATACTATATAACGTTATACGTTATATCGTTATGCTATATAACGTTATACGATATATCGTAACAGTATATAACGTTATAACTTATATCGTAATAGTATATAACGTTATACGTTATATCGCAATAGTATATAACGTTATACGTTATATCGTTATACTTTATAACGTTATACGTTATATCGTAATAGTATATAACGTTATAACTTATATCGTAATAGTATATAACGTTATGCGTTATAACGTATTACTATATGACATGATACCATATATCGTAATGCTATGTAACGTTATACGTTATATCGTAATAACATACAACGTTATACGTTATAACGTAATACTATATAACGTGATGCGATATATCGTAATGCTATATAACGTTATACGTTATATCACAATACTACATAACGTTATACGTTATACCGTAACAGTATATAACGTTATACGTTATATCGTAATAACATACAACGTTATACGTTATATCGTAATAACATACAACGTTATACGTTATAACGTATTACTATATAACGAGATACGATATATCGTAATGCTATATAACGTTATAACTTGTATCGTAATAATATATAACGTTATACGTTATATCGCAATAGTATATACCGTTATACGTTATAACGTATTACTATATAACGAGATACGATATATCGTAATACTATATACCGTTATAACTTATATCGTAATAGTATATAACGTTATGCGTCATAACGTATTACTATATAACGTGATGCGATATATCGTAATGCTATATAACGTTATACGATATAACGTAATACTATATAACATGATACGATATATCCTAATACTATATAACGTTGTATCTTTAATCGCAATAGTATATAACGTTATACGTTATATCGTAATTGTATATAACGTTATACGTTATACCGTAACAGTATATAACGTAATACGTTATATCGTAATAGTATATAACGTATTACGTTATATCGTAATAGTATATAACATGATGCGATATATCGTAATGCAATACAACGTTATACGTTGTGACGTAATACTATAAAACGTGATACGATATATCGTAATGCCATATAACGTTATACGTTATATCGCAATAGTATATAACGTTATACGTTACATCCTAATACTATATAACGTTATACGATACAACGTAATACTATATAACATGATACGATATATCCTAATGCTATATAACGTTATACGTTGAATCGCAATAGTATATAACGTTATACGTTATATCGTAATTGTATATAACGTTATACGTTATACCGTAACAGTATATAACGTAATACGTTATATCGTAATAGTATATAACGTCTTACGTTATATCGTAATAGTATATAACATGATGCGATATATCGTAATGCTATACAACGTTATACGTTATATCGCAATAGTATATAACGTTATACGATATAACGTAATACTATATAACGTTATACGTTATATCGTAGTAGTATATAACATGATACGATATATCGTAATGCTACATAACGTTATACGTTATATCGCAATAGTATATACCGATATACGTTATAACGTATTACTATATAACGAGATACGATATATCGTAATGCTATGTACCGTTATAACTTATATCGTAATAGTATATAACGTTATACGCTATACCGTAACAGTATATAACGTAATACGTTATTTCGTAATACCATATAACGTTATACGTTATATCGTAATTGTATATAGCGTTATACGTTATATCGTAATTGTACATAACGCTATACGTTATATCGCAATAGTATATAACGTTATACGTTATAGCGTATTACTATATAACGACATACGATATATCATAATGCTATATAACGTTGTAACCTATATCGTAATAATATATAACGTTATACGTTATATCGTTATTGTATATAACGTTATACGTTATACCGTAACTGTATATAACGTTATACGTTATATCGTAGTTGTATATAACGTTATACGTTATACCGTAACTGTATATAACGTTATACGTTATAACGTATTACTATATAACGAGATACGATATATCGTAATGCTATATAACGAGATACGGTATATCGTAATGCTATATAACGTTATAACATGTATCGTAATAATATATAACGTTATACGTTATATCGTAATTGTATATAACGTTATACGTTATATCGTAATTGTACATACCGTTATACGTTATATCGCAATAGTATATACCGTTATACGTTATAACGTAATTGTATATACCGTTATGCGTTATATCGTAATAGCATATACCGTTATACGTTATAACGTATTACTATATAACTTTATACGTTGTGACGTAATACTATAAAGCGTGATACGATATATCGTAATGCCATATAACGTTATACGTTATATCGCAATAGTATATAACGTTATACGTTATAACGTAATAGTATATAACAATATACGTTATAACGTATTACTATATAACGTAATACGATATATCGTAATGCTATATAACGTTTTACGTTATATCGTAATAGTATATAAGGTTATACGTTATATCGTAATTGTATATAACGTTGTACGTTTTATCGTAATACTATATAACGTTATAGGTTATATCGTAATTGTATATACCGTTATACGTTATATCGCAATAGTATATACCGTTATACGTTATAACGTATTACTATATAACGAGATACGATATATCTTAATGCTATATAACGTTATACGTTATATCGCAATAGTATATAACGTTATACGTTATATCGTATTACTATATAACTTTATACGTTGTGACGTAATACTATAAAGCGTGATACGATATATCGTAATGCCATATAACGTTATACGTTATATCGCAATAGTATATAACGATATACGTTATATCGCAATAGTATATAACGTTATACGATATAACGTAATACTGTATAACATGATACGATATATCCTAATGCTATATAACGTTATAACTTATATCGTAATAGTATATAACGTTATACGTAATATCGTAACAGAATTTAACGTTATACGTTATATCGTAATACTATATAAAGTTATACGTTATAACGTAATACTATATAACGTGATACGATATATCGTAATAGTATATAACGTTATACGTTATATGGCAATAGTATATAACGTTATACGATATAACGTAATACTATATAACGTTATACGTTATATCGTAATAGTTTATAACGTTATACGATATATCGTAATAGTATATAACATGATACGATATATCGTAAAGCTATATAACGTTATACCATGTATCGTAATAGTATATAACGATATACGTTATATCGCAATAGTATATAACGTTATACGATATAACGTAATACTGTATAACATGATACGATATATCCTAATGCTATATAACGTTATAACTTATATCGTAATAGTATATAACGTTATACGTAATATCTAACAGTATTTAACGTTATACGTTAAATCGTAATACTATATAAAGTTATACGTTATAACGTAATACTATATAACGTGATACGATATATCGTAATAGTATATAACGTTATACGTTATGTCGTAACAGTATTTAACGTTATACGTTATATCGTAATACTATATATCGTTATAACTTATAACGTATTACTATATAACGTGATACGATATATCGTAATGCTATATAACGTTATACGTTATATGGCAATAGTATATAACGTTATACGATATAACGTAATACTATATAACGTTATACGTTATATCGTAATAGTTTATAAAGTTATACGATATATCGTAATAGTATATAACATGATACGATATATCGTAAAGCTATATAACGTTATACCATGTATCGTAATAGTATATAACGTTATACGTTATATCGCAATAGTATATAACGGTATACGATATAACGTAATAATATATAACATGATACGATATATCCTAATGCTATATAACGGTATACCTTGAATCGCAATAGTATATGACGTTATACGCTATACCGTAACAGTATATACCGTAATACCTTATTTCGTAATACCATATAACGTTATACGTTATATCGTAATTGTACATAACGTTATGCGCTATATCGCAATAGTATATAACGTTATACGTTATATCGTAATTGTATATACCGTTATGCGTTATATCGTAATAGTATATACCGTTATACGTTATAACGTATTACTATATAACGAGATACGATATATCGTAATGCTATATAACGTTATACGTTATATCGCAATAGTATATAACGTTATACCTTGAATCGAAATAGTATATAACGTTATACGTTATATCGTAATTGTATATAACGTTATACGTTATATCGTAATTGTATATACCGTTATACGTTATAGCGCAATAGTATATACCGTTATACGTTATAACGTATTACTATATAACGAGATACGATATATCTTAATGCTATATAACGTTATACGTTATATCGCAATAGTATATAACGTTATACGTTATATCGTATTACTATATAACTTTATACGTTGTGACGTAATACTATCAAGCGTGATACGATATATCGTAATGCCATATAACGTTATACGTTATATCGCAATAGTATATAACGTTATACGTTATAACGTAATAGTATATAACAATATACGTTATAACGTATTACAATATAACGTAATACGATATATCCTAATGCTATATAACGTTATAACTTATATCGTAATAGTATATAACGTTATACGTAATATCGTAACAGAATTTAACGTTATACGTTATATCGTAATACTATATAAAGTTATACGTTATAACGTAATACTATATAACGTGATAAGATATATCGTAATAGTATATAACGATATACGTTATATCGCAATAGTATATAACGTAATACGTTATATCGTTATACTATATAACGTTATACGTTATATCGTAATAGTATATAACGTTATAACTTATATCGTAATAGTATATAACGTTATGCGTTATAACGTATTACTATATAACATGATACGATATATCGTAATGCTACATAACGTTATACGTTATATCGCTATAGTATATAACGTTATACGTTATATCGTAATAGTATATAATATGATACGATATATCGTAATGCTATATAACGTTATACCATGTATCGTAATAGTATATAACGTTATACGTTATATCGCAATAGTATATAACGTTATACGATATAACGTAATACTGTATAACATGATACGATATATCCTAATGCTATATAACGTTATAACTTATATCGTAATAGTATATAACGTTATACGTAATATCTAACTGTATTTAACGTTATACGTTATTACGTAATACCATATAACGTTATACGTTATATCGTAATTGTACATAACGTTATACGTTATACCGTAACAGTATATAACGTAATACGTTATATCGTAATAGTATATAACGTCTTACGTTATAACGTATTACTATATAACGAGATACGGTATATCTTAATGCTATATAACGTTATACGTTATATCGCAATAGTATATAACGTTATACGTTATATCGTATTACTATATAACTTTATACGTTGTGACGTAATACTATAAAGCGTGATACGATATATCGTAATGCCATATAACGTTATACGTTATATCGCAATAGTATATAACGTTATACGTTATAACGTAATAGTATATAACAATATACGTTATAACGTTACTATATAACGTAATACGATATATCTTAATGCTATATAACGTTATAACTTATATCGTAATAGTATATAAGGTTATACGTAATATCGTAACAGTATTTAACGTTATACGTTATACCGTAACAGTATATAACATGATACGATATATCGTAATGCTATACAACGTTATACGTTATATCGCAATAGTATATAACGTTATACGATATAACGTAATACTATATAACGTTATACGTTATATCGTAGTAGTATATAACATGATACGATATATCGTAATGCTATATAACGTTATACGTTATATCGCAATAGTATATACCTTTATACGTTATAACGTATTACTATATAACGAGATACGATATATCGTAATGCTATGTACCGTTATAACTTATATCGTAATAGTATATAACGTTATGCGTTATAACGTATTACTATATAACATGATACGATATATCGTAATGCTATATAACGTTATACGTTATATCGCAATAGTATATAACGTTATACGTTATATCGTTATACTATATAACGTTATACGTTATATCGTTATGCTATATAACGTTATACGTTATATCGCAATAGTATATAACGTTATACGTTATATCGTTATACTATATAACGTTATACGTTATATCGTTATGCTATATAACGTTATACGATATATCGTAATAGTATATAACGTTATAACTTATATCGTAATAGTATACAACGTTATACGTTATATCGCAATAGTATATAACGTTATACGTTATATCGTTATACTATATAACGTTATACGTTATATCGTAATAGCATATAACGTTATAACTTATATCGTAATAGTATATAAAGTTATGCGTTATAACGTATTACTATATGACATGATACCATATATCGTAATGCTATGTAACGTTATACGTTATATCGTATTAACATACAACGTTATACGTTATATCGTAATAACATACAACGTTATACGTTGTAACGTATTACTATATAACGAGATACGATATATCGTAATGCTATATAACGTTATAAGTTATGTCGTAATAGTATATAACGTTATGCGTTATAACGTATTACTATATAACATGATACGATATATCGTAATGCTATATAACGTTATACGTTATATCGCAATAGTATATAACGTTATACGTTATATCGTTATACTATATAACGTTATACGTTATATCGTTATGCTATATAACGTTATACGTTATATCGCAATAGTATATAACGTTATACGTTATATCGTTATACTATATAACGTTATACGTTATATCGTTATGCTATATAACGTTATACGATATATCGTAATAGTATATAACGTTATAACTTATATCGTAATAGTATACAACGTTATACGTTATATCGCAATAGTATATAACGTTATACGTTATATCGTTATACTATATAACGTTATACGTTATATCGTAATAGCATATAACGTTATAACTTATATCGTAATAGTATATAAAGTTATGCGTTATAACGTATTACTATATGACATGATACCATATATCGTAATGCTATGTAACGTTATACGTTATATCGTAATAACATACAACGTTATACGTTATAACGTAATACTATATAACGTGATGCGATATATCGTAATGCTATATAACGTTATACGTTATATCGCAATAGTACATAACGTTATACGTTATACCGTAACAGTATATAACGTTATACGTTATATCGTAATAACATACAACGTTATACGTTATATCGTAATAACATACAACGTTATACGTTATAACGTATTACTATATAACGTGATGCGATATATCGTAATGCTATATAACGTTATACGATATAACGTAATACTATATAACATGATACGATATATCCTAATGCTATATAACGTTGTATCTTTAATCGCAATGGTATATAGCGTTATACGTTACATCCTAATACTATATAACGTTATACGATACAACGTAATACTATATAACATGATACGATATATCCTAATGCTATATAACGTTATACGTTGAATCGCAATAGTATATAACGTTATACGTTATATCGTAATTGTATATAACGTTATACGTTATACCGTAACAGTATATAACGTAATACGTTATATCGTAATAGTATATAACGTCTTACGTTATATCGTAATAGTATATAACATGATGCGATATATCGTAATGCTATACAACGTTATACGTTATATCGCAATAGTATATAACGTTATACGATATAACGTAATACGATATAACGTTATACGTTATATCGTAGTAGTATATAACATGATACGATATATCGTAATGCTATATAACGTTATACGTTATATCGCAATAGTATATACCGTTATACGTTATAACGTATTACTATATAACGAGATACGATATATCGTAATGCTATGTACCGTTATAAGTTATATCGTAATAGTATATAACGTTATGCGTTATAACGTATTACTATATAACATGATACGATATATCGTAATGCTATATAACGTTATACGTTATATCGCAATAGTATATAACGTTATACGTTATATCGTTATACTATATAACGTTATACGTTATATCGTTATGCTATATAACGTTATACGTTATATCGCAATAGTATATAACGTTATACGTTATATCGCAATAGTATATAACGTTATACGTTATATCGTTATGCTATATAACGTTATACGATATATCGTAACAGTATATAACGTTATAACTTATATCGTAATAGTATACAACGTTATACGTTATATCGCAATAGTATATAACGTTATACGTTATATCGTTATACTATATAAGGTTATACGTTATATCGTAATAGTATATAACGTTATAACTTATATCGTAATAGTATATAACGTTATGCGTTATAACGTATTACTATATGACATGATACCATATATCGTAATGCTATGTAACGTTATACGTTATATCGTAATAACATACAACGTTATACGTTATAACGTAATACTATATAACGTGATGCGATATATCGTAATGCTATATAACGTTATACGTTATATCGCAATAGTACATAACGTTATACGTTATACCGTAACAGTATATAACGTTATACGTTATATCGTAATAACATACAACGTTATAAGTTATAACGTATTACTATATAACGAGATACGATATATCGTAATGCTATATAACGTTATAACTTGTATCGTAATAATATATAACGTTATACGTTATATCGCAATAGTATATACCGCTATACGTTATAACGTATTACTATATAACGAGATACGATATATCGTAATGCTATATACCGTTATAACTTATATCGTAATAGTATATAACGTTATTCGTCATAACGTATTACTATATAACATGATAAGATATATCGTAATGCTATATAACGTTATACGTTATATCGCAATAGTATATAACGTTATACGTTATATCGTTATACTACATAACGTTATACGTTATATCGTTATGCTATGTAACGTTATACGTTATATCGTAATAGTATATAACGTTATGAGTTATATCGTAATAGTATATAACGAGATACGCTATATCTTAATGCTATATAACGTTGTACCTTGAATCGTAATAGTATATAACGTTATACGTTATACCGTAATACTATATAACATGATACGATATATCCTAATGCTACATAACGTTATACCTTGAATCGCAATAGTATATAACGTTATACGTTATACCGTAACAGTATATAACGTTGTACGTTATATCGTAATACCATATAACGTTATACGTTATAACGTAATACTATATAACGTGATGCGATATATCGTAATGCTATATAACTTTATACGTTGTGACGTAATACTATAAAACGTGATACGATATATCGTAATGCCATATAACGTTATACGTTATATCGCAATAGTATATAACGTTATACGATATAACGTAATACTGTATAACATGATACGATATATCCTAATGCTATATAACGTTATAACTTATATCGTAAAAGTATATAACGTTATACGTAATATCGTAACAGTGTTTAACGTTATACGTTATATCGTAATACTATATAACGTTATAAGTTATAACGTATTACTATATAACGTGATACGATATATCGCAATGCTATATAGTGTTATGCGTTATATGGCAATAGCATATAACGTTAGACGATGTATCGTAATAATATATAACATGATACGATACATCCTAATGCTATATAACGTTATACCTTGAATCGCAATAGTATATAACGTTATACGCTATACCGTAACAGTATATAACGTAATACGTTATTTCGTAATACCATATAACGTTATACGTTATATCGTAATTGTACATAACGTTATACGTTATATCGCAATAGTATATACCGTTATACGTTATAACGTATTACTGTACAACGAGATACGATATATCGTAATGCTATATAACGTTATAACTTATATCGTAATAGTATATAACGTTATACGTTATAACGTATTACTATATAACGAGATACGGTATATCGTAATGCTATATAACGTTATAACTTATATCGTAATAATATATAACGTTATACGGTATATCGTAATAGTATATAACGTTATACGTTACACCCTAATACTATATAACGTTAAACGATATAACGTAATACTATATAACATGATACGATATATCCTAATGCTATATAACGCTATAGCTTGAATCCCAATAGTATATAACGTTATACGATATATCGTAATTGTATATAACGTTATACGTTATACCGTAACAGTATATACCGTTATACGTTATATCAGAATAGCATATAACGTTATACGTTATAACGTATTACTATATAACGAGATACGATATATCCTAATGCTATATAACGTTATACGTTGAATCGCAATAGTATATAACGTTATACGTTATATCGTAGTAGTATATAACATGATACGATATATAGTAATGCTATATAACGTTATAACTTATATCGTAATAGTATATACCGTTATACGTTATAACGTATTACTATATAACGAGATACGATATATCGTAATGTTATGTACCGTTATAACTTATATCGTAATAGTATATAACGTTATACGTTATATCGTAACAGTATTTAACGTTATACGTTATATCGTAATACTATATAACGTTATAAGTTATAACGTATTACTATATAACGTGATACGATATATCGTAATGCTATATAACGTTATACGTTATATCGTAATACTATATAACGTTATAGGTTATAACGTATTACTATATAACGTGATACGGTATATCGTAATGCTATATAACGTTATACGTTATATCGCAATAGTATATAACGTTGTACGTTATATCGTAATAGTATATAACGTTATACGTTACATCCTAATACTATATAACGTTAAACGATATAACGTAATACTATATAACATGATACGATATATCCTAATGCTATATAACGTTATACCTTGAATCCCAATAGTATATAACGTTATACGATATAACGTAATACTATATAACGTTATACGTTATATCGTAATAGTTTATAACGTTATACGATATATCGTAATAGTATATAACATGATACGATATATCGTAAAGCTATATAACGTTATACCATGTATCGTAATAGTATATAACGCTATACGTTATATCGCAATAGTATATAACGTTATACGATATAACGTAATACTGTATAACATGATACGATATATCCTAATGCTATATAACGTTATAACTTATATCGTAATAGTATATAACGTTATACGTAATATCTAACAGTATTTAACGTTATACGTTATATCGTAATACTATATAACGTTATACGATATAACGTAATACTGTATAACATGATACGATATATCCTAATGCTATATAACGTTATAACTTATATCGTAATAGTATATAACGTTATACGTAATATCTAACAGTATTTAACGTTATACGTTATATCGTAATACTATATAAAGTTATACGTTATAACGTAATACTATATAACGTGATACGATATATCGTAATAGTATATAACGTTATACGTTATGTCGTAACAGTATTTAACGTTATACGTTATATCGTAATACTATATAACGTTATAACTTATAACGTATTACTATATAACGTGATACGATATATCCTAATGCTATATAACGTTATACCTTGAATCCCAATAGTATATAACGTTATACGATATAACGTAATACTATATAACGTTATACGTTATATCGTAATAGTTTATAAAGTTATACGATATATCGTAATAGTATATAACATGATACGATATATCGTAAAGCTATATAACGTTATACCATGTATCGTAATAGTATATAACGTTACACGTTATATCGCAATAGTATATAACGGTATACGATATAACGTAATAATATATAACATGATACGATATATCCTAATGCTATATAACGGTATACCTTGAATCGCAATAGTATATGACGTTATACGCTATACCGTAACAGTATATACCGTAATACGTTATTTCGTAATACCATATAACGTTATACGTTATATCGTAATTGTACATAACGTTATACGTTATATCGCAATAGTATATAACGTTATACGTTATATCGTAATTGTATATACCGTTATGCGTTATATCGTAATACTATATACCGTTATACGTTATAACGTATTACTATATAACGAGATACGATATATCGTAATGCTATATAACGTTATACGTTATATCGCAATAGTATATAACGTTATACCTTGAATCGCAATAGAATATAACGTTATACGTTATATCGTAATTGTATATAACGTTATACGTTATATCGTAATTGTATATACCGTTATACGTTATAGCGCAATAGTATATACCGTTATACGTTATAACGTATTACTATATAACGAGATACGATATATCTTAATGCTATATAACGTTATACGTTATATCGCAATAGTATATAACGTTATACGTTATATCGCAATAGTATATAACGTTATACGTTATATCGTATTACTATATAACTTTATACGTTGTGACGTAATACTATCAAGCGTGATACGATATATCGTAATGCCATATAACGTTATACGTTATATCGCAATAGTATATAACGTTACACGTTATAACGTAATAGTATATAACAATATACGTTATAACGTATTACTATATAACGTAATACGATATATCGTAATGCTATATAACGTTATAACTTATATCGTAATGCTATATAACGTTATAACTTATATCGTAATACTATATAAGGTTATACGTTATATCGTAATTGTATATAACGTTGTACGTTTTATCGTAATACTATATAACGTTATAGGTTATATGGTATTAGTATCTAACGTTGTACGATATACGGCAACGCTATATAACTTTATACCTTGTATAGTAATAGTATATAACGATATACGTTATATCGCAATGGTATATAACGTTATACGTTATATCGTTATACTATATAACGTTATACGTTATATCGTAATAGTATATAACGTTATAACTTATATCGTAATAGTATATAACGTTATGCGTTATAACGTATTACTATATAACATGATACGATATATCGTAATGCTATATAACGTTATACGTTATATCGCTATAGTATATAACGTTATACGTTATATCGCAATAGTATATAATATGATACGATATATCGTAATGCTATATAACGTTATACCATGTATCGTAATAGTATATAACATGATACGATATATCGTAAAGCAATATAACGTTATACCTTGAATCGCAATAGTATATGACGTTATACGCTATACCGTAACAGTATATACCGTAATACCTTATTTCGTAATACCATATAACGTTATACGTTATATCGTAATTGTACATAACGTTATACGTTATATCGCAATAGTATATAACGTTATACGTTATATCGTAATTGTATATAACGTTATACGTTATATCGTAATTGTATATACCGTTATACGTTATAGCGCAATAGTATATACCGTTATACGTTATAACGTATTACTATATAACGTAATACGATATATCGTAATGCTATATAACGTTATAACTTATATCGTAATACTATATAAGGTTATACGTTACATCGTAATTGTATATAACGTTGTACGTTTTATCGTAATACTATATAACGTTATAGGTTATATGGTATTAGTATATAACGTTGTACGATATACGGCAACGCTATATAACTTTATACCTTGTATAGTAATAGTATATAACGATATACGTTATATCGCAATAGTATATAACGTTATACGTTATATCGTTATACTATATAACGTTATACGTTATATCGTAATAGTATATAACGTTATAACTTATATCGTAATAGTATATAACGTTATGCGTTATAACGTATTACTATATAACATGATACGATATATCGTAATGCTATATAACGTTATACGTTATATCGCTATAGTATATAACGTTATACGTTATATCGTAATAGTATATAATATGATACGATATATCGTAATGCTATATAACGTTATACCATGTATCGTAATAGTATATAACGTTATACGTTATATCGCAACAGTATATAACGTTATACGATATAACGTAATACTGTATAACATGATACGATATATCCTAATGCTATATAACGTTATAACTTATATCGTAATAGTATATAACGTTATACGTAATATCTAACTGTATTTAACGTTATACGTTATATCGTAATACTATATAACGTTATAAGTTATAACGTATTACTATATAACGTGATACGATATATCGTAATGCTATATAACGTTATACGTTATATGGCAATAGTATATAACGTTATACGATATAACGTAATACTATATAACGTTATACGTTATATCGTAATAGTTTATAACGTTATACGATATATCGTAATAGTATATAACATGATACGATATATCGTAAAGCTATATAACGTTATACCATGTATCGTAATAGTATATAACGTTATACGTTATATCGCAATAGTATATAACGGTATACGATATAACGTAATAATATATAACATGATACGATATATCCTAATGCTATATAACGTTATACCTTGAATCGCAATAGTATATGACGTTATACGCTATACCGTAACAGTATATACCGTAATACGTTATTTCGTAATACCATATAACGTTATACGTTATACCGTAATTGTACATAACGTTATACGTTATACCGTAACAGTATATAACGTAATACGTTATATCGTAATAGTATATAACGTCTTACGTTATAACGTATTACTATATAACGAGATACGGTATATCTTAATGCTATATAACGTTATACGTTATATCGCAATAGTATATAACGTTATACGTTATATCGTATTACTATATAACTTTATACGTTGTGACGTAATACTATAAAGCGTGATACGATATATCGTAATGCCATATAACGTTATACGTTATATCGCAATAGTATATAACGTTATACGTTATAACGTAATAGTATATAACAATATACGTTATAACGTATTACTATATAACGTAATACGATATATCGTAATGCTATATAACGTTATAACTTATATCGTAATAGTATATAAGGTTATACGTAATATCGTAACAGTATTTAACGTTATACGTTATACCGTAACAGTATATAACGTAATACGTTATATCGTAATAGTATATAACGTCTTACGTTATATCGTAATAGTATATAACATGATGCGATATATCGTAATGCTATACAACGTTATACGTTATATCGCAATAGTATATAACGTTATACGATATAACGTAATACTATATAACGTTATGCGTTATAACGTATTACTATATAACATGATACGATATATCGTAATGCTATATAACGTTATACGTTATATCGCAATAGTATATAACGTTATACGTTATATCGTTATACTATATAACGTTATACGTTATATCGTTATGCTATATAACGTTATATGTTATATCGCAATAGTATATAACGTTATACGTTATATCGTTATACTATATAACGTTATACGTTATATCGTAATTGTATATACCGTTATGCGTTATATCGTAATACTATATAACGTTATAGGTTATAACGTATTACTATATAACATGATACGATATATCGTAATGCTATATAACGTTATACGTTATGTCGCAATAGTATATAACGTTATACGTTATAACGTATTTCTATATAACGAGATACGCTATATCGTAATCCTATATAACGTTGTAGCCTATATCGTAATAATATATAACGTTATACGTTATATCGTAATAGTATATAACGTTATACGATATAACGTAATACTATATAACATGATACGATATATCCTAATGCTACATAACGTTATACCTTGAATCGCAATAGTATATAACGTTATACGTTATATCGTAATTGTATATAACGTTATACGTTATACCGTAACAGTATATAACGTAATACGTTATATCGTAATAGTATATAACGTCTTACGTTATATCGTAATAGTATATAACATGATGCGATATATCGTAATGCTATACAACGTTATACGTTATATCGCAATAGTATATACCGTTATACATTATAACGTATTACCATATAACGAGATACGATATATCGTAATGCTATGTACCGTTATAACTTATATCGTAATAGTATATAACGTTATGCGTTATAACGTATTACTATATAACATGATACGATATATCGTAATGCTATATAACGTTATACGTTATATCGCAATAGTATATAACGTTATACGTTATATCGTTATACTATATAACGTTATACGTTATATCGTTATGCTATGTAACGTTATACGTTATATCGTAATAACATACAACGTTATACGTTATAACGTAATACTATATAACGTGATGCGATATATCGTAATGCTATATAACGTTATACGTTATATCGCAATAGTACATAACGTTATACGTTATACCGTAACAGTATATAACGTTATACGTTATATCGTAATAACATACAACGTTATACGTTATATCGTAATAACATACAACGTTATACGTTATAACGTATTACTATATAACGAGATACGATATATCGTAATGCTATATACCGTTATAACTTATATCGTAATAGTATATAACGTTATGCGTCATAACGTATTACTATATAACGTGATGCGATATATCGTAATGCTATATAACGTTATACGATATAACGTAATACTATATAACATGATACGATATATCCTAATGCTATATAACGTTGTATCTTTAATCGCAATAGTATATAACGTTATACGTTACATCCTAATACTATATAACGTTATACGATACAACGTAATACTATATAACATGATACGATATATCCTAATGCTATATAACGTTATACGTTGAATCGCAATAGTATATAACGTTATACGTTATATCGTAATAGTATATAACGTTATACGTTATACCGTAACAGTATAAAACGTAATACGTTATATCGTAATAGTATATAACGTCTTACGTTATATCGTAATAGTATATAACATGATGCGATATATCGTAATGCTATACAACGTTATACGTTATATCGCAATAGTATATAACGTTATACGATATAACGTAATACTATATAACGTTATACGTTATATCGTAGTAGTATATAACATGATACGATATATCGTAATGCTATATAACGTTATACGTTATATCGCAATATTATATACCGTTATACGTTATAACGTATTACTATATAACGAGATACGATATATCGTAATGCTATGTACCGTTATAACTTATATCGTAATAGTATATAACGTTATGCGTTATAACGTATTACTATATAACATGATACGATATATCGTAATGCTATATAACGTTATACGTTATATCGCAATAGTATATAACGTTATACGTTATATCGTTATACTATATAACGTTATACGTTATATCGTTATGCTATATAACGTTATACGTTATATCGCAATAGTATATAACGTTATACGTTATATCGTTATACTATATAACGTTATACGTTATATCGTTATGCTATATAACGTTATACGATATATCGTAATAGTATATAACGTTATAACTCATATCGTAATAGTATACAACGTTATACGTTATATCGCAATAGTATATAACGTTATACGTTATATCGTTATACTATATAACGTTATACGTTATATCGTAATAGTATATAACGTTATAACTTATATCGTAATAGTATATAACGTTATGCGTTATAACGTATTACTATATGACATGATACCATATATCGTAATGCTATGTAACGTTATACGTTATATCGTAATAACATACAACGTTATAGGTTATAACGTAATACTATATAACGTGATGCGATATATCGTAATGCTATATAACGTTATACGTTATATCACAATACTACATAACGTTATACGTTATACCGTAACAGTATATAACGTTATACGTTATATCGTAATAACATACAACGTTATACGTTATATCGTAATAACATACAACGTTATACGTTATAACGTATTACTATATAACGAGATACGATATATCGTAATGCTATATAACGTTATAACTTGTATCGTAATAATATATAACGTTATACGTTATATCGCAATAGTATATACCGTTATACGTTATAACGTATTACTATATAACGAGATACGATATATCGTAATACTATATACCGTTATAACTTATATCGTAATAGTATATAACGTTATGCGTCATAACGTATTACTATATAACGTGATGCGATATATCGTAATGCTATATAACGTTATACGATATAACGTAACACTATATAACATGATACGATATATCCTAATGCTATATAACGTTGTATCTTTAATCGCAATAGTATATAACGTTATACGTTATATCGTAATTGTATATAACGTTATACGTTATACCGTAACAGTATATAACGTAATACGTTATATCGTAATAGTATATAACGTCTTACGTTATATCGTAATAGTATATAACATGATGCGATATATCGTAATGCAATACAACGTTATACGTTGTGACGTAATACTATAAAACGTGATACGATATATCGTAATGCCATATAACGTTATACGTTATATCGCAATAGTATATAACGGTATACGATATAACGTAATAATATATAACATGATACGATATATCCTAATGCTATATAACGTTATACCTTGAATCGCAATAGTATATGACGTTATACGCTATACCGTAACAGTATATACCGTAATACGTTATTTCGTAATACCATATAACGTTATACGTTATACCGTATTTGTACATAACGTTATACGTTATACCGTAACAGTATATAACGTAATACGTTATATCGTAATAGTATATAACGTCTTACGTTATATCGTAATAGTATATAACATGATGCGATATATCGTAATGCTATACAACGTTATACGTTATACCGTAACAGTATATAACGTAATACGTTATATCGTAATAGTATATAACGTCTTACGTTATATCGTAATAGTATATAACATGATGCGATATATCGTAATGCTATACAACGTTATACGTTATATCGCAATAGTATATAACGTTATACGATATAACGTAATACTATATAACGTTATACGTTATATCGTAGTAGTATATAACATGATACGATATATCGTAATGCTACATAACGTTATACGTTATATCGCAATAGTATATACCGATATACGTTATAACGTATTACTATATAACGAGATACGATATATCGTAATGCTATGTACCGTTATAACTTATATCGTAATAGTATATAACGTTATACGCTATACCGTAACAGTATATAACGTAATACGTTATTTCGTAATACCATATAACGTTATACGTTATATCGTAATTGTACATAACGTTATACGTTATATCGCAATAGTATATACGGTTATACGTTATAACGTATTACTGTACAACGAGATACGATATATCGTAATGCTATGTAACGTTATAACTTATATCGTAATAGTATATAACGTTATACGTTATGTCGTATTACTATATAACTTTATCTGTTGTGACGTAATACTATAAAACGTGATACGATATATCGTAATGCTATATAACGTTATACGTTATATCGCTATAGTATATAACGTTATACGTTATATCGTAATAGTATATAATATGATACGATATATCGTAATGCTATATAACGTTATACCATGTATCGTAATAGTATATAACGTTATACGTTATATCGCAATAGTATATAACGTTATACGATATAACGTAATACTGTATAACATGATACGATATATCCTAATGCTATATAACGTTATAACTTATATCGTAATAGTATATAACGTTATACGTAATATCTAACTGTACATAACGTTATACGTTATATCGCAATAGTATATACGGTTATACGTTATAACGTATTACTGTACAACGAGATACGATATATCGTAATGCTATGTAACGTTATAACTTATATCGTAATAGTATATAACGTTATACGTTATGTCGTATTACTATATAACTTTATCTGTTGTGACGTATTACTATATAACGTGATACGATATATCGTAATGCTATATAACGTTATACGTTATATGGCAATAGTATATAACGTTATACGATATAACGTAATACTATATAACGTTATACGTTATATCGTAATAGTTTATAACGTTATACGATATATCGTAATAGTATATAACATGATACGATATATCGTAAAGCTATATAACGTTATACCATGTATCGTAATATTATATAACGTTATACGTTATATCGCAATAGTATATAACGGTATACGATATAACGTAATAATATATAACATGATACGATATATCCTAATGCTATATAACGTTATACCTTGAATCGCAATAGTATATGACGTTATACGCTATACCGTAACAGTATATACCGTAATACGTTATTTCGTAATACCATATAACGTTATACGTTATACCGTAATTGTACATAACGTTATACGTTATACCGTAACAGTATATAACGTAATACGTTATATCGTAATAGTATATAACGTCTTACGTTATAACGTATTACTATATAACGAGATACGGTATATCTTAATGCTATATAACGTTATACGTTATATCGCAATAGTATATAACGTTATACGTTATATCGTATTACTATATAACTTTATACGTTGTGACGTAATACTATAAAGCGTGATACGATATATCGTAATGCCATATAACGTTATACGTTATATCGCAATAGTATATAACGTTATACGTTATAACGTAATAGTATATAACAATATACGTTATAACGTATTACTATATAACGTAATACGATATATCGTAATGCTATATAACGTTATAACTTATATCGTAATAGTATATAAGGTTATACGTAATATCGTAACAGTATTTAACGTTATACGTTATACCGTAACAGTATATAACGTAATACGTTATATCGTAATAGTATATAACGTCTTACGTTATATCGTAATAGTATATAACATGATGCGATATATCGTAATGCTATACAACGTTATACGTTATATCGCAATAGTATATAACGTTATACGATATAACGTAATACTATATAACGTTATGCGTTATAACGTATTACTATATAACATGATACGATATATCGTAATGCTATATAACGTTATACGTTATATCGCAATAGTATATAACGTTATACGTTATATCGTTATACTATATAACGTTATACGTTATATCGTTATGCTATATAACGTTATATGTTATATCGCAATAGTATATAACGTTATACGTTATATCGTTATACTATATAACGTTATACGTTATATCGTAATTGTATATACCGTTATGCGTTATATCGTAATACTATATAACGTTATAGGTTATAACGTATTACTATATAACATGATACGATATATCGTAATGCTATATAACGTTATACGTTATATCGCAATAGTATATAACGTTATACGTTATAACGTATTTCTATATAACGAGATACGCTATATCGTAATGCTATATAACGTTGTAGCCTATATCGTAATAATATATAACGTTATACGTTATATCGTAATAGTATATAACGTTATACGATATAACGTAATACTATATAACATGATACGATATATCCTAATGCTACATAACGTTATACCTTGAATCGCAATAGTATATAACGTTATACGTTATATCGTAATTGTATATAACGTTATACGTTATACCGTAACAGTATATAACGTAATACGTTATATCGTAATAGTATATAACGTCTTACGTTATATCGTAATAGTATATAACATGATGCGATATATCGTAATGCTATACAACGTTATACGTTATATCGCAATAGTATATACCGTTATACATTATAACGTATTACCATATAACGAGATACGATATATCGTAATGCTATGTACCGTTATAACTTATATCGTAATAGTATATAACGTTATGCGTTATAACGTATTACTATATAACATGATACGATATATCGTAATGCTATATAACGTTATACGTTATATCGCAATAGTATATAACGTTATACGTTATATCGTTATACTATATAACGTTATACGTTATATCGTTATGCTATGTAACGTTATACGTTATATCGTAATAACATACAACGTTATACGTTATAACGTAATACTATATAACGTGATGCGATATATCGTAATGCTATATAACGTTATACGTTATATCGCAATAGTACATAACGTTATACGTTATACCGTAACAGTATATAACGTTATACGTTATATCGTAATAACATACAACGTTATACGTTATATCGTAATAACATACAACGTTATACGTTATAACGTATTACTATATAACGAGATACGATATATCGTAATGCTATATACCGTTATAACTTATATCGTAATAGTATATAACGTTATGCGTCATAACGTATTACTATATAACGTGATGCGATATATCGTAATGCTATATAACGTTATACGATATAACGTAATACTATATAACATGATACGATATATCCAAATGCTATATAACGTTGTATCTTTAATCGCAATAGTATATAACGTTATACGTTACATCCTAATACTATATAACGTTATACGATACAACGTAATACTATATAACATGATACGATATATCCTAATGCTATATAACGTTATACGTTGAATCGCAATAGTATATAACGTTATACGTTATATCGTAATAGTATATAACGTTATACGTTATACCGTAACAGTATAAAACGTAATACGTTATATCGTAATAGTATATAACGTCTTACGTTATATCGTAATAGTATATAACATGATGCGATATATCGTAATGCTATACAACGTTATACGTTATATCGCAATAGTATATAACGTTATACGATATAACGTAATACTATATAACGTTATACGTTATATCGTAGTAGTATATAACATGATACGATATATCGTAATGCTATATAACGTTATACGTTATATCGCAATAGTATATACCGTTATACGTTATAACGTATTACTATATAACGAGATACGATATATCGTAATGCTATGTACCGTTATAACTTATATCGTAATAGTATATAACGTTATGCGTTATAACGTATTACTATATAACATGATACGATATATCGTAATGCTATATAACGTTATACGTTATATCGCAATAGTATATAACGTTATACGTTATATCGTTATACTATATAACGTTATACGTTATATCGTTATGCTATATAACGTTATACGTTATATCGCAATAGTATATAACGTTATACGTTATATCGTTATACTATATAACGTTATACGTTATATCGTTATGCTATATAACGTTATACGATATATCGTAACAGTATATAACGTTATAACTTATATCGTAATAGTATACAACGTTATACGTTATATCGCAATAGTATATAACGTTATACGTTATATCGTTATACTATATAACGTTATACGTTATATCGTAATAGTATATAACGTTATAACTTATATCGTAATAGTATATAACGTTATGCGTTATAACGTATTACTATATGACATGATACCATATATCGTGATGCTATGTAACGTTATACGTTATATCGTAATAACATACAACGTTATACGTTATAACGTAATACTATATAACGTGATGCGATATATCGTAATGCTATATAACGTTATACGTTATATCACAATACTACATAACGTTATATGTTATACCGTAACAGTATATAACGTTATACGTTATATCGTAATAACATACAACGTTATACGTTATATCGTAATAACATACAACGTTATACGTTATAACGTATTACTATATAACGAGATACGATATATCGTAATGCTATATAACGTTATAACTTGTATCGTAATAATATATAACGTTATACGTTATATCGCAATAGTATATACCGTTATACGTTATAACGTATTACTATATAACGAGATACGATATATCGTAATACTATATACCGTTATAACTTATATCGTAATAGTATATAACGTTATGCGTCATAACGTATTACTATATAACGTGATGCGATATATCGTAATGCTATATAACGTTATACGATATAACGTAACACTATATAACATGATACGATATATCCTAATGCTATATAACGTTGTATCTTTAATCGCAATAGTATATAACGTTATACGTTATATCGTAATTGTATATAACGTTATACGTTATACCGTAACAGTATATAACGTAATACGTTATATCGTAATAGTATATAACGTCTTACGTTATATCGTAATAGTATATAACATGATGCGATATATCGTAATGCAATACAACGTTATACGTTGTGACGTAATACTATAAAACGTGATACGATATATCGTAATGCCATATAACGTTATACGTTATATCGCAATAGTATATAACGTTATACGTTACATCCTAATACTATATAACGTTATACGATACAACGTAATACTATATAACATGATACGATATATCCTAATGCTATATAACGTTATACGTTGAATCGCAATAGTATACAACGTTATACGTTATATCGTAATTGTATATAACGTTATACGTTATACCGTAACAGTATATAACGTAATACGTTATATCGTAATAGTATATAACGTCTTACGTTATATCGTAATAGTATATAACATGATGCGATATATCGTAATGCTATACAACGTTATACGTTATATCGCGATAGTATATAACGTTATACGATATAACGTAATACTATATAACGTTATACGTTATATCGTAGTAGTATATAACATGATACGATATATCGTAATGCTACATAACGTTATACGTTATATCGCAATAGTATATACCGATATACGTTATAACGTATTACTATATAACGAGATACGATATATCGTAATGCTATGTACCGTTATAACTTATATCGTAATAGTATATAACGTTATACGCTATACCGTAACAGTATATAACGTAATACGTTATTTCGTAATACCATATAACGTTATACGTTATATCGTAATTGTACATAACGTTATACGTTATATCGCAATAGTATATACGGTTATACGTTATAACGTATTACTGTACAACGAGATACGATATATCGTAATGCTATGTAACGTTATAACTTATATCGTAATAGTATATAACGTTATACGTTATGTCGTATTACTATATAACTTTATCTGTTGTGACGTAATACTATAAAACGTGATACGATATATCGTAATGCTATATAACGTTATACGTTATATCGCAATAGTATATAACGTTATACGTTATAACGTATTACTATATAACGAGATACGGTATATCGTAATGCTATATAACGTTATAACTTATATCGTAATAATATATAACGTTATGCGGTATATCGTAATAGTATATAACGTTATACGTTACACCCTAATACTATATAACGTTAAACGATATAACGTAATACTATATAACATGATACGATATATCCTAATGCTATATAACGCTATAGCTTGAATCCCAATAGTATATAACGTTATACGATATATCGTAATTGTATATAACGTTATACGTTATACCGTAACAGTATATAACGTTATACGTTATATCAGAATAGCATATAACGTTATACGTTATAACGTATTACTATATAACGAGATACGATATATCCTAATGCTATATAACGTTATACCTTGAATCGCAATAGTATATAACGTTATACGTTATATCGTAGTAGTATATAACATGATACGATATATAGTAATGCTATATAACGTTATAACTTATATCGTAATAGTATATACCGTTATACGTTATAACGTATTACTATATAACGAGATACGATATATCGTAATGTTATGTACCGTTATAACTTATATCGTAATAGTATATAACGTTATACGTTATATCGTAACAGTATTTAACGTTATACGTTATATCGTAATACTATATAACGTTATAAGTTATAACGTATTACTATATAACGTGATACGATATATCGTAATGCTATATAACGTTATACGTTATATCGTAATACTATATAACGTTATAGGTTATAACGTATTACTATATAACCGTGATACGATATATCGTAATGCTATATAACGTTATACGTTATATCGCAATAGTATATAACGTTATACGTTATAACGTATTACTATATAACGAGATACGATATATCGTAATGCTATATAACGTTATAACTTATATCGTAATGATATATAACGTTGTACGTTATATCGTAATAGTATACAACGTTATACGTTACATCCTAATACTATATAACGTTAAACGATATAATGTAATACTATATAACATGATACGATATATCCTAATGCTATATAACGTTATACCTTGAATCCCAATAGTATATAACGTTATACGATATATCGTAATTGTATATAACGTTATACGTTATACCGTAACAGTAGATAACGTTATACGTGATATCGCAGTAGCATATAACGTTATACGTTATAACGTAATACTATATAACGTGATGCGAAATATCGTAATGCTATATAACGTTATACGTTATATCGTAATAGTATCTAACGTTATACGATATAACGTAATACTATATAACATGATACGATATATCCTAATGCTATATAACGTTATACCTTGAATCGCAATAGTATATAACGTTATACGATATAACGTAATACTATATAACATGATACGATATATCCTAAAGCCATATAACGTTATACCATGTATCGTAATACTATATAACGTTATACGTTATATCGCAATAATATATAACGTTATACGATATAACGTAATACTATATAACGTTATACGTTATATCGTAATAGTATATAACATAATACGATATATCGTAATGCTATATAACGTTATAACTTATATCGTTATAGAATATAACGTTATACGTTATATCGTAACAGTATATAACGTTATACGTTATATCGTAACAGTATATAACGTTCTACGTTATATCGTAACAGTATATAACGCTATACGTTATATCGTATTACTATATAACTTTATCCGTTGTGACGTAATACTGTATAACATGATACGATACATCCTAATGCTATATAACGTTATACCTTGAATCGCAATCGTATATAACGTTATACGCTATACCTTAACAGTATATAACGTAATACGTTATTTCGTAATACCATATAACGTTATACGTTATATCGTAATTGTACATAACGTTATACGTTATATCGCAATAGTATATACCGTTATACGTTATAACGTATTACTGTACAACGAGATACGATATATCGTAATGCTATATAACGTTATAACTTATATCGTAATAGTATATAACGTTATACGTTATATCGTAACAGTATATAACGTTATACGTTATGTCGCATTACTATATAACTTTATCTGTTGTGACGTAATACTATAAAGCGTGATACGATATATCGTAATGCTATATAACGTTATACGTTATATCGTAGTAGTATATAACATGATACGATATATCGTAATGCTATATAACGTTATACGTTATATCGCAATAGTATATACCGTTATACGTTATAACGTATTACTATATAACGAGATACGATATATCGTAATGCTATGTACCGTTATAACTTATATCGTAATAGTATATAACGTTATGCGTTATAACGTATTACTATATAACATGATACGATATATCGTAATGCTATATAACGTTATACGTTATATCGCAATAGTATATAACGTTATACGTTATATCGTTATACTATATAACGTTATACGTTATATCGTTATGCTATATAACGTTATACGTTATATCGCAATAGTATATAACGTTATACGTTATATCGTTATACTATATAACGTTATACGTTATATCGTTATGCTATATAACGTTATACGATATATCGTAACAGTATATAACGTTATAACTTTTATCGTAATAGTATACAACGTTATACGTTATATCGCAATAGTATATAACGTTATACGTTATATCGTTATACTATATAACGTTATACGTTATATCGTAATAGTATATAACGTTATAACTTATATCGTAATAGTATATAACGTTATGCGTTATAACGTATTACTATATGACATGATACCATATATCGTAATGCTATGTAACGTTATACGTTATATCGTAATAACATACAACGTTATACGTTATAACGTAATACTATATAACGTGATGCGATATATCGTAATGCTATATAACGTTATACGTTATATCACAATACTACATAACGTTATACGTTATACCGTAACAGTATATAACGTTATACGTTATATCGTAATAACATACAACGTTATACGTTATATCGTAATAACATACAACGTTATACGTTATAACGTATTACTATATAACGAGATACGATATATCGTAATGCTATATAACGTTATAACTTGTATCGTAATAATATATAACGTTATACGTTATATCGCAATAGTATATACCGTTATACGTAATAACGTATTACTATATAACGAGATACGATATATCGTAATACTATATACCGTTATAACTTATATCGTAATAGTATATAACGTTATGCGTCATAACGTATTACTATATAACGTGATGCGATATATCGTAATGCTATATAACGTTATACGATATAACGTAACACTATATAACATGATACGATATATCCTAATGCTATATAACGTTGTATCTTTAATCGCAATAGTATATAACGTTATACGTTATATCGTAATTGTATATAACGTTATACGTTATACCGTAACAGTATATAACGTAATACGTTATATCGTAATAGTATATAACGTCTTACGTTATATCGTAATAGTATATAACATGATGCGATATATCGTAATGCAATACAACGTTATACGTTGTGACGTAATACTATAAAACGTGATACGATATATCGTAATGCCATATAACGTTATACGTTATATCGCAATAGTATATAACGTTATACGTTAAATCCTAATACTATATAACGTTATACGATACAACGTAATACTATATAACATGATACGATATATCCTAATGCTATATAACGTTATACGTTGAATCGCAATAGTATATAACGTTATACGTTATATCGTGATAGTATATAACGTTATACGTTATACCGTAACAGTATAAAACGTAATACGTTATATCGTAATAGTATATAACGTCTTACGTTATATCGTAATAGTATATAACATGATGCGATATATCGTAATGCTATACAACGTTATACGTTATATCGCAATAGTATATAACGTTATACGATATAACGTAATACTATATAACGTTATACGTTATATCGTAGTAGTATATAACATGATACGATATATCGTAATGCTATATAACGTTATACGTTATATCGCAATAGTATATACCGTTATACGTTATAACGTATTACTATATAACGAGATACGATATATCGTAATGCTATGTACCGTTATAACTTATATCGTAATAGTATATAACGTTATGCGTTATAACGTATTACTATATAACATGATACGATATATCGTAATGCTATATAACGTTATACGTTATATCGCAATAGTATATAACGTTATACGTTATATCGTTATACTATATAACGTTATACGTTATATCGTTATGCTATATAACGTTATACGTTATATCGCAATAGTATATAACGTTATACGTTATATCGTTATACTATATAACGTTATACGTTATATCGTTATGCTATATAACGTTATACGATATATCGTAACAGTATATAACGTTATAACTTATATCGTAATAGTATATAACGTTATACGTTATATCGCAATAGTATATAACGTTATACGTTATATCGTTATACTATATAACGTTATACGTTATATCGTAATAGTATATAACGTTATAACTTATATCGTAATAGTATATAACGTTATGCGTTATAACGTATTACTATATGACATGATACCATATATCGTAATGCTATGTAACGTTATACGTTATATCGTAATAACATACAACGTTATACGTTATAACGTAATACTATATAACGTGATGCGATATATCGTAATGCTATATAACGTTATACGTTATATCACAATACTACATAACGTTATACGTTATACCGTAACAGTATATAACGTTATACGTTATATCGTAATAACATACAACGTTATACGTTATATCGTAATAACATACAACGTTATACGTTATAACGTATTACTATATAACGAGATACGATATATCGTAATGCTATATAACGTTATAACTTGTATCGTAATAATATATAACGTTATACGTTATATCGCAATAGTATATACCGTTATACGTTATAACGTATTACTATATAACGAGATACGATATATCGTAATACTATATACCGTTATAACTTATATCTTAATAGTATATAACGTTATGCGTCATAACGTATTACTATATAACGTGATGCGATATATCGTAATGCTATATAACGTTATACGATATAACGTAACACTATATAACATGATACGATATATCCTAATGCTATATAACGTTGTATCTTTAATCGCAATAGTATATAACGTTATACGTTATATCGTAATTGTATATAACGTTATACGTTATACCGTAACCGTATATAACGTAATACGTTATATCGTAATAGTATATAACGTCTTACGTTATATCGTAATAGTATATAACATGATGCGATATATCGTAATGCAATACAACGTTATACGTTGTGACGTAATACTATAAAACGTGATACGATATATCGTAATGCCATATAACGTTATACGTTATATCGCAATAGTATATAACGTTATACGTTACATCCTAATACTATATAACGTTATACGATACAACGTAATACTATATAACATGATACGATATATCCTAATGCTATATAACGTTATACGTTGAATCGCAATAGTATATAACGTTACACGTTATATCGTAATTGTATATAACGTTATACGTTATACCGTAACAGTATATAACGTAATACGTTATATCGTAATAGTATATAACGTCTTACGTTATATCGTAATAGTATATAACATGATGCGATATATCGTAATGCTATACAACGTTATACGTTATATCGCAATAGTATATAACGTTATACGATATAACGTAATACTATATAACGTTATACGTTATATCGTAGTAGTATATAACATGATACGATATATCGTAATGCTACATAACGTTATACGTTATATCGCAATAGTATATACCGATATACGTTATAACGTATTACTATATAACGAGATACGATATATCGTAATGCTATGTACCGTTATAACTTATATCGTAATAGTATATAACGTTATACGCTATACCGTAACAGTATATAACGTAATACGTTATTTCGTAATACCATATAACGTTATACGTTATATCGTAATTGTACATAACGTTATACGTTATATCGCAATAGTATATACGGTTATACGTTATAACGTATTACTGTACAACGAGATACGATATATCGTAATGCTATGTAACGTTATAACTTATATCGTAATAGTATATAACGTTATACGTTATGTCGTATTACTATATAACTTTATCTGTTGTGACGTAATACTATAAAACGTGATACGATATATCGTAATGCTATATAACGTTATACGTTATATCGCAATAGTATATAACGTTATACGTTATAACGTATTACTATATAACGAGATACGGTATATCGTAATGCTATATAACGTTATAACTTATATCGTAATAATATATAACGTTATGCGGTATATCGTAATAGTATATAACGTTATACGTTACACCCTAATACTATATAACGTTAAACGATATAACGTAATACTATATAACATGATACGATATATCCTAATGCTATATAACGCTATAGCTTGAATCCCAATAGTATATAACGTTATACGATATATCGTAATTGTATATAACGTTATACGTTATACCGTAACAGTATATAACGTTATACGTTATATCAGAATAGCATATAACGTTATACGTTATAACGTATTACTATATAACGAGATACGATATATCCTAATGCTATATAACGTTATACCTTGAATCGCAATAGTATATAACGTTATACGTTATATCGTAGTAGTATATAACATGATACGATATATAGTAATGCTATATAACGTTATAACTTATATCGTAATAGTATATACCGTTATACGTTATAACGTATTACTATATAACGAGATACGATATATCGTAATGTTATGTACCGTTATAACTTATATCGTAATAGTATATAACGTTATACGTTATATCGTAACAGTATTTAACGTTATACGTTATATCGTAATACTATATAACGTTATAAGTTATAACGTATTACTATATAACGTGATACGATATATCGTAATGCTATATAACGTTATACGTTATATCGTAATACTATATAACGTTATAGGTTATAACGTATTACTATATAACCGTGATACGATATATCGTAATGCTATATAACGTTATACGTTATATCGCAATAGTATATAACGTTATACGTTATAACGTATTACTATATAACGAGATACGATATATCGTAATGCTATATAACGTTATAACTTATATCGTAATGATATATAACGTTGTACGTTATATCGTAATAGTATACAACGTTATACGTTACATCCTAATACTATATAACGTTAAACGATATAATGTAATACTATATAACATGATACGATATATCCTAATGCTATATAACGTTATACCTTGAATCCCAATAGTATATAACGTTATACGATATATCGTAATTGTATATAACGTTATACGTTATACCGTAACAGTAGATAACGTTATACGTGATATCGCAGTAGCATATAACGTTATACGTTATAACGTAATACTATATAACGTGATGCGAAATATCGTAATGCTATATAACGTTATACGTTATATCGTAATAGTATCTAACGTTATACGATATAACGTAATACTATATAACATGATACGATATATCCTAAAGCTATATAACGTTATACCTTGAATCGCAATAGTATCTAACGTTATACGATATAACGTAATACTATATAACATGATACGATATATCCTAAAGCCATATAACGTTATACCATGTATCGTAATACTATATAACGTTATACGTTATATCGCAATAATATATAACGTTATACGATATAACGTAATACTATATAACGTTATACGTTATATCGTAATAGTATATAACATAATACGATATATCGTAATGCTATATAACGTTATAACTTATATCGTTATAGAATATAACGTTATACGTTATATCGTAACAGTATATAACGTTATACGTTATATCGTAACAGTATATAACGTTCTACGTTATAGCGTAACAGTATATAACGCTATACGTTATATCGTATTACTATATAACTTTATCCGTTGTGACGTAATACTGTATAACATGATACGATACATCCTAATGCTATATAACGTTATACCTTGAATCGCAATCGTATATAACGTTATACGCTATACCTTAACAGTATATAACGTAATACGTTATTTCGTAATACCATATAACGTTATACGTTATATCGTAATTGTACATAACGTTATACGTTATATCGCAATAGTATATACCGTTATACGTTATAACGTATTACTGTACAACGAGATACGATATATCGTAATGCTATATAACGTTATAACTTATATCGTAATAGTATATAACGTTATACGTTATATCGTAACAGTATATAACGTTATACGTTATGTCGCATTACTATATAACTTTATCTGTTGTGACGTAATACTATAAAGCGTGATACGATATATCGTAATGCTATATAACGTTATACGTTATATCGCTATAGTATATAACGTTATACGTTATAACGTATTACTATATAACGAGATACGATATATCGTAATGCTATATAACGTTATAACTTATATCGTAATAATATATAACGTATTACGTTATATCGTAATAGTATATAACGTTATACGTTACATCCTAATACTATATAACGTTAAACGATATAACGTAATACTATATAACATGATACGATATATCCTAATGCTATATAACGTTATACGATATATCGTAATTGTATATAACGTTATACGTTATACCGTAACAGTAGACAACGTTATACGTGATATCGCAATAGCATATAACGTTATACGTTATAACGTAATACTATATAACGTGATGCGATATATCGTAATGCTATATAACGTTATACCTTGAATCACAATAGTATCTAACGTTATACGATATAACGTAATACTATATAACATGATACGATATATCCTAAAGCCATATAACTTATACCTTGAATCACAATAGTATATAACGTTATACGTTATCCCGCAGCAGTATATAACGTAATACGTTATATCGTAATAGTATATGACGTTATACGTTATATCGTAGTAGTATATAACATGATACGATATGTCGTAATGCTATATAACATTATAACATATATCGTTATAGAATATAACGTTATACGTTATATCGCAATAGTATATAACGTTATACCATGTATCGTAATACTATATAACGTTATACGTTATATCGCTATAGTATATAACGTTATACGTTATAACGTATTACTATATAACGAGATACGATATATCGTAATGCTATATAACGTTATAACTTATATCGTAATAATATATAACGTATTACGTTATATCGTAATAGTATATAACGTTATACGTTACATCCTAATACTATATAACGTTAAACGATATAACGTAATACTATATAACATGATACGATATATCCTAATGCTATATAACGTTATACCTTGAATCCCAATAGTATATAACGTTATACGTTATAACGTAATACTATATAACGTGATGCGATATATCGTAATGCTATATAACGTTATACCTTGAATCACAATAGTATCTAACGTTATACTATATAACGTAATACTATATAACATGATACGATATATCCTAAAGCCATATAACTTATACCTTGAATCACAATAGTATATAACGTTATACGTTATCCCGCAACAGTATATAACGTAATACGTTATATCGTAATAGTATATGACGTTATACGTTATATCGTAGTAGTATATAACATGATACGATGTATCGTAATGCTATGTAACGTTATAACTTATATCGTTATAGAATATAACGTTATACGTTATATCGCAATAGTATATAACGTTATACCATGTATCGTAATACTATATAACGTTATACGTTATATCGCAATAATATATAACGTTATACGATATAACGTAATACTATATAACGTTATACGTTATATCGTAACAGTATATAACGTTATACGTTATATCGTAACAGTATATAACGTTATACGTTATATCGTAACAGTATATAACGTTATACGTTATATCGTATTACTATATAACTTTGTCCGTTGTGACGTAATACTATAAATCGTGATACGATATATCGTAATGCTATATAACGTTATACCATGTATCGTAATAGTATATAACGTTATACGTTATATCGCAATAGCATATAACGTTATACGATATAACGTAATACTGTATAACATGATACGATATATCCTAATGCTATATAACGTTATAACTTATATCGTAAAAGTATATAACGTTATACGTAATATCGTAACAGTATTTAACGTTATACGTTATATCGTAATACTATATAACGTTATAAGTTATAACGTATTACTATATACCGTGATACGATATATCGTAATGCTATATAACGTTATACGTTATATGGCAATAGCATATAACGTTATACGATATAACGTAATACTATATAACGTTATACGTTATATCGTAATAGTATATAACGTTATACGAGATATCGTAATAGTATATAACATGATACGATACATCCTAATGCTATATAATGTTATACCTTGAATCGCAATAGTATATAACGTTATACGCTATACCGTAACAGTAAATAACGTAATACGTTATTTCGTAATACCGTATAACGTTATAAGTTATATCGTAATTGTACATAACGTTATACGTTATATCGCAATAGTATTTACCGTTATACGTTATAACGTATTACTGTACAACGAGATACGATATATCGTAATGCTATATAACGTTATAACTTATATCGTAATAGTATATAACGTTATACGATATATCGTAATTGTATATAACGTTATACGTTATACCGTAACAGTATATAACGTTATACGTTATATCGTAATGCTATATACCGTTATACGTTATAACGTATTACTGTACAACGAGATACGATATATCGTAATGCTATATAACGTTATAACTTATATCGTAATAGTATATAACGTTATACGATATATCGTAATTGTATATAACGTTATACGTTATACCGTAACAGTATATAACGTTATACGTTATATCGCAATAGCATATAACGTTATACGTTATAACGTAATACTATATAACATGATACGATATATCTTAATGCTATATAACGTTGTACCTTGAATCGTAATAGTATATAACGTTATACGATATAACGTAATACTGTATAACATGATACGATATATCCTAATGCTACATAACGTTATACCTTGAATCGCAATAGTATATAACGTTATACGTTATACCGTGACAGTATATAACGTTATACGTTATATCGTAATACCGTAACAGTATATAACGTTATACGTTATATCGTAATACCATATAACGTTATACGTTATAACGTAATACTATATAACGTGATGCGATATATCGTAATGCTATATAACTTTATACGTTGTGACGTAATACTATAAAACGTGATACGATATATCGTAATGCTATATAACGTTATACCATGTATCGTAATAGTATATAACGTTATACGATATATCGTAATAGTATATAACATGATACGATACATCCTAATGCTATATAACGTTATACCTTGAATCGCAATAGTATATAACGTTATACGCTATACCGTAACAGTATATAACGTAATACGTTATTTCGTAATATCATATAACGTTATAAGTTATATCGTAATTGTACATAACGTTATACGTTATATCGCAATAGTATATACCGTTATACGTTATAACGTATTACTATATAACGAGATACGATATATCGTAATGCTATATAACGTTATAACTTATATCGTTATAGTATATAACGTTATACGTTATATCGTAATTGTACATAACGTTATACGTTATATCGCAATATTATATAGCGTTATACGTTATAACGTATTACTAAATATCGAGATACGATATATCGTAATGCTATATAACGTTATACGTTATATGGCAATAGTATATAACGTTATACGTTATATCGTAATTGTATATAACGTTATACGTTATACCGTAACAGTATATAACGTTATACGTTATACCGTAACAGTATATAACGTAATACGTTATATCGTAATAGTATATAACGTTATACGTTATATCGTAATAGTATATAACATGATACGATATATCGTAATGCTATATAACGTTATACGTTATATGGCAATAGTATATAACGTTATACGTTGTATAGTAATAGTATATAACGTTATACGTTATATCGTAATTGTATATAACGTTATACGTTATATCGTAATTGTACATAACGTTATACGTTATATCGCAATAGTATATAACGTTATACGTTATAACGTATTACTATATAACGACATACGATATATCGTAATGCTATATAACGTTGTAACCTATATCGTAATAATATATAACGTTATACGTTATATCGTAATTGTATATAACGTTTTACGTTATACCGTAACTGTATATAACGTTATACGTTATATCGTAATTGTATATAACGTTATACGTTATACCGTAACAGTATATAACGTAATACGTTATATCGTTATACTATATAACGTTATACGTTATATCGTAATAGTATATAACGTTATAACTTATATCGTAATAGTATATAACGTTATGCGTTATAACGTATTACTATATAACGAGATACGATATATCGTAATGCTATATAACGTTATAACTTATATCGTAATAGTATATAACGTTATACGTTATATCGTAATTGTACATAACGTTATACGTTATATCGCAATAGTATATACCGTTATACGTTATAACGTAATACTATATAACGAGGTACGGTATATCGTAATGCTATATAACGTTATACCTTGTATCGCAATAGTATATAACGTTATACGTTATATCGTAATTGTATATAACGTTATACGTTATACCGTAACAGTATATAACGTTATACGTTATATCGCAGTAGTATATAACGTTATACGTTATACCGTAACAGTATATAACGTAATACGTTATATCGTAATATTATATAACGTTATACGTTATATCGTAATAGTATGTAACATGATACGATATATCGTAATGCTATATAACGTTATACGTTATATCGCAATAGTATATAACGTTATACGATATAACGTAATACTATATAACGTTATACGTTATATCGTAATAGTATATAACATGATACGATATATCGTAATGCTATATAACGTTATACGTTATATGGCAATAGTATATAACGTTATACGCTATATCGTAACAGTATATAACGTTATACGATATAACGTAATACTATATAACGTTATACGTTATATCGTAATAGTATATAACATGATACGATATATCGTAATGCTATATAACGTTATACGTTATATGGCAATAGTATATAACGTTATACGTTATATCGTAATTGTATATAACGTTATACGTTATACCGTAACAGTATATAACGTTATACGTTATACCGTAACAGTATATAACGTTATACGTTATATCGCAATAGCATATAACGTTATACGTTATAACGTATTGCTATATAACGACATACGGTATATCCTAATGCTATATAACGTTATACCTTGAATCGCAATAGTATATAACGTTATACGTTATATCGTAATTGTATATAACGTTATACGTTATACCGTAACAGTATATAACGTTATACGTTATATCGCAGTAGCATATAACGTTATACGTTATACCGTAACAGTATATAACGTAATACGTTATATCGTAATATTATATAACGTTATACCTTGTATCGTAATAGTATATAACATGATACGATATATCGTAATGCTATATAACGTTATACGTTATATCGCAATAGTATATAACGTTATACGATATAACGTAATACTATATAACGTTATACGTTATATCGTAACAGTATATAACGTTATACGATATAACGTAATACTATAAAGCGTTATACGTTATATCGTAATAGTATATAACATGATACGATATATCGTAATGCTATATAACGTTATACGTTATATCGCAATAGTATATAACGTTATACGATATAACGTAATACTATATAACGTTATACGTTATATCGTAATAGTATATAACATGATACGATATATCGTAATGCTATATAACGTTATACGTTATATCGTAATTGTATATAACGTTATACGTTATACCGTAACAGTATATAACGTTATACGTTATACCGTAACAGTATATAACGTTATACGTTATATCGTAATTGTATATAACGTTATACGTTATACCGTAACAGTATATAACGTTATACGTTATATCGAAGTAGTATATAACGTTATACGTTATACCGTAACAGTATATAACGTAATACGTTATATCGTAATAGTATATAACGTTATACGTTATATCGTAATAGTATATAACATGATACGATATATCGTAATGCTATATAACGTTATACGTTATATGGCAATAGTATATAACGTTATACGTTGTATAGTAATAGTATATAACGTTATACGTTATATCGTAATTGTACATAACGTTATACGTTATATCGTAATTGTACATAACGTTATACGTTATATCGCAAAAGTATATAACGTTATACGTTATAACGTATTACTATATAACGACATACGATATATCGTAATGCTATATAACGTTGTAACCTATATCGTAATAATATATAACGTTATACGTTATATCGTAATTGTATATAACGTTTTACGTTATACCGTAACTGTATATAACGTTATACGTTATATCGTAATTGTATATAACGTTATACGTTATATCGTAATTGTACATACCGTTATACGTTATATCGCAATAGTATATACCGTTATACGTTATAACGTATTACTATATAACGAGATACGATATATCGTAATGCTATATACCGTTATACGTTATATCGTAATAGTATATAACGTTATACGTTATATCCTAATACTATATAACATGATACGATATATCTTAATGCTATATAACGTTGTACCTTGAACCGTAATAGTATATAACGTTATACGATATAACGTAATACTGTATAACATGATACGACATATCCTAATGCTACATAACGTTATACCTTGAATCGCAATAGTATATAACGTTATACGTTATACCGTAACAGTATATAACGTTATACGTTATATCGTAATACCATATAACGTTATACGTTATAACGTAATACTATATAACGTGATGCGATATATCGTAAAGCTATATAACGTTATACCATGTATCGTAATAGTATATAACGTTATACGATATAACGTAATAATATATAACATGATACGATACATCCTAATGCTATATAACGTTATACCTTGAATCGCAATAGTATATAACGTTATACGCTATACCGTAACAGTATATAACGTTATACGTTATACCAGAATAGCATATAACGTTATACGTTATAACGTATTACTATATAACGAGATACGATATATCCTAATGCTATATAACGTTACAACTTATATCGCAAAGTATATAACGTTATACGTAATATCGTAACAATATTTAACGTTATACGTTATATCGTAATACTATATAACGTTATAAGATATAACGTATTACTATATAACGTGATAAGATATATCGTAATGCTATATAACGTTATACGTTATATGGCAATAGCACATAACGTTATACGATATAACGTAATACTATATAACGTTATACGTTATATCGTAATAGTATATAACGTTATACGATATATCGTAATAGTATATAACATGCTTCGATATATCGTAAAGCTATATAACGTTATACCATGTATCGTAATAGTATATAACGTTATACGATATAACGTAATAATATATAACATGATACGATACATCCTAATGCTATATAACGTTATACCTTGAATCGCAATAGTATATAACGTTATACGCTATACCGTAACAGTATATAACGTAATACGTTATTTCGTAATACCATATAACGTTATACGTTATATCGTAATTGTACATAACGTTATACGTTATATCGCAATAGTATATACCGTTATACGTTATAACGTATTACTGTACAACGAGATACCATATATCGTAATGCTATATAACGTTATAACTTATATCGTAATAGTATATAACGTTATACGTTATATCGTAACAGTATATAACGTTATACGTTATGTCGTATTACTATATAACGTAATACGATATATCGTAATGCTATAAAACGTTATAACTTATATCGTAATAGTATATATGGTTGTACGTTATATCGTAATAGTATATAACGTTATACGATACAACGTAATACTGTATAACATGATACGATATATCCTAATGCTATATAACGTTATACGTTTAATCGCAATAGTATATAACGTTATACGTTATATCGTAGTAGTATATAACATGATACGATATATAGTAATGCTATATAACGTTATACGTTATATCGCAATAGTATATAACGTTATACGTTATAACGTATTACTATATAACGTGATACGATATATCGCAATGCTATAAAACGTTATAACTTATATCGTAATAGTATATATGGTTATACGTTATATCGTAATAGTATATAACGTTATACGATATATCGTAATAGTATATAACATGATACGATACATCCTAATGCTATATAATGTTATACCTTGAATCGCAATAGTATATAACGTTATACGTTATACCGTAACAGTATATAACGTAATACGTTATTTCGTAATACCGTATAACGTTATAAGTTATATCGTAATTGTACATAACGTTATACGTTATATCGCAATAGTATTTACCGTTATACGTTATAACGTATTACTGTACAACGAGATACGATATATCGTAATGCTATATAACGTTATAACTTATATCGTAATAGTATATAACGTTATACGATATATCGTAATTGTATATAACGTTATACGTTATACCGTAACAGTATATAACGTTATACGTTATATCGCAATAGTATTTACCGTTATACGTTATAACGTATTACTGTACAACGAGATACGATATATCGTAATGCTATATAACGTTATAACTTATATCGTAATAGTATATAACGTTATACGTTATATCGTAACAGTATATAACGTTATACGTTATGTCGTATTACTATATAACTTTATCCGTTGTGACGTAATACTATAAAACGTGATACGATATATCGTAATGCTATATAACGTTATACGTTATATCGCAATAGTATATAACGTTATACGTTATAACGTATTACTATATAACGAGATACGGTATATCGTAATGCTATATAACGTTATAACTTATATCGTAATAATATATAACGTTATGCGGTATATCGTAATATTATATAACGTTATACGTTACACCCTAATACTATATAACGTTAAACGATATAACGTAATACTATATAACATGATACGATATATCCTAATGCTATATAACGCTATTGCTTGGATCCCAATAGTATATAACGTTATACGATATATCGTAATTGTATATAACGTTATACGTTATACCGTAACAGTATATAACGTTATACGTTATAACGTATTACTATATAACATGATACGATACATCATAATGCTATATAACGTTATAACATATATCGTAATACCATATACCGTTATACGTTCTAGCGCAATAGTATATAACGTTATACGGTATAACGTAATACTATATAACATGATGCGATATCTCGTAATGTTATATAACGTTATACGTTATATCGTAATAGTATATAACGTTATACGTTATATCCTAATACTATATAACATGATACGACATATCTTAATGCTATATAACGTTGTACCTTGAATCGTAATAGTATATAACGTTATACGATATAACGTAATACTGTATAACATGATACGATATATCCTAATGCTACATAACGTTATACCTTGAATCTCAATAGTATATAACGTTATACGTTATACCGTAACAGTATATAACGTTATACGTTATATCGTAATACCGTAACAGTATATAACGTTATACGTTATATCGTAATACCATATAACGTTATACGTTATAACGTAATACTATATAACGTGATGCGATATATCGTAATGCTATATAACTTTATACGTTGTGACGTAATACTATAAAACGTGATACGATATATCGTAATGCTATATAACGTTATACCATGTATCGTAATAGTATATAACGTTATACGTTATATCGCAATATCATATAACGTTATACGATATAACGTAATACTGTATAACATGATACGATATATCCTAATGCTATATAACGTTATAACTTATATCGTAAAAGTATATAACGTTATACGTAATATCGTAACAGTATTTAACGTTATACGTTATATCGTAATACTATATAACGTTATAAGTTATAACGTATTACTATATAACGTGATACGATATATCGTAATGCTATATAACGTTATAAGTTATATGGCAATGGCATATAACGTTATACGATATAACGTAATACTATATAACGTTATACGTTATATCGTAATAGTATATAACGTTATACGATATATCGTAATAGTATATAACATGATACGATACATCCTAATGCTATATAACGTTATACCTTGAATCGCAATAGTATATAACGTTATACGCTATACCGTAACAGTATATAACGTAATACGTTATTTCGTAATACCATATAACGTTATAAGTTATATCGTAATTGTACATAACGTTATACGTTATATCGCAATAGTATATACCGTTATACGTTATATCGTATTACTATATAACTTTATCCGTTGTGACGTAATACTATAAAACGTGATACGATATATCGTAATGCTATATAACGTTATACCATGTATCGTAATAGTATATAACGTTATACGTTATATCGCAATAGCATATAACGTTATACGATATAACGTAATACTGTATAACATGATACGATATATCCTAATGCTATATAACGTTATAACTTATATCGTAAAAGTATATAACGTTATACGTAATATCGTAACAGTATTTAACGTTATACGTTATATCGTAATACTATATAACGTTATAAGTTATAACGTATTACTATATAACGTGATACGATATATCGTAATACTATATAACGTTATACGTTATATGGCAATAGCATATAACGTTATACGATATAACGTAATACTATATAACGTTATACGTTATATCGTAATAGTATATAACGTTATACGATATATCGTAATAGTATATAACATGATACGATATATCGTAAAGCTATATAACGTTATACCATGTATCGTAATAGTATATAACGTTATACGATATAACGTAATAATATATAACATGATACGATACATCCTAATGCTATATAACGTTATACCTTGAATCGCAATAGTATATAACGTTATACGCTATAACGTAACAGTATATAACGTAATACGTTATTTCGTAATACCATATAACGTTATACGTTATATCGTAATTGTACATAACGTTATACGTTATATCGCAATAGTATATACCGTTATACGTTATAACGTATTACTGTACAACGAGATACGATATATCGTAATGCTATATAACGTTATAACTTATATCGTAATAGTATATAACGTTATACGTTATATCGTAACAGTATATAACGTTATACGTTATGTCGCATTACTATATAACTTTATCTGTTGTGACGTAATACTATAAAGCGTGATACGATATATCGTAATGCTATATAACGTTATACGTTATATCGCTATAGTATATAACGTTATACGTTATAACGTATTACTATATAACGAGATACGATATATCGTAATGCTATATAACGTTATAACTTATATCGTAATAATATATAACGTATTACGTTATATCGTAATAGTATATAACGTTATACGTTACATCCTAATACTATATAACGTTAAACGATATAACGTAATACTATATAACATGATACGATATATCCTAATGCTATATAACGTTATACCTTGAATCCCAATAGTATATAACGTTATACGATATATCGTAATTGTATATAACGTTATACGTTATACCGTAACAGTAGACAACGTTATACGTGATATCGCAATAGCATATAACGTTATACGTTATAACGTAATACTATATAACGTGATGCGATATATCGTAATGCTATATAACGTTATACCTTGAATCACAATAGTATCTAACGTTATACGATATAACGTAATACTATATAACATGATACGATATATCCTAAAGCCATATAACTTATACCTTGAATCACAATAGTATATAACGTTATACGTTATCCCGCAGCAGTATATAACGTAATACGTTATATCGTAATAGTATATGACGTTATACGTTATATCGTAGTAGTATCTAACATGATACGATATGTCGTAATGCTATATAACGTTATAACTTATATCGTTATAGAATATAACGTTATACGTTATATCGCAATAGTATATAACGTTATACCATGTATCGTAATACTATATAACGTTATACGTTATATCGCTATAGTATATAACGTTATACGTTATAACGTATTACTATATAACGAGATACGATATATCGTAATGCTATATAACGTTATAACTTATATCGTAATAATATATAACGTATTACGTTATATCGTAATAGTATATAACGTTATACGTTACATCCTAATACTATATAACGTTAAACGATATAACGTAATACTATATAACATGATACGATATATCCTAATGCTATATAACGTTATACCTTGAATCCCAATAGTATATAACGTTATACGATATATCGTAATTGTATATAACGTTATACGTTATACCGTAATAGTATATAACGTTATACGATATATCGTAATAGTATATAACATGATACGATATATCGTAAAGCTACATAACGTTATACCATGTATCGTAATAGTATATAACGTTATACGATATAACGTAATAATATATAACATGATACGATACATCCTAATGCTATATAACGTTATACCTTGAATCGCAATAGTATATAACGTTATACGCTATAACGTAACAGTATATAACGTAATACGTTATTTCGTAATACCATATAACGTTATACGTTATATCGTAATTGTACATAACGTTATACGTTATATCGCAATAGTATATACCGTTATACGTTATAACGTATTACTGTACAACGAGATACGATATATCGTAATGCTATATAACGTTATAACTTATATCGTAATAGTATATAACGTTATACGTTATATCCTAACAGTATATAACGTTATACGTTATGTCGCATTACTATATAACTTTATCTGTTGTGACGTAATACTATAAAGCGTGATACGATATATCGTAATGCTATATAACGTTATACGTTATATCGCTATAGTATATAACGTTATACGTTATAACGTATTACTATATAACGAGATACGATATATCGTAATGCTATATAACGTTATAACTTATATCGTAATAATATATAACGTATTACGTTATATCGTAATAGTATATAACGTTATACGTTACATCGTAATACTATATAACGTTAAACGATATAACGTAATACTATATAACATGATACGATATATCCTAATGCTATATAACGTTATACCTTGAATCCCAATAGTATATAACGTTATACGATATATCGTAATTGTATATAACGTTATACGTTATACCGTAACAGTAGACAACGTTATACGTGATATCGCAATAGCATATAACGTTATACGTTATAACGTAATACTATATAACGTGATGCGATATATCGTAATGCTATATAATGTTATACCTTGAATCACAATAGTATCTAACGTTATACGATATAACGTAATACTATATAACATGATACGATATATCCTAAAGCCATATAACTTATACCTTGAATCACAATAGTATATAACGTTATACGTTATCCCGCAACAGTATATAACGTAATACGTTATATCGTAATAGTATATGACGTTATACGTTATATCGTAGTAGTATATAACATGATACGATATGTCGTAATGCTATATAACGTTATAACTTATATCGTTATAGAATATAACGTTATACGTTATATCGCAATAGTATATAACGTTATACCATGTATCGTAATACTATATAACGTTATACGTTATATCGCTATAGTATATAACGTTATACGTTATAACGTATTACTATATAACGAGATACGATATATCGTAATGCTATATAACGTTATAACTTATATCGTAATAATATATAACGTATTACGTTATATCGTAATAGTATATAACGTTATACGTTACATCCTAATACTATATAACGTTAAACGATATAACGTAATACTATATAACATGATACGATATATCCTAATGCTATATAACGTTATACCTTGAATCCCAATAGTATATAACGTTATACGATATATCGTAATTGTATATAACGTTATACGTTATACCGTAACAGTAGACAACGTTATACGTGATATCGCAATAGCATATAACGTTATACGTTATAACGTAATACTATATAACGTGATGCGATATATCGTAATGCTATATAACGTTATACCTTGAATCACAATAGTATCTAACGTTATACGATATAACGTAATACTATATAACATGATACGATATATCCTAAAGCCATATAACTTATACCTTGAATCACAATAGTATATAACGTTATACGTTATCCCGCAACAGTATATAACGTAATACGTTATATCGTAATAGTATATGACGTTATACGTTATATCGTAGTAGTATATAACATGATACGATATATCGTAATGCTATATAACGTTATAACTTATATCGTTATAGAATATAACGTTATACGTTATATCTCAATAGTATATAACGTTATACCATGTATCGTAATACTATATAACGTTATACGTTATATCGCAATAATATATAACGTTATACGATATAACGTAATACTATATAACGTTATACGTTATATCGTAACAGTATATAACGTTATACGTTATATCGTAACAGTATATAACGTTATACGTTATATCGTAACAGTATATAACGTTATACGTTATATCGTATTGCTATATAACTTTATCCGTTGTGACGTAATACTATAAATCGTGATACTATATATCGTAATGCTATATAACGTTATACCATGTATCGTAATAGTATATAACGTTATACGTTATATCGCAATAGCATATAACGTTATACGATATAACGTAATACTGTATAACATGATACGATATATCCTAATGCTATATAACGTTATAACTTATATCGTAAAAGTATATAACGTTATACGTAATATCGTAACAGTATTTAACGTTATACGTTATATCGTAATACTATATAACGTTATAAGTTATAACGTATTACTATATAACGTGATACGATATATCGTAATGCTATATAACGTTATACGTTATATGGCAATAGCATATAACGTTATACGATATAACGTAATACTATATAACGTTATACGTTATATCGTAATAGTATATAACGTTATACGATATATCGTAATAGTATATAACATGATACGATACATCCTAATGCTATATAATGTTATACCTTGAATCGCAATAGTATATAACGTTATACGCTATACCGTAACAGTATATAACGTAATACGTTATTTCGTAATACCGTATAACGTTATAAGTTATATCGTAATTGTACATAACGTTATACGTTATATCGCAATAGTATTTACCGTTATACGTTATAACGTATTACTGTACAACGAGATACGATATATCGTAATGCTATATAACGTTATAACTTATATCGTTATAGTATATAACGTTATACGATATATCGTAATTGTATATAACGTTATACGTTATACCGTAACAGTATATAACGTTATACGTTATATCGCAATAGTATATAACGTTATACGTTATAACGTATTACTATATAACGAGATACGGTATATCGTAATGCTATATAACGTTATAACTTATATCGTAATAATATATAACGTTATGCGGTATATCGTAATATTATATAACGTTATACGTTACACCCTAATACTATATAACGTTAAACGATATAACGTAATACTATATAACATGATACGATATATCCTAATGCTATATAACGCTATTGCTTGAATCCCAATAGTATATAACGTTATACGATATATCGTAATTGTATATAACGTTATACGTTATACCGTAACAGTATATAACGTTATACGTTATATCGTAATGCTATATAACGTGATGCGATATATCGTAATGCTATATAACTTTATACGTTGTGACGTAATACTATAAAACGTGATACGATATATCGTAATGCTATATAACGTTATACCATGTATCGTAATAGTATATAACGTTATACGTTATATCGCAATAGCATATAACGTTATACGATATAACGTAATACTGTATAACATGATACGATATATCCTAATGCTATATAACGTTATAACTTATATCGTAAAAGTATATAACGTTATACGTAATATCGTAACAGTATTTAACGTTATACGTTATATCGTAATACTATATAACGTTATAAGTTATAACGTATTACTATATAACGTGATACGATATATCGTAATGCTATATAACGTTATACGTTATATCGCAATAGTATATAACGTTATACGTTATAACGTATTACTATATAACATGATACGATACATCATAATGCTATATAACGTTATAACATATATCGTAATACCATATACCGTTATACGTTCTAGCGCAATAGTATATAACGTTATACGGTATAACGTAATACTATATAACATGATGCGATATCTCGTAATGTTATATAACGTTATACGTTATATCGTAATAGTATATAACATTATACGTTATATCCTAATACTATATAACATGATACGACATATCTTAATGCTATATAACGTTGTACCTTGAATCGTAATAGTATATAACGTTATACGATATAACGTAATACTGTATAACATGATACGATATATCCTAATGCTACATAACGTTATACCTTGAATCTCAATAGTATATAACGTTATACGTTATACCGTAACAGTATATAACGTTATACGTTATATCGTAATACCGTAACAGTATATAACGTTATACGTTATATCGTAATACCATATAACGTTATACGTTATAACGTAATACTATATAACGTGATGCGATATATCGTAATGCTATATAACTTTATACGTTGTGACGTAATACTATAAAACGTGATACGATATATCGTAATGCTATATAACGTTATACCATGTATCGTAATAGTATATAACGTTATACGTTATATCGCAATATCATATAACGTTATACGATATAACGTAATACTGTATAACATGATACGATATATCCTAATGCTATATAACGTTATAACTTATATCGTAAAAGTATATAACGTTATACGTAATATCGTAACAGTATTTAACGTTATACGTTATATCGTAATACTATATAACGTTATAAGTTATAACGTATTACTATATAACGTGATACGATATATCGTAATGCTATATAACGTTATACGTTATATGGCAATGGCATATAACGTTATACGATATAACGTAATACTATATAAGGTTATACGTTATATCGTAATAGTATATAACGTTATACGATATATCGTAATAGTATATAACATGATACGATACATCCTAATGCTATATAACGTTATACCTTGAATCGCAATAGTATATAACGTTATACGCTATACCGTAACAGTATATAACGTAATACGTTATTTCGTAATACCATATAACGTTATAAGTTATATCGTAATTGTACATAACGTTATACGTTATATCGCAATAGTATATACCGTTATACGTTATATCGTATTACTATATAACTTTATCCGTTGTGACGTAATACTATAAAACGTGATACGATATATCGTAATGCTATATAACGTTATACCATGTATCGTAATAGTATATAACGTTATACGTTATATCGCAATAGCCTATAACGTTATACGATATAACGTAATACTGTATAACATGATACGATATATCCTAATGCTATATAACGTTATAACTTATATCGTAAAAGTATATAACGTTATACGTAATATCGTAACAGTATTTAACGTTATACGTTATATCGTAATACTATATAACGTTATAAGTTATAACGTATTACTATATAACGTGATACGATATATCGTAATACTATATAACGTTATACGTTATATGGCAATAGCATATAACGTTATACGATATAACGTAATACTATATAACGTTATACGTTATATCGTAATAGTATATAACGTTATACGATATATCGTAATAGTATATAACATGATACGATATATCGTAAAGCTATATAACGTTATACCATGTATCGTAATAGTATATAACGTTATACGATATAACGTAATAATATATAACATGATACGATACATCCTAATGCTATATAACGTTATACCTTGAATCGCAATAGTATATAACGTTATACGCTATAACGTAACAGTATATAACGTAATACGTTATTTCGTAATACCATATAACGTTATACGTTATATCGTAATTGTACATAACGTTATACGTTATATCGCAATAGTATATACCGTTATACGTTATAACGTATTACTGTACAACGAGATACGATATATCGTAATGCTATATAACGTTATAACTTATATCGTAATAGTATATAACGTTATACGTTATATCGTAACAGTATATAACGTTATACGTTATGTCGCATTACTATATAACTTTATCTGTTGTGACGTAATACTATAAAGCGTGATACGATATATCGTAATACTATATAACGTTATACGTTATATCGCTATAGTATATAACGTTATACGTTATAACGTATTACTATATAACGAGATACGATATATCGTAATGCTATATAACGTTATAACTTATATCGTAATAATATATAACGTATTACGTTATATCGTAATAGTATATAACGTTATACGTTACATCCTAATACTATATAACGTTAAACGATATAACGTAATACTATATAACATGATACGATATATCCTAATGCTATATAACGTTATACCTTGAATCCCAATAGTATATAACGTTATACGATATATCGTAATTGTATATAACGTTATACGTTATACCGTAACAGTAGACAACGTTATACGTGATATCGCAATAGCATATAACGTTATACGTTATAACGTAATACTATATAACGTGATGCGATATATCGTAATGCTATATAACGTTATACCTTGAATCACAATAGTATCTAACGTTATACGTTATCTCGCAACAGTATATAACGTAATACGTTATATCGTAATAGTATATGACGTTATACGTTATATCGTAGTAGTATATAACATGATACGATATGTCGTAATGCTATATAACGTTATAACTTATATCGTTATAGAATATAACGTTATACGTTATATCGCAATAGTATATAACTTTATACCATGTATCGTAATACTATATAACGTTATACGTTATATCGCTATAGTATATAACGTTATACGTTATAACGTATTACTATATAACGAGATACGATATATCGTAATGCTATATAACGTTATAACTTATATCGTAATAATATATAACGTATTACGTTATATCGTAATAGTTTATAACGTTATACGTTACATCCTAATACTATATAACGTTAAACGATATAACGTAATACTATATAACATGATACGATATATCCTAATGCTATATAACGTTATACCTTGAATCCCAATAGTATATAACGTTATACGATATATCGTAATTGTATATAACGTTATACGTTATACCGTAACAGTAGACAACGTTATACGTGATATCGCAATAGCATATAACGTTATACGTTATAACGTAATACTATATAACGTGATGCGATATATCGTAATGCTATATAACGTTATACCTTGAATCACAATAGTATCTAACGTTATACGATATAACGTAATACTATATAACATGATACGACATATCTTAATGCTATATAACGTTGTACCTTGAATCGTAATAGTATATAACGTTATACGATATAACGTAATACTGTATAACATGATACGATATATCCTAATGCTACATAACGTTATACCTTGAATCGCAATAGTATATAACGTTATACGTTATATCGTAATACCGTAACAGTATATAACGTTATACGTTATATCGTAATACCATATAACGTTATACGTTATAACGTAATACTATATAACGTGATGCGATATATCGTAATGCTATATAACTTTATACGTTGTGACGTAATACTATAAAACGTGATACGATATATCGTAATGCTATATAACGTTATACCATGTATCGTAATAGTATATAACGTTATACGTTATATCGCAATATCATATAACGTTATACGATATAACGTAATACTGTATAACATGATACGATATATCCTAATGCTATATAACGTTATAACTTATATCGTAAAAGTATATAACGTTATACGTAATATCGTAACAGTATTTAACGTTATACGTTATATCGTAATACTATATAACGTTATAAGTTATAACGTATTACTATATAACGTGATACGATATATCGTAATGCTATATAACGTTATACGTTATATGGCAATGGCATATAACGTTGTACGATATAACGTAATACTATATAACGTTATACGTTATATCGTAATAGTATATAACGTTATACGATATATCGTAATAGTATATAACATGATACGATACATCCTAATGCTATATAACGTTATACCTTGAATCACAATAGTATATAACGTTATACGCTATACCGTAACAGTATATAACGTAATACGTTATTTCGTAATACCATATAACGTTATAAGTTATATCGTAATTGTACATAACGTTATACGTTATATCGCAATAGTATATACCGTTATACGTTATATCGTATTACTATATAACTTTGTCCGTTGTGACGTAATACTATAAAACGTGATACGATATATCGTAATGCTATATAACGTTATACCATGTATCGTAATAGTATATAACGTTATTCGTTATATCGCAATAGCATATAACGTTATACGATATAACGTAATACTGTATAACATGATACGATATATCCTAATGCTATATAACGTTATAACTTATATCGTAAAAGTATATAACGTTATACGTAATATCGTAACAGTATTTAACGTTATACGTTATATCGTAATACTATATAACGTTATAAGTTATAACGTATTACTATATAACGTGATACGATATATCGTTATGCTATATAACGTTATACGTTATATGGCAATAGCATATAACGTTATACGATATAACGTAATACTATATAACGTTATACGTTATATCGTAATAGTATATAACGTTATACGATATATCGTAATAGTACATAACATGATACGATATATCGTAAAGCTATATAACGTTATACCATGTATCGTAATAGTATATAACGTTATACGATATAACGTAATAATATATAACATGATACGATACATCCTAATGCTATATAACGTTATACCTTGAATCGCAATAGTATATAACGTTATACGCTATAACGTAACAGTATATAACGTAATACGTTATTTCGTAATACCATATAACGTTATACGTTATATCGTAATTGTACATAACGTTATACGTTATATCGCAATAGTATATACCGTTATACGTTATAACGTATTACTGTACAACGAGATACGATATATCGTAATGCTATATAACGTTATAACTTATATCGTAATAGTATATAACGTTATACGTTATATCGTAACAGTATATAACGTTATACGTTATGTCGCATTACTATATAACTTTATCTGTTGTGACGTAATACTATAAAGCGTGATACGATATATCGTAATGCTATATAACGTTATACGTTATATCGCTATAGTATATAACGTTATACGTTATAACGTATTACTATATAACGAGATACGATATATCGTAATGCTATATAACGTTATAACTTATATCGTAATAATATATAACGTATTACGTTATATCGTAGTAGTATATAACGTTATACGTTACATCCTAATACTATATAACGTTAAACGATATAACGTAATACTATATAACATGATACGATATATCCTAATGCTATATAACGTTATACCTTGAATCCCAATAGTATATAACGTTATACGATATATCGTAATTGTATATAACGTTATACGTTATACCGTAACAGTAGACAACGTTATACGTGATATCGCAATAGCATATAACGTTATACGTTATAACGTAATACTATATAACGTGATGCGATATATCGTAATGCTATATAACGTTATACCTTGAATCACAATAGTATCTAACGTTATACTATATAACGTAATACTATATAACATGATACGATATATCCTAAAGCCATATAACTTATACCTTGAATCACAATAGTATATAACGTTATACGTTATCCCGCAACAGTATATAACGTAATACGTTATATCGTAATAGTATATGACGTTATACGTTATATCGTAACAGTATATAACGTTATACGTTATATCGTAACAGTATATAACGTTATACGTTATATCGTAACAGTATATAACGTTATACGTTATATCGTATTGCTATATAACTTTATCCGTTGTGACGTAATACTATAAATCGTGATACGATATATCGTAATGCTATATAACGTTATACCATGTATCGTAATAGTATATAACGTTATACGTTATATCGCAATAGCATATAACGTTATACGATATAACGTAATACTGTATAACATGATACGATATATCCTAATGCTATATAACGTTATAACTTATATCGTAAAAGTATATAACGTTATACGTAATATCGTAACAGTATTTAACGTTATACGTTATATCGTAATACTATATAACGTTATAAGTTATAACGTATTACTATATAACGTGATACGATATATCGTAATGCTATATAACGTTATACGTTATATGGCAATAGCATATAACGTTATACGATATAACGTAATACTATATAACGTTATACGTTATATCGTAATAGTATATAACGTTATACGATATATCGTAATAGTATATAACATGATACGATACATCCTAATGCTATATAATGTTATACCTTGAATCGCAATAGTATATAACGTTATACGCTATACTGTAACAGTATATAACGTAATACGTTATTTCGTAATACCGTATAACGTTATAAGTTATATCGTAATTGTACATAACGTTATACGTTATATCGCAATAGTATTTACCGTTATACGTTATAACGTATTACTGTACAACGAGATACGATATATCGTAATGCTATATAACGTTATAACTTATATCGTAATAGTATATAACGTTATACGATATATCGTAATTGTATATAACGTTATACGTTATACCGTAACAGTATATAACGTTATACGTTATATCGCAATAGTATTTACCGTTATACGTTATAACGTATTACTGTACAACGAGATACGATATATCGTAATGCTATATAACGTTATAACTTATATCGTAATAGTATATAACGTTATACGTTATATCGTAACAGTATATAACGTTATACGTTATGTCGTATTACTATATCACTTTATCCGTTGTGACGTAATACTATAAAACGTGATACGATATATCGTAATGCTATATAACGTTATACGTTATATCGCAATAGTATATAACGTTATACGTTATAACGTATTACTATATAACGAGATACGGTATATCGTAATGCTATATAACGTTATAACTTATATCGTAATAATATATAACGTTATGCGGTATATCGTAATATTATATAACGTTATACGTTACACCCTAATACTATATAACGTTAAACGATATAACGTAATACTATATAACATGATACGATATATCCTAATGCTATATAACGCTATTGCTTGAATCCCAATAGTATATAACGTTATACGATATATCGTAATTGTATATAACGTTATACGTTATACCGTAACAGTATATAACGTTATACGTTATATCGTAATGCTATATAACGTGATGCGATATATCGTAATGCTATATAACTTTATACGTTGTGACGTAATACTATAAAACGTGATACGATATATCGTAATGCTATATAACGTTATACCATGTATCGTAATAGTATATAACGTTATACGTTATATCGCAATAGCATATAACGTTATACGATATAACGTAATACTGTATAACATGATACGATATATCCTAATGCTATATAACGTTATAACTTATATCGTAAAAGTATATAACGTTATACGTAATATCGTAACAGTATTTAACGTTATACGTTATATCGTAATACTATATAACGTGATAAGTTATAACGTATTACTATATAACGTGATACGATATATCGTAATGCTATATAACGTTATACGTTATATCGCAATAGTATATAACGTTATACGTTATAACGTATTACTATATAACGTGATACGATACATCATAATGCTATATAACGTTATAACATATATCGTAATACCATATACCGTTATACGTTCTAGCGCAATAGTATATAACGTTATACGGTATAACGTAATACTATATAACATGATGCGATATCTCGTAATGTTATATAACGTTATACGTTATATCGTAATAGTATATAACGTTATACGTTATATCGTAATAGTATATAACGTTATACGTTATATCCTAATACTATATAACATGATACGACATATCTTAATGCTATATAACGTTGTACCTTGAATCGTAATAGTATATAACGTTATACGATATAACGTAATACTGTATAACATGATACGATATATCCTAATGCTACATAACGTTATACCTTGAATCGCAATAGTATATAACGTTATACGTTATATCGTAATACCGTAACAGTATATAACGTTATACGTTATATCGTAATACCATATAACGTTATACGTTATAACGTAATACTATATAACGTGATGCGATATATCGTAATGCTATATAACTTTATACGTTGTGACGTAATACTATAAAACGTGATACGATATATCGTAATGCTATATAACGTTATACCATGTATCGTAATAGTATATAACGTTATACGTTATATCGCAATATCATATAACGTTATACGATATAACGTAATACTGTATAACATGATACGATATATCCTAATGCTATATAACGTTATAACTTATATCGTAAAAGTATATAACGTTATACGTAATATCGTAACAGTATTTAACGTTATACGTTATATCGTAATACTATATAACGTTATAAGTTATAACGTATTACTATATAACGTGATACGATATATCGTAATGCTATATAACGTTATACGTTATATGGCAATGGCATATAACGTTGTACGATATAACGTAATACTATATAACGTTATACGTTATATCGTAATAGTATATAACGTTATACGATATATCGTAATAGTATATAACATGATACGATACATCCTAATGCTATATAACGTTATACCTTGAATCACAATAGTATATAACGTTATACGCTATACCGTAACAGTATATAACGTAATACGTTATTTCGTAATACCATATAACGTTATAAGTTATATCGTAATTGTACATAACGTTATACGTTATATCGCAATAGTATATACCGTTATACGTTATATCGTATTACTATATAACTTTGTCCGTTGTGACGTAATACTATAAAACGTGATACGATATATCGTAATGCTATATAACGTTATACCATGTATCGTAATAGTATATAACGTTATACGTTATATCGCAATAGCATATAACGTTATACGATATAACGTAATACTGTATAACATGATACGATATATCCTAATGCTATATAACGTTATAACTTATATCGTAAAAGTATATAACGTTATACGTAATATCGTAACAGTATTTAACGTTATACGTTATATCGTAATACTATATAACGTTATAAGTTATAACGTATTACTATATAACGTGATACGATATATCGTAATGCTATATAACGTTATACGTTATATGGCAATAGCATATAACGTTATACGATATAACGTAATACTATATAACGTTATACGTTATATCGTAATAGTATATAACGTTATACGATATATCGTAATAGTACATAACATGATACGATATATCGTAAAGCTATATAACGTTATACCATGTATCGTAATAGTATATAACGTTATACGATATAACGTAATAATATATAACATGATACGATACATCCTAATGCTATATAACGTTATACCTTGAATCGCAATAGTATATAACGTTATACGCTATAACGTAACAGTATATAACGTAATACGTTATTTCGTAATACCATATAACGTTATACGTTATATCGTAATTGTACATAACGTTATACGTTATATCGCAATAGTATATACCGTTATACGTTATAACGTATTACTGTACAACGAGATACGATATATCGTAATGCTATATAACGTTATAACTTATATCGTAATAGTATATAACGTTATACGTTATATCGTAACAGTATATAACGTTATACGTTATGTCGCATTACTATATAACTTTATCTGTTGTGACGTAATACTATAAAGCGTGATACGATATATCGTAATGCTATATAACGTTATACGTTATATCGCTATAGTATATAACGTTACACGTTATAACGTATTACTATATAACGAGATACGATATATCGTAATGCTATATAACGTTATAACTTATATCGTAATAATATATAACGTATTACGTTATATCGTAGTAGTATATAACGTTATACGTTACATCCTAATACTATATAACGTTAAACGATATAACGTAATACTATATAACATGATACGATATATCCTAATGCTATATAACGTTATACCTTGAATCCCAATAGTATATAACGTTATACGATATATCGTAATTGTATATAACGTTATACGTTATACCGTAACAGTAGACAACGTTATACGTGATATCGCAATAGCATATAACGTTATACGTTATAACGTAATACTATATAACGTGATGCGATATATCGTAATGCTATATAACGTTATACCTTGAATCACAATAGTATCTAACGTTATACTATATAACGTAATACTATATAACATGATACGATATATCCTAAAGCCATATAACTTATACCTTGAATCACAATAGTATATAACGTTATACGTTATCCCGCAACAGTATATAACGTAATACGTTATATCGTAATAGTATATGACGTTATACGTTATATCGTAGTAGTATATAACATGATACGATATATCGTAATGCTATATAACGTTATAACTTATATCGTTATAGAATATAACGTTATACGTTATATCGCAATAGTATATAACGTTATACCATGTATCGTAATACTATATAACGTTATACGTTATATCGCAATAATATATAACGTTATACGATATAACGTAATACTATATAACGTTATACGTTATATCGTAACAGTATATAACGTTATACGTTATATCGTAACAGTATATAACGTTATACGTTATATCGTAACAGTATATAACGTTATACGTTATATCGTATTACTATATAACTTTATCCGTTGTGACGTAATACTATATAACAAGATACGATATATCGTAATGCTATATAACGTTGTAGCCTATATCGTAATACTATATAACGTTATACGTTATATCGCAATAATATATAACGTTATACGATATAACGTAATACTATATAACGTTATACGTTATATCATAATAGTATATAACGTTATACGAGATATCGTAATAGTATATAACATGATACGATACATCCTAATGCTATATAATGTTATACCTTGAATCGCAATAGTATATAACGTTATACGCTATACCGTAACAGTAAATAACGTAATACGTTATTTCGTAATACCGTATAACGTTATAAGTTATATCGTAATTGTACATAACGTTATACGTTATATCGCAATAGTATTTACCGTTATACGTTATAACGTATTACTGTACAACGAGATACGATATATCGTAATGCTATATAATGTTATAACTTATATCGTAATAGTATATAACGTTATACGATATATCGTAATTGTATATAACGTTATACGTTATACCGTAACAGTATATAACGTTATACGTTATATCGTAATGCTATATACCGTTATACGATATATCGTAATGCTATATAACGTTATACGTTATATGGCAATAGCATATAACGTTATACGATATAACGTAATACTATATAACGTTATACGTTATATCGTAATAGTATATAACGTTATACGTTATACCGTAACAGTATATAACGTTATACGTTATATCGCAATAGCATATAACGTTATACGTTATATCGTAATAGTATATAACATGATACGATATATCGTAATGCTATATAACGTTATACGTTATATCGCAATAGTATATAACGTTATACGATATATCGTAATACTATATAAAGTTATACGTTATAACGTAATACTATATAACATGATACGATATATCGTAATAGTATATAACGTTATACGTTATATCGTAACGGTATATAACGTTATAACTTATATCGTAATAGTATATAACGTTATGCGTTATAACGTATTACTACATAACATGATCCGATATATCGTAATGCTATATAACGTTATACGTTATATCGCAATAGTATAAAACGTTATACGTTATATCGTAACAGTATATAACGTTATACGTTTTATCGTATTACTATATAACTTTATACGTTGTGACGTAATACTATATAACATGATACGATATATCGTAATGCTATATAACGTTATACGTTATATCGCAAGAGTATATAACGTTATACGATATATCGTAATACTATATAAAGTTATACGTTATAACGTAATACTATATAACATGATACGATATATCGTAATAGTATATAACGTTATACGTTATATCGTAACGGTATATAACGTTATAACTTATATCGTAATAGTATATAACGTTATGCGTTATAACGTATTACTATATAACATGATCCGATATATCGTAATGCTATATAACGTTATACGTTATATCGCAATAGTATAAAACGTTATACGTTATATCGTAACAGTATATAACGTTATACGTTTTATCGTATTACTATATAACTTTATACGTTGTGACGTAATACTATATAACAAGATACGATATATCGTAATGCTATATAACGTTGTAGCCTATATCGTAATAATATATAACGTTATACGTTATATCGTAATAGTATATAACGTTATACGTTATATCCTAATACTATATAACATGATACGATATATCTTAATGCTATATAACGTTATACCTTGAATCGTAATAGTATATAACGTTATACGATATAACGTAATACTATATAACATGATACGATATATCCAAATACTATATAACGTTATACCTTGAATCGCAATAGTATATAACGTTATACGTTATACCGTAACAGTATATAACGTTATACGTAATATTGTAACAGTATTTAACGTTATACGTTATATCGTAATACTATATAAAGTTATACGTTATAACGTAATACTATATAACGTGATACGATATATCGTAATAGTATATAACGTTATACGTTATATCGTAACAGTATATAACGTTATAACTTATATAGTAATTGTATATAACGTTATACGTTATACCGTAACAGTATATAACGTTATACGTTATATCGCAATAGCATATAACGTTATACATTATAACGTATTACTATATAACGAGATACGATATATCGTAATGCTATATAACGTTATAACTTATATCGTAATAATATATAACGTTATACGTTATATCGTAATAGTATATAACGTTATACTTTATATCCTAATACTATGTAACGTTATACGATATAACGTAATACTATATAACATGATACGATATATCCTAATGCTATATAACGTTATACCATGAATCGCAATAGTATATAACGTTATACGTTATATCGTAATTGTTTATAACGTTATACGTTATACCGTAACAGTAGATAACGTTATAGGTTATATCGCAATAGCATATAACGTTATACGTTATAACGTAATACTATATAACGTGATGCGATATATCGTAATGCTATATAACGTTATACGTTATATCGTAATAGTATATAACGTTAGACGATATAACGTAATACTATATAACATGATACGATATATCCTAAAGCTATATAACGTTATACCTTGAATCACAATAGTATATAACGTTATACGTTATACCGTAACAGTATATAACGTGATACGTTATATCGTAATTGTTTATAACGTTATACGTTATACCGTAACAGTAGATAACGTTATACGTTATATCGCAATAGCATATAACGTTATACGTTATAACGTAATACTATATAACATCATACGATATATCGTAATGCTATATAACGTTATACGTTATATCGCAATAGTATATAACGTTATACGTTATATCGTAACAGTGTATAACGTTATACGTTATATCGCAATAGTATATAACGTTATACGTTATAACGTGTTACTATATAACAAGATACGATATATCGTGATACTATATAACGTTGTAGCCTATATCGTAATAATATATAACGTTATACGTTATATCGTAATAGTATATAACGTTATACGTTATATCCTAATACTATATAACATGATACGATATATCTTAATGCTATATAACGTTGTACCTTGAATCGTAATAGTATATAACGTTATACGATATAACGTAATACTATATAACATGATACGATATATCCTAATGCTATATAACGTTATACCTTGAATCGCAATGGTATATAACGTTATACGTTATACCGTAACAGTATATAACGTTATACGTAATATTGTAACAGTATTTAACGTTATACGTTATATCGTAATACTATATAAAGTTATACGTTACAACGTAATACTATATAACGTGATACGATATATCGTAATAGTATATAACGTTATACGTTATATCGTAACAGTATATAACGTTATAACTTATATAGTAATTGTATATATCGTTATACGTTATACCGTAACAGTATATAACGTTATACGTTATATCGCAATAGCATATAACGTTATACATTATAACGTATTACTATATAACGAGATACGATATATCGTAATGCTATATAACGTTATAACTTATATCGTAATAATATATAACGTTATACGTTATATCGTAATAGTATATAACGTTATACTTTATATCCTAATACTATGTAACGTTATACGATATAACGTAATACTATATAACATGATACGATATATCGTAATGCTATATAACGTTATACGTTATATGGCAATAGTATATAACGTTATACGTTGTATAGTAATAGTATATAACGTTATACGTTATATCGTAATTGTATGTAACGTTATACGTTATATCGTAATTGTACATAACGTTATACGTTATATCGCAATAGTATATAACGTTATACGTTATAACGTATTACTATATAACGACATACGATATATCGTAATGCTATATAACGTTATAACCTATATCGTAATAATATATAACGTTATACGTTATATCGTAATTGTATATAACGTTTTACGTTATACCGTAACTGTATATAACGTTATACGATATATCATAATTGTATATAACGTTATACGTTATATCGTAATTGTACATACCGTTATACGTTATATCGCAATAGTGTATACCGTTATACGTTATACCGTAACAGTATATAACGTAATACGTTATATCGGATTAGTATATAACGTTATACGATATATCGTAATAGTATATAACATGATACGATATATCGTAAAGCTATATAACGTTACACCATGTATCGTAATAGTATATAACGTTATACGTTATATAGCAATAGTATTTAACGTTATACTTTATATCGTAATACTATATAACGTTATAGGTTATATGGTAATAGTATATAACGTTGTACGATATACGGCAATGCTATATAACGTTATACCTTGTATAGTAATAGTATATAACAATATACGTTATATCGTTATACTATATAACGTTATACGTTATATCGTAATACTATATAACGTTATAACTTATATCGTAATAGTATATAACGTTATGCGTTATAACGTATTACTATATAACATGATACGATATATCGTAATGCTATATAACGTTATAACTTATATCGTAATAGTATATAACGTTATACGTTATATCGTAACAGTATATAACGTTATACGTTATATCGTATTACTATATAACTTTATACGTTGTGACGTAATACTATATAACATGATACGATATATCCTAATGCTACATAACGTTATACCTTGAATCGCAATAGCACATAACGTTATACGTTATATCGTAATTGTATATAACGTTATACGTTATACCGTAACAGTATATAACATGATACGGTATATCGTAAAGCTATATAACGTTATACCATGTATCGTAATAGTATATAACGTTATACGTTATATCGCAATAGTATTTAACGTTATACTTTATATCGTAATTGTATATAACGTTATAACTTATATCGTAATAGTATATAACGTTATACGTTCTATCGTAACAGTATATAACGTTATACGTTATATCGCACTACTATATAACTTTGTACGTTGTGACGTAATACTTTAAAGCGTGATACGATATATCGTAATGCCATATAACGTTATACGTTATATCGCAATAGTATATAACGTTATACGTTATAACGTAATAGTATATAACGTTATACGTTATAACGTATTACTATATAACGTAATACGATATATCGTAATGCTATATAACGTTATAACTTATATCGTAATAGTATATATGGTTATACGTTATATCGTAATTGTATATAACGTTGTACGTTTTATCGTAATACTATATAACGTTATAGGTTATATGGTATTAGTATATAACGTTGTACGATATACGGCAATGCTATATAACGTTATACCTTGTATAGTAATAGTATATAACGATATACGTTATATCGTTATACTATATAACGTTATACGTTATATCGTAATAGTATATAACGTTATGCGTTATAACGTATTAATATATAACATGATACGATATATCGTAATGCTATATAACGTTATACGTTATATCGCAATAGTATAAAACGTTATACGTTATATCGTAATAGTATATAACATGATACGATATATCGTAATGCTATATAACGTTATACCATGTATCGTAATAGTATATAACGTTATACGTCATATCGCAATAGTATATAACGTTATACGATATAACGTAATACTGTATAACATGATACGATATATCGTAATACTATATAAAGTTATACGTTATAACGTAATACTATATAAAGTGATACGATATATCGTAATAGTATATAACGTTATACGTTATATCGTAACGGTATATAACGTTATAACTTATATCGTAATAGTATATAACGTTATGCGTTATAACGTATTACTATATAACATGATACGATATATCGTAATGCTATATAACGTTATACGTTATATCGCAATAGTATATAACGTTATACGATATATCGTAATACTATATAAAGTTATACGTTATAACGTAATACTATATAACGTGATACGATATATCGTAATAGTATATAACGTTATACGTTATATCGTAATAGTATATAACGTTATAACTTATATCGCAATAGTATATAACGTTATACGTTATATCGTAATTGTTTATAACGTTATACGTTATACCGTAACAGTATATAACGTAATACGTTATATCGTAATAGTATATAACGTTATACGTTATATAGTAATAGTATATAACATGATACGATATATCGTAATGCTATATAACGTGATACGTTATATCGCAATAGTATATAACGTTATACGATATATCGTAATACTATATAAAGTTATACGTTATAACGTAATACTATATAACATGATACGATATATCGTAATAGTATATAACGTTATACGTTATATCGTAACGGTATATAACGTTATAATTTATATCGTAATAGTATATAACGTTATGCGTTATAACGTATTACTATATAACATGATCCGATATATCGTAATGCTATATAACGTTATACGTTATATCGCAATAGTATAAAACGTTATACGTTATATCGTAACAGTATATAACGTTATACGTTTTATCGTATTACTATATAACTTTATACGTTGTGACGTAATACTATATAACATGATACGATATATCGTAATGCTATATAACGTTATACGTTATATCGCAATAGTATATAACGTTATACGTTATATCGTAACAGTATATAACGTTATACGTTATATCGCAATAGTATATAACGTTATACGTTATAACGTGTTACTATATAACAAGATACGATATATCGTAATGCTATATAACGTTGTAGCCTATATCGTAATAATATATAACGTTATACGTTATATCGTAATAGTATATAACGTTATACGTTATATCCTAATACTATATAACATGATACGATATATCTTAATGCTATATAACGTTATACCTTGAATCGTAATAGTATATAACGTTATACGATATAACGTAATACTATATAACATGATACGATATATCCAAATACTATATAACGTTATACCTTGAATCGCAATATTATATAACGTTATACGTTATACCGTAACAGTATATAACGTTATACGTAATATTGTAAGAGTATTTAACGTTATACGTTATATCGTAATACTATATAAAGTTATACGTTATAACGTAATACTATATAACGTGATACGATATATCGTAATAGTATATAACGTTATACGTTATATCGTAACAGTATATAACGTTATAACTTATATAGTAATTGTATATAACGTTATACGTTATACCGTAACAGTATATAACGTTATACGTTATATCGCAATAGCATATAACGTTATACATTATAACGTATTACTATATAACGAGATACGATATATCGTAATGCTATATAACGTTATAACTTATATCGTAATAATATATAACGTTATACGTTATATCGTAATAGTATATAACGTTATACTTTATATCCTAATACTATGTAACGTTATACGATATAACGTAATACTATATAACATGATACGATATATCCTAATGCTATATAACGTTATACCTTGAATCGCAATAGTATATAACGTTATACGTTATATCGTAATTGTTTATAACGTTATACGTTATACCGTAACAGTAGATAACGTTATAGGTTATATCGCAATAGCATATAACGTTATACGTTATAACGTAATACTATATAACGTGATGCGATATATCGTAATGCTATATAACGTTATACTTTATATCGTAATAGTATATAACGTTAGACGATATAACGTAATACTATATAACATGATACAATATATCCTAAAGCTATATAACGTTATACCTTGAATCACAATAGTATATAACGTTATACGTTATACCGTAACAGTATATAACGTAATACGTTATATCGTAATTGTTTATAACGTTATACGTTATACCGTAACAGTAGATAACGTTATACGTTATATCGCAATAGCATATAACGTTATACGTTATAACGTAATACTATATAACATCATACGATATATCGTAATGCTATATAACGTTATACGTTATATCGCAATAGTATATAACGTTATACGTTATATCGTAACAGTGTATAACGTTATACGTTATATCGCAATAGTATATAACGTTATACGTCATAACGTGTTACTATATAACAAGATACGATATATCGTAATACTATATAACGTTGTAGCCTATATCGTAATAATATATAACGTTATACGTTATATCGTAATAGTATATAACGTTATACGTTATATCCTAATACTAAATAACATGATACGATATATCTTAATGCTATATAACGTTGTACCTTGAATCGTAATAGTATATAACGTTATACGATATAACGTAATACTATATAACATGATACGATATATCCTAATGCTATATAACGTTATACCTTGAATCGCAATGGTATATAACGTTATACGTTATACCGTAACAGTATATAACGTTATACGTAATATTGTAACAGTATTTAACGTTATACGTTATATCGTAATACTATATAAAGTTATACGTTACAACGTAATACTATATAACGTGATACGATATATCGTAATAGTATATAACGTTATACGTTATATCGTAACAGTATATAACGTTATAACTTATATAGTAATTGTATATATCGTTATACGTTATACCGTAACAGTATATAACGTTATACGTTATATCGCAATAGCATATAACGTTATACATTATAACGTATTACTATATAACGAGATACGATATATCGTAATGCTATATAACGTTATAACTTATATCGTAATAATATATAACGTTATACGTTATATCGTAATAGTATATAACGTTTTACTTTATATCCTAATACTATGTAACGTTATACGATATAACGTAATACTATATAACATGATACGATATATCCTAATGCTATATAACGTTATACCTTGAATCGCAATAGTATATAACGTTATACGTTATATCGTAATTGTTTATAACGTTATACGTTATACCGTAACAGTATATAACGTAATACGTTATATCGTAATAGTATATAACGTTATACGTTATATCGTAATAGTATATAACATGATACGATATATCGTAATGCTATATAACGTTATACGTTATATCGCAATAGTATATAACGTTATACGATATAACGTAATACTATATAACGTTATACGTTATATCGTAATAGTATATAACATGATACGATATATCGTAATGCTATATAACGTTACACGTTATATGGCAATAGTATATAACGTTACACGTTGTATAGTAATAGTATATAACGTTATACGTTATATCGTAACTGTATGTAACGTTATACGTTATATCGTAATTGTACATAACGTTATACGTTATATCGCAATAGTATATAACGTTATACGTTATAACGTATTACTATATAACGACATACGATATATCGTAATGCTATATAACGTTGTAACCTATATCGTAATAATATATAACGTTATACGTTATATCGTAATTGTATATAACGTTTTACGTTATACCGTAACTGTATATAACGTTATACGTTATATCATAATTGTATATAACGTTATACGTTATATCGTAATTGTACATACCGTTATACGTTATATCGCAATAGTGTATACCGTTATACGTTATACCGTAACAGTATATAACGTTATACGTTATATCGTAGTAGTATATAACGTTTTACGTTACACCGTAACAGTATATAACGTAATACGTTATATCGGATTAGTATATAACGTTATACGATATATCGTAATAGTATATAACATGATACGATATATCGTAAAGCTATATAACGTTACACCATGTATCGTAATAGTATATAACGTTATACGTTATATCGCAATAGTATTTAACGTTATACTTTATATCGTAATACTATATAACGTTATAGGTTACATGGTAATAGTATATAACGTTGTACGATATACGGCAATGCTATATAACGTTATACCTTGTATAGTAATAGTATATAACAATATACGTTATATCGTTATACTATATAACGTTATACGTTATATCGTAATACTATATAACGTTATAACTTATATCGTAATAGTATATAACGTTATGCGTTATAACGTATTACTATATAACATGATACGATATATCGTAATGCTATATAACGTTATAACTTATATCGTAATAGTATATAACGTTATACGTTATATCGTAAGAGTATATAACGTTATACGTTATATCGTATTACTATATAACTTTATACGTTGTGACGTAATACTATATAACATGATACGATATATCCTAATGCTACATAACGTTATACCTTGAATCGCAATAGTACATAACGTTATACGTTATATCGTAATTGTATATAACGTTATACGTTATACCGTAACAGTATATAACATGATGCGGTATATCGTAAAGCTATATAACGTTATACCATGTATCGTAATAGTATATAACGTTATACGTTATATCGCAATAGTATTTAACGTTATACTTTATATCGTAATTGTATATAACGTTATAACTTATGTCGTAATAGTATATAACGTTATACGTTCTATCGTAACAGTATATAACGTTATACGTTATATCGTATTACTATATAACTTTGTACGTTGTGACGTAATACTTTAAAGCGTGATACGATATATCGTAATGCCATATAACGTTATACGTTATATCGCAATAGTATATAACGTTATACGTTATAACGTAATAGTATATAACGTTATACGTTATAACGTATTACTATATAACGTTGTACGTTTTATCGTAATACTATATAACGTTATAGGTTATATGGTATTAGTATATAACGTTGTACGATATACGGCAATGCTATATAACGTTATACCTTGTATAGTAATAGTATATAACGATATACGTTATATCGTTATACTATATAACGTTATACGTTATATCGTTATACTATATAACGTTATACGTTATATCGTAATAGTATATAACGTTATAACTTATATCGTAATAGTATATAACGTTATGCGTTATAACGTATTAATATATAACATGATACGATATATCGTAATGCTATATAACGTTATACGTTATATCGCAATAGTATAAAACGTTATACGTTATATCGTAATAGTATATAACATGATACGATATATCGTAATGCTATATAACGTTATACCATGTATCGTAATAGTATATAACGTTATACGTCATATCGCAATAGTATATAACGTTATACGATATAACGTAATACTGTATAACATGATACGATATATCGTAATACTATATAAAGTTATACGTTATAACGTAATACTATATAACGTGATACGATATATCGTAATAGTATATAACGTTATACGTTATATCGTAACGGTATATAACGTTATAAATTATATCGTAATAGTATATAACGTTATGCGTTATAACGTATTAATATATAACATGATACGATATATCGTAATGCTATATAACGTTATACGTTATATCGCAATAGTATAAAACGTTATACGTTATATCGTAATAGTATATAACATGATACGATATATCGTAATGCTATATAACGTTATACCATGTATCGTAATAGTATATAACGTTATACGTCATATCGCAATAGTATATAACGTTATACGATATAACGTAATACTGTATAACATGATACGATATATCGTAATACTATATAAAGTTATACGTTATAACGTAATACTATATAACGTGATACGATATATCGTAATTGTTTATAACGTTATACGTTATACCGTAACAGTATATAACGTAATACGTTATATCGTAATAGTATATAACGTTATGCGTTATAACGTATTACTATATAACACGATCCGATATATCGTAATGCTATATAACGTTATACGTTATATCGCAATAGTATAAAACGTTATACGTTATATCGTAATAGTATATAACATGATACGATATATCGTAATGCTATATAACGTTATACCATGTATCGTAATAGTATATAACGTTATACGTTATATCGTAATAGTATATAACGTTATACTTTATATCCTAATACTATGTAACGTTATACGATATAACGTAATACTGTATAACATGATACGATATATCGTAATACTATATAAAGTTATACGTTATAACGTAATACTATATAAAGTGATACGATATATCGTAATAGTATATAACGTTATACGTTATATCGTAACGGTATATAACGTTATAACTTATATCGTAATAGTATATAACGTTATGCGTTATAACGTATTACTATATGACATGATACGATATATCGTAATGCTATATAACGTTATACGTTATATCGCAATAGTATATAACGTTATACGATATATCGTAATACTATATAAAGTTATACGTTATAACGTAATACTATATAACGTGATACGATATATCGTAATAGTATATAACGTTATACGTTATATCGTAATAGTATATAACGTTATAACTTATATCGCAATAGTATATAACGTTATACGTTATATCGTAACGGTATATAACGTTATAACTTATATCGTAATAGTATATAACGTTATGCGTTATAACGTATTACTATATAACATGATCCGATATATCGTAATGCTATATAACGTTATACGTTATATCGCAATAGTATATAACGTTATACGTTATATCGTAACAGTATATAACGTTATACGTTATATCGCAATAGTATATAACGTTATACGTTATAACGTGTTACTATATAACAAGATACGATATATCGTAATGCTATATAACGTTGTAGCCTATATCGTAATAATATATAACGTTATACGTTATATCGTAATAGTATATAACGTTATACGTTATATCCTAATACTATATAACATGATACGATATATCTTAATGCTATATAACGTTATACCTTGAATCGTAATAGTATATAACGTTATACGATATAACGTAATACTATATAACATGATACGATATATCCAAATACTATATAACGTTATACCTTGAATCGCAATAGTATATAACGTTATACGTTATACCGTAACAGTATATAACGTTATACGTAATATTGTAACAGTATTTAACGTTATACGTTATATCGTAATACTATATAAAGTTATACGTTATAACGTAATACTATATAACGTGATACGATATATCGTAATAGTATATAACGTTATACGTTATATCGTAACAGTATATAACGTTATAACTTATATAGTAATTGTATATAACGTTATGCGTTATACCGTAACAGTATATAACGTTATACGTTATATCGCAATAGCATATAACGTTATACATTATAACGTATTACTATATAACGAGATACGATATATCGTAATGCTATATAACGTTATAACTTATATCGTAATAATATATAACGTTATACGTTATATCGTAATAGTATATAACGTTATACTTTATATCCTAATACTATGTAACGTTATACGATATAACGTAATACTATATAACATGATACGATATATCCTAATGCTATATAACGTTATACCTTGAATCGCAATAGTATATAACGTTATACGTTATATCGTAATTGTTTATAACGTTATACGTTATACCGTAACAGTAGATAACGTTATACGTTATATCGCAATAGCATATAACGTTATACGTTATAACGTAATACTATATAACGTGATGCGATATATCGTAATGCTATATAACGTTATACGTTATATCGTAATAGTATATAACGTTAGACGATATAACGTAATACTATATAACATGATACGATATATCCTAAAGCTATATAACGTTATACCTTGAAACACAATAGTATATAACGTTATACGTTATACCGTAACAGTATATAACGTAATACGTTATATCGTAATTGTTTATAACGTTATACGTTATACCGTAACAGTAGATAACGTTATACGTTATATCGCAATAGCATATAACGTTATACGTTATAACGTAATACTATATAACATCATACGATATATCGTAATGCTATATAACGTTATACGTTATATCGCAATAGTATATAACGTTATACGTTATATCGTAACAGTGTATAACGTTATACGTTATATCGCAATAGTATATAACGTTATACGTTATAACGTGTTACTATATAACAAGATACGATATATCGTAATACTATATAACGTTGTAGCCTATATCGTAATAATATATAACGTTATACGTTATATCGTAATAGTATATAACGTTATACGTTATATCCTAATACTATATAACATGATACGATATATCTTAATGCTATATAACGTTGTACCTTGAATCGTAATAGTATATAACGTTATACGATATAACGCAATACTATATAACATGATACGATATATCCTAATGCTATATAACGTTATACCTTGAATCGCAATGGTATATAACGTTATACGTTATACCGTAACAGTATATAACGTTATACGTAATATTGTAACAGTATTTAACGTTATACGTTATATCGTAATACTATATAAAGTTATACGTTACAACGTAATACTATATAACGTGATACGATATATCGTAATAGTATATAACGTTATACGTTATATCGTAACAGTATATAACGTTATAACTTATATAGTAATTGTATATAACGTTATGCGTTACACCGTAACAGTATATAACGTTATACGTTATATCGCAATAGCATATAACGTTATACATTATAACGTATTACTATATAACGAGATACGATATATCGTAATGCTATATAACGTTATAACTTATATCGTAATAATATATAACGTTATACGTTATATCGTAATAGTATATAACGTTATACTTTATATCCTAATACTATGTAACGTTATACGATATAACGTAATACTAGATAACATGATACGATATATCCTAATGCTATATAACGTTATACCTTGAATCGCAATAGTATATAACGTTATACGTTATATCGTAATTGTTTATAACGTTATACGTTATACCGTAACAGTAGATAACGTTATAGGTTATATCGCAATAGCATATAACGTTATACGTTATAACGTAATACTATATAACGTGATGCGATATATCGTAATGCTATATAACGTTATACGTTATATCGTAATAGTATATAACGTTAGACGATATAACGTAATACTATATAACATGATACGATATATCCTAAAGCTATATAACGTTATACCTTGAATCACAATAGTATATAACGTTATACGTTATACCGTAACAGTATATAACGTAATACGTTATATCGTAATTGTTTATAACGTTATACGTTATACCGTAACAGTAGATAACGTTATACGTTATATCGTAGTAGTATATAACGTTTTACGTTACACCGTAACAGTATATAACGTAATACGTTATATCGTAATAGTATATAACGTTATGCGTTATAACGTATTACTATATAACATGATACGATATATCGTAATGCTATATAACGTTATACGTTATATCGCAATAGTATATAACGTTATACGATATATCGTAATACTATATAAAGTTATACGTTATAACGTAATACTATATAACGTGATACGATATATCGTAATAGTATATAACGTTATACGTTATATCGTAATAGTATATAACGTTATAACTTATATCGCAATAGTATATAACGTTATACGTTATATCGTAACGGTATATAACGTTATAACTTATATCGTAATAGTATATAACGTTATGCGTTATAACGTATTACTATATAACATGATCCGATATATCGTAATGCTATATAACGTTATACGTTATATCGCAATAGTATATAACGTTATACGTTATATCGTAACAGTATATAACGTTATACGTTATATCGCAATAGTATATAACGTTATACGTTATAACGTGTTACTATATAACAAGATACGATATATCGTAATGCTATATAACGTTGTAGCCTATATCGTAATAATATATAACGTTATACGTTATATCGTAATAGTATATAACGTTATACGTTATATCCTAATACTATATAACATGATACGATATATCTTAATGCTATATAACGTTATACCTTGAATCGTAATAGTATATAACGTTATACGATATAACGTAATACTATATAACATGATACGATATATCCAAATACTATATAACGTTATACCTTGAATCGCAATAGTATATAACGTTATACGTTATACCGTAACAGTATATAACGTTATACGTAATATTGTAACAGTATTTAACGTTATACGTTATATCGTAATACTATATAAAGTTATACGTTATAACGTAATACTATATAACGTGATACGATATATCGTAATAGTATATAACGTTATACGTTATATCGTAACAGTATATAACGTTATAACTTATATAGTAATTGTATATAACGTTATGCGTTATACCGTAACAGTATATAACGTTATACGTTATATCGCAATAGCATATAACGTTATACATTATAACGTATTACTATATAACGAGATACGATATATCGTAATGCTATATAACGTTATAACTTATATCGTAATAATATATAACGTTATACGTTATATCGTAATAGTATATAACGTTATACTTTATATCCTAATACTATGTAACGTTATACGATATAACGTAATACTATATAACATGATACGATATATCCTAATGCTATATAACGTTATACCTTGAATCGCAATAGTATATAACGTTATACGTTATATCGTAATTGTTTATAACGTTATACGTTATACCGTAACAGTAGATAACGTTATACGTTATATCGCAATAGCATATAACGTTATACGTTATAACGTAATACTATATAACGTGATGCGATATATCGTAATGCTATATAACGTTATACGTTATAACGTAATAGTATATAACGTTAGACGATATAACGTAATACTATATAACATGATACGATATATCCTAAAGCTATATAACGTTATACCTTGAATCACAATAGTATATAACGTTATACGTTATACCGTAACAGTATATAACGTAATACGTTATATCGTAATTGTTTATAACGTTATACGTTATACCGTAACAGTAGATAACGTTATACGTTATATCGCAATAGCATATAACGTTATACGTTATAACGTAATACTATATAACATCATACGATATATCGTAATGCTATATAACGTTATACGTTATATCGCAATAGTATATAACGTTATACGTTATATCGTAACAGTGTATAACGTTATACGTTATATCGCAATAGTATATAACGTTATACGTTATAACGTGTTACTATATAACAAGATACGATATATCGTAATACTATATAACGTTGTAGCCTATATCGTAATAATATATAACGTTATACGTTATATCGTAATAGTATATAACGTTATACGTTATATCCTAATACTATATAACATGATACGATATATCTTAATGCTATATAACGTTGTACCTTGAATCGTAATAGTATATAACGTTATACGATATAACGCAATACTATATAACATGATACGATATATCCTAATGCTATATAACGTTATACCTTGAATCGCAATGGTATATAACGTTATACGTTATACCGTAACAGTATATAACGTTATACGTAATATTGTAACAGTATTTAACGTTATACGTTATATCGTAATACTATATAAAGTTATACGTTACAACGTAATACTATATAACGTGATACGATATATCGTAATAGTATATAACGTTATACGTTATATCGTAACAGTATATAACGTTATAACTTATATAGTAATTGTATATAACGTTATGCGTTACACCGTAACAGTATATAACGTTATACGTTATATCGCAATAGCATATAACGTTATACATTATAACGTATTACTATATAACGAGATACGATATATCGTAATGCTATATAACGTTATAACTTATATCGTAATAATATATAACGTTATACGTTATATCGTAATAGTATATAACGTTATACTTTATATCCTAATACTATGTAACGTTATACGATATAACGTAATACTAGATAACATGATACGATATATCCTAATGCTATATAACGTTATACCTTGAATCGCAATAGTATATAACGTTATACGTTATATCGTAATTGTTTATAACGTTATACGTTATACCGTAACAGTAGATAACGTTATAGGTTATATCGCAATAGCATATAACGTTATACGTTATAACGTAATACTATATAACGTGATGCGATATATCGTAATGCTATATAACGTTATACGTTATATCGTAATAGTATATAACGTTAGACGATATAACGTAATACTATATAACATGATACGATATATCCTAAAGCTATATAACGTTATACCTTGAATCACAATAGTATATAACGTTATACGTTATACCGTAACAGTATATAACGTAATACGTTATATCGTAATTGTTTATAACGTTATACGTTATACCGTAACAGTAGATAACGTTATACGTTATATCGCAATAGCATATAACGTTATACGTTATAACGTAATACTATATAACATCATACGATATATCGTAATGCCATATACCGTTATACGTTCTAGCGCAATAGTATATAACGTTATACGTTATATCGTAACAGTGTATAACGTTATACGTTATATCGCAATAGTATATAACGTTATACGTTATAACGTGTTACTATATAAGAAGATACGATATATCGTAATACTATATAACGTTGTAGCCTATATCGTAATAATATATAACGTTATACGTTATATCGTAATAGTATATAACGTTATACGTTATATCCTAATACTATATAACATGATACGATATATCTTAATGCTATATAACGTTGTACCTTGAATCGTAATAGTATATAACGTTATACGATATAACGTAATACTATATAACATGATACGATATATCCTAATGCTATATAACGTTATACCTTGAATCGCAATGGTATATAACGTTATACGTTATACCGTAACAGTATATAACGTTATACGTAATATTGTAACAGTATTTAACGTTATACGTTATATCGTAATACTATATAAAGTTATACGTTACAACGTAATACTATATAACGTGATACGATATATCGTAATAGTATATAACGTTATACGTTATATCGTAACAGTATATAACGTTATAACTTATATAGTAATTGTATATATCGTTATACGTTATACCGTAACAGTATATAACGTTATACGTTATATCGCAATAGCATATAACGTTATACATTATAACGTATTACTATATAACGAGATACGATATATCGTAATGCTATATAACGTTATAACTTATATCGTAATAATATATAACGTTATACGTTATATCGTAATAGTATATAACGTTATACTTTATATCCTAATACTATGTAACGTTATACGATATAACGTAATACTATATAACATGATACGATATATCCTAATGCTATATAACGTTATACCTTGAATCGCAATAGTATATAACGTTATACGTTATAACGTATTACTATATAACGACATACGATATATCGTAATGCTATATAACGTTGTAACCTATATCGTAATAATATATAACGTTATACGTTATATCGTAATTGTATATAACGTTTTACGTTATACCGTAACTGTATATAACGTTATACGTTATATCATAATTGTATATAACGTTATACGTTATATCGTAATTGTACATACCGTTATACGTTATATCGCAATAGTGTATACCGTTATACGTTATACCGTAACAGTATATAACGTTATACGTTATATCGTAGTAGTATATAACGTTTTACGTTACACCGTAACAGTATATAACGTAATACGTTATATCGGATTAGTATATAACGTTATACGATATATCGTAATAGTATATAACATGATACGATATATCGTAAAGCTATATAACGTTACACCATGTATCGTAATAGTATATAACGTTATACGTTATATCGCAATAGTATTTAACGTTATACTTTATATCGTAATACTATATAACGTTATAGGTTATATGGTAATAGTATATAACGTTGTACGATATACGGCAATGCTATATAACGTTATACCTTGTATAGTAATAGTATATAACAATATACGTTATATCGTTATACTATATAACGTTATACGTTATATCGTAATACTATATAACGTTATAACTTATATCGTAATAGTATATAACGTTATGCGTTATGACGTATTACTATATAACATGATACGATATATCGTAATGCTATATAACGTTATAACTTATATCGTAATAGTATATAACGTTATACGTTATATCGTAAGAGTATATAACGTTATACGTTATATCGTATTACTATATAACTTTATACGTTGTGACGTAATACTATATAACATGATACGATATATCCTAATGCTACATAACGTTATACCTTGAATCGCAATAGTACATAACGTTATACGTTATATCGTAATTGTATATAACGTTATACGTTATACCGTAACAGTATATAACATGATGCGATATATCGTAAAGCTATATAACGTTATACCATGTATCGTAATAGTATATAACGTTATACGTTATATCGCAATAGTATTTAACGTTATACTTTATATCGTAATACTATATAACGTTATACGTTATAACGTAATACTATATAACGTGATGCGATATATCGTAATGCTATATAACGTTATACGTTATATCGTAATAGTATATAACGTTAGACGATATAACGTAATACTATATAACATGATACGATATATCCTAAAGCTATATAACGTTATACCTTGAATCACAATAGTATATAACGTTATACGTTATACCGTAACAGTATATAACGTAATACGTTATATCGTAATTGTTTATAACGTTATACGTTATACCGTAACAGTAGATAACGTTATACGTTATATCGCAATAGCATATAACGTTATACGTTATAACGTAATACTATATAACATGATGCGATATATCGTAATGCTATATAACGTTATACGTTATATCGCAATAGTATACAACGTTATACCATGTATCGTAATAGTATATAACGTTACACGTTATATCGCAATAGTATATAATGTTACACGATATAACGCAATACTATATAACATGATACGATATATTATAATGCTATATAACGTTACACCTTGAATCGCAATAGTATATAACGTTATACGTTATACCGTAACAGTATATAACGTTATAACATATATCGTAATGCCATATACCGTTATACGTTCTAGCGCAATAGTATATAACGTTATACGATATAACGTAATACTATATAACATGATGCGATATCTCGTAATGTTATATAACGTTATACGTTATATCGTAATAGTATATAACGTTATACGTTATATCCTAATACTATATAACATGATACGATATATCTTAATGCTATATAACGTTGTACCTTGAATCGTAATAGTATATAACGTTATACGATATAACGTAATACTGAATAACATGATACGATATATCCTAATGCTACATAACGTTATACCTTGAATCGCAATAGTATATAACGTTATACGTTATACCGTAACAGTATATAACGTTATACGTTATATCGTAATACCATATAACGTTATACGTTATAACGTAATACTATATAACGTGATGCGATATATCGTAATGCTATATAACATTATACGTTGTGACGTAATACTATAAAACGTGATACGATATATCGTAACGCCATATAACGTTATACGTTATATCGCAATAGTATATAACGTTATACGTTACATCCTAATACTATATAACGTTATACGATACAACGTAATACTATATAACATGATACGATATATCCTAATGCTATGTAAAGTTATACCTTGAATCGCAATAGTATATAACGTTATACGTTATATCGTAATTGTACATAACGTTATACGTTATACCGTAACAGTCTATAACGTTATACGTTATATCGCAATAGTATATAACGTTATACGTTATACCGTAACAGTAAATAACGTAATACGTTATATCGTAATAGTATATAACGTTATACGTTATATCGTAATAGTATATAACTTGATACGATATATCGTAATGCTATATAACGTTATACGTTATATCGCAATAGTATATAACGTTATACGATATAACGTAATACTATATAACGTTATACGTTATATCGTAATAGTATATAACATGATACGATATATCGTAATGCTATATAACGTTATACGTTATATGGCAATAGTATATAACGTTATACGTTGTATAGTAATAGTATATAACGTTATACGTTATATCGCAATTGTATATAACGTTATACGTTATATCGTAATTGTACATAACGTTATACGTTATATCGCAATGGTATATAACGTTATACGTTATAACGTATTACAATATAACGACATACGATATATCGTAATGCTATAAAACGTTGTAACTTATATCGTAGTAGTATATAACGTTATACGATATAGCGTAATACTATATAACATGATGCGATATCTCGTAATGTTATATAACGTTATACGTTATAACGTATTACTATATAACGAGATACGATATATCCTAATGCTATATAACGTTATACCTTGAATCGCAATAGTATATAACGTTATATGTTATATCGTAATTGTATATAACGTTATACGTTATATCGTAATTGTACATAACGTGATACCTTATATCGCAATAGTACATAACGTTATACGTTTTAACGTATTACTATATAACGACATACGATATATCGTAATGCTATATAACGTTGTAACCTATATCGTAATAATATATAACGTTATACGTTATATCGTAAATGTATATAACGTTATACGATATAACGTAATACTATATAACATGATACGATATATCCTAATGCTATATAACGTTATATGTTATATCGTAATACTATATAACGTTATAGGTTATACCGTAACAGTATATAACGTTATACGTTATATCGCAATAGCATATAACGTTATAAGTTATAACGTATTACTATATAACGTGATACGATATATCGTAATGCTATATAACGTTATACGTTATATCGCAATAGTATATAACGTTATACGTTATATCGTAATGCTATATAACGTTATACGTTATATCGCAATAGTATATAACGTTATACGTTATACCGTAATTGTATATAACGTTATACGTTATACTGTAACAGTATATAACGTTATACGTTATATCGCAATAGCATATAACGTTATACGTTATAACGTATTACTATATAACGAGATACGATATATCCTAATGCTATATAACGTTATACCTTGAATGGCAATAGTATATAACGTAATACGTTATATCGTAATTGTATATAACGTTATACGTTATACCGTAACAGTATATAACGTTGTACGTTATATCGCAATAGTATATATCTTTATACGTTATACCGTAACAGTGTATAACGTAATACGTTATATCGTAATAGTATATATCGTTCTACGTTATATCGTAATAGTATATAACATGATACGATATGTCGTAATGCTATATAACGTTATACGTTATATCGCAATAGTATAAGACGTTATACGTTATATCGTAACAGTATATAACGTTATACGTTTTATCGTATTACTATATAACTTTATACGTTGTGACGTAATACTATATAACATGATACGATATATCCTAATGCTATATAACGTTATACCTTGAATGGCAATAGTATATAACGTAATACGTTATATCGTAATTGTATATAACGTTATAAGTTATATCGTAATTGTACATAACGTTATAACTTATATCGTAATAGTATATAACGTTATGCGTTATAACGTATTACTATATAACATGATACGATACATCGTAATGCTATATAACGTTATACGTTATATCGTAAAACTATATAACGTTATAGGTTATAACGTATTACTATATAACGTGATACGATATATCGTAATGCTATATAACGTTATACGTTATATCGCAATAGTATATAGCGTTGAACGTTATAACGTGTTACTATATAACAAGATACGATATATCGTAATGCTATATAACGTTGTATACTATATAACATGATGCGATAATGTTATATAACGTTATACGTTGTATAGTAATAGTATATAACGTTAGACGATATATAGTAATTGTATATAACGTTATACGTTATACCGTAACAGTATATAACGTTATACGTTATATCGTAACAGTATATAACGTTATACGTTTTATCGTATTACTATATAACTTTATACGTTGTGACGTAATACTATATAACATGATACGATATATCGTAATGCTATATAACGTTATACCATGTATCGTAATAGTATATAACGTTATACGTTATATCGCAATAGTATATAACGTTATACGATATAACGTAATACTGTATAACATGATACGATATATCCTAATGCTATACAACGTTATAACTTATGTCGTAATAGTATATAACGTTACACGTAATATTGTAACAGTATTTAACGTTATACGTTATATCGTAATAGTATATAACGTTATGCGTTATAACGTATTACTATATAACATGATACGATATATCGTAATGCTATATAACGTTATACGTTATATCGCAATAGTATAAGACGTTATACGTTATATCGTAACAGTATATAACGTTATACGTTTTATCGTATTACTATATAACTTTATACGTTGTGACGTAATACTATATAACATGATACGATATATCGTAATGCTATATAACGTTATACGTTATATCGCAATAGTATATAACGTTATACGTTATATCGTAACAGTATATAACGTTATACGTTATATCGCAATAGTATATAACGTTATACGTTATAACGTGTTACTATATAACAAGATACGTTATATCGTAATGCTATATAACGTTGTAGCCTATATCGTAATAATACATAACGTCATACGTTATATCGTAATAGTATATAACGTTATACGTAATATTGTAACAGTATTTAACGTTATACGTTATATCGTAATACTATATAAAGTTATACGTTATAACGTAATACTATATAACGTGATACGATATATCGTAATAGTATATAACGTTATACGTTATATCGTAACTGTATATAACGTTATAACTTATATCGTAATAGTATATAACGTTATACGTTATATCGTAATTGTACATAACGTTATACGTCGTATCGCAATAGTAAATAACGTATACGTTATAACCTATTACTATATAACGAGATACGATATATCGTAATGCTATATAACGTTATAACTTATATCGTAATAATATATAACGTTATACGTTATATCGTAATAGTATATAACGTTGTACGTTACATCCTAATACTATATAACGTTATACGATATAACGTAATACTATATATCATGATACGATATATCCTAATGCTATAAAACGTTATACCTTGAATCCCAATAGTATATAACGTTATACGATATATAGTAATTGCATATAACGTTATACGTTATACCGTAACAGTATATAACGTTATACGTTATATCGCAATAGCATATAACGTTATACATTATAACTTATTACTATATAACGAGATACAATATATCGTAATGCTATATAACGTTATAACTTATATCGTAATAATATATAACGTTATACGTTATATCGTAATTGTATATAACGTTTTACGTTATACCGTAACTGTATATAACGTTATATGTTCTATCGTAATTGTATATAACGTTATACGTTATATCGTAATTATACATACCGTTATACGTTATATCGCAATAGTATATACCGTTATACGTTATAACGTATTACTATATAACTAGATACGATATATCGTAATGCTATATACCGTTATAACTTATATCGTAATAGTATATAACGTTATACGATATATCGTAATACTATGTAACGTTATACGTTATATCGCAATGGTATATGACGTTATACGTTATATCGTTATACTATATAACGTTATACGTTATATCGTTATGCTATATAACGTTATACGTTATATCGTAATAGTATATAACGTTATACGTTAAATCGTAATAGTATATAACTTGATACGATATATCGTAATGCTATAAAACTTTATACGATATATCGCAATAGTATATAACGTTATACCATGTGTCGTAATAGTATATAACGTTATACGTTATAGCGCAATAGCATATAACGTTATACGATAAAACGTAATACTATATAACATGATACGATATATCCTAATGCTATATAACGTTATACCTTGAATCGCAATAGTATATAACGTTATACGTTATACCGTATTACTATATAACGAGATACGCTATATCGTAATGCTATATAACGTTATAACTTATATCGTAATAGTATATAACGTTATACGTTATAACGTATTACTATATAACATGATACGATATATCCTAATGCTATATAACGTTATACCTTGAATCGCAATAGTATATAACGTTATACGTTATACCGTATTACTATATAACGAGATACGATATATCGTAATCCTATATAACGTTATAACTTATATCGTAATAGTATATAACGTTATACGTTATAACGTATTACTATATGACGTTATACGTTATATCGTAATTGTACATAACGTGATACCTTATATCGCAATAGTATATAACGTTATACGTTATAACGTATTACTATATGACGACATACGATATATCGTAATGCTATATAACGTTGTAACCTATATCGTAATAATATATAACGTTATACGTTATATCGTAAATGTATATAACGTTATACGATATAACGTAATACTATATAACATGATACGATATATCCTAATGCTATATAACGTTATACGTTATATCGTAATACTATATAACGTTATAAGTTATATCGTAATTGTACATAACGTTATACGTTACATCGCAATAGTATATAACGTTATACGTTATACCGTGACAGTGTATAACGTAATACGTTATATCGCAATAGTATATAACGTTATACGTTATACCGTAACAGTGTATAACGTAATACGTTATATCGTAATTGTATATAACGTTATAGGTTATATCGTAATTGTACATAACGTGATACGTTATATCGCAATAGTATATAACGTTATACGTTATAACGTATTACTATATAACGACATACGATATATCGTAATGCTATATAACGTTGTAACCCATATCGTAATAATATATAACGTTATACGTTATATCGTAATTGTATATAACGTTTTACGTTATACCGTAACTGTATATAACGTTATACGTTATATCGTAATTGTATATAACGTTATACGTTATATCGTAATTGTACATACCGTTATACGTTATATCGCAATAGTATATACCCTTATACGTTATAACGTATTACTATATAACGAGATACGATATATCGTAATGCTATATACCGTTATAACTTATATCGTAATAGTATATAACGTTATACGATATAACGAAATACTATGTAACGTTATACGTTATATCGCAATAGTATATGACGTTATACGTTATATCGTTATACTATATAACGTTATACGTTATATCGTAATAGTATATAACGTTATAACTTATATCGTAATAGTATATAACGTTATGCGTTATAACGTATTACTATATAACATGATGCGATACATCGTAATGCCATATAACGTTATACGTTATATCGTAAAACTATATAACGTTATAGGTTATAACGTATTACTATATAACGTGATACGATATATCGTAATGCTATATAACGTTATACGTTATATCGTAATAGTATATAACGTTATACGTTACATCCTAATACTATATAACGTTATAACATATATCGTAATGCTATATACCGTTATACGTTTTAGCGCAATAGTATATAACGTTATACGATATAACGTAATACTATATAACATGATGCGATATCTCGTAATGTTATATAACGTTATACGTTGTATAGTAATAGTATATAACGTTAGACGATATATAGTAATTGTATATAACGTTATACGTTATACCGTAACAGTATATAACGTTATACGTTATATCGCAATAGCATATAACGTTATACATTATAACGTATTACTATATAACGAGATACGATATATCGTAATGCTATATAACGTTATAACTTATATCGTAATAATATATAACGTTATACGTTATAACGTAATACTATATAACGTGATGCGATATATCTTAATGCTATATAACGTTGTACCTTGAATCGTAATAGTATATAACGTTATACGATATAACGTAACCGTATATAACGTTATACGATATATCGCAATAGTATATAACGATATACCATGTATCGTAACCGTATATAACGTTATACGTTATATCGCAATAGTATATAACGATATACCATGTATCGTAATAGTATATAACGTTATACGTTATATCGCAATAGTATATAACGTTACACGATATAACGTAATACTATATAACATGATACGATATATCCTAATGCTATATAACGTTATACGTTATATCGCAATAGCATATAACGTTATACGTTATAACGTAATACTATATAACGTGATGCGATACATCATAATGCTATATAACGTTATAACATAAATCGTAATGCCATATACCGTTATACGTTCTAGCGCAATAGTTTATAACGTTATACGATATAACGTAATACTATATAACATGATGCGATAGCTCGTAATGTTATATAACGTTATACGTTATATCGTAATAGTATATAACGTTATACGTTATATCCTAATACTATATAACATGATACGATATATCTTAATGCTATATAACGTTGTACCTTGAATCGTATTAGTATATAACGTTATACGATATAACGTAATACTGTATAACATGATACGATATATCCTAATGCTACATAACGTTATACCTTGAATCGCAATAGTATATAACGTTATACGTTATACCGTAACAGTATATAACGTTATACGTTATATCGTAATACCATATAACGTTATACGTTAGAACGTAATACTATATAACGTGATGCTATATATCGTAATGCTATATAACTTTATACGTTGTGACGTAATACTATAAAACGTGATACGATATATCGTAACGCCATATAACGTTATACGTTATATCGCAATAGTATATAACGTTATACGTTATATCGCAATAGTATATAACGTTATACGTTACATCCTAATACTATATAACGTTATACGATACAACGTAATACTATATAACGTGATACGATATATCCTAATGCTATATAACGTTATACCTTGAATCGCAATAGTATATAACGTTATACGTTATATCGTAATAGTATATAACGTCATACGTTATATCGTAATAGTATATAACATGATACGATATATCCTAATGCTATATAACGTTATACCTTGAATCGCAATAGTATATACCGTTATACGTTATAACGTATTACTATATAACGAGATACGATATATCGTAATGCTATATAACGTTATAACTTATATCGTTATAGTATATAACGTTATACGTTATACCGTAACAGTATATAACGTAATACGTTATATCGTAATAGTATATAACGTCATACGTTATATCGTAATAGTATATAACGTTATACCATGTATCGTAGTAGTATATATCGTTATACGTTATATCGTAATTGTATATAACGTTATACGTTATATCGCAATAGTATATACGGTTATACGTTATAACGTATTACTATATAACGAGATACGATATATCGTAACGCCATATAACGTTATACGTTATATCGCAATAGTATATAACGTTATACGTTATATCGCAATAGTATATAACGTTATACGTTACATCCTAATAGTATATAACGTTATACGATACAACGTAATACTATATAACATGATAAGATATATCCTAATGCTATATAACGTTATACCTTGAATCGCAATAGTATATAACGTTATACGTTATATCGTAATTGTATATAACGTTATACGTTATACCGTAACAGTATATAACGTTATACGTTATACCGTAACAGTATATAACGTTATACGTTATATCGCAATAGCATATAACGTTATACGTTATACCGTAACAGTATATAACGTAATACGTTATATCGTAATAGTATATCGTTATACGTTATATCGTAATAGTATATAACATGATACGATATATCGTAATGCTATATAACGTTATACCTTGAATCACAATAGTATATAACGTTATACGTTATATCGTAATTGTATATAACGTTATACGTTATACCGTAACAGTATATAACGTTATACGTTATATCGCAATAGCATATAATGTTATACGTTATAACGTATTACTATATAGCGAGATACGATATATCCTAATGCTATATAACGTTATACCTTGAATCCCAATAGTATATAACGTTATACGATATATCGTAATTGTATATAACGTTATACGTTATACCGTACCAGTATATAACGTTATACGTTATATCGCAATAGCATATAACGTTATGCGTTATAACGTATTACTATACAACGAGATACGATATATCCTAATGCTATATAACGTTATACCTTGAATCGCAATAGTATATAACGTTATACGTTATACCGTAACAGTATATAACGTAATACGTTATATCGTAATAGTATATATCGTTATACGTTATATCGTAATAGTATATAACATGATACGATATGTCGTAATGCTATATAACGTTATACGTTATAACGTATTACTATATAACGACATACGGTATATCGTAATGCTATATAACGTTGTAACCTATATCGTAATAATATATAACGTTATACGTTATATCGTAATTGTATATAACGTTTTACGTTATACCGTAACTGTATATAACGTTATTCGTTATATCGTAATTGTATATAACATTATACGTTATATCGTAATTGTACATACCGTTATACGTTATATCGCAATAGTATATACCGTTATACGGTATAACGTATTACTATATAACGAGATACGATATATCGTAATGCTATATACCGTTATAACTTATATCGTAATAGTATCTAACGTTATACGATATAACGTAATACTATGTAACGTTATACGTTATATCGCAATAGTATATAACGTTATACGTTATATCGTTATACTATATAACGTTATACGTTATATCGTTATGCTATATAACGTTATACGTTATATCGTAATAGTATATAACGTTATAACTTATATCGTAACAGTATATAACGTTATACGTTATATCGCAATAGCATATAACGTTATACGTTATACCGTAACAGTATATAACGTAATACGTTATATCGTAATAGTATATAACGTTATACGTTATATCGTAATAGTATATAACATGATACGATATATCGTAATGCTATATAACGTTATACCTTGAATCACAATAGTATATAACGTTATACGTTATATCGTAATTGTATATAACGTTATACGTTATACCGTAACAGTATATAACGTTATACGTTATATCGCAATAGCATATAATGTTATACGTTATAACATATTACTATATAGCGAGATACGATATATCCTAATGCTATATAACGTTATACCTTGAATCCCAATAGTATATAACGTTATACGATATATCGTAATTGTATATAACGTTATACGTTATACCGTAACGGTATATAACGTTATACGTTATATCGCAATAGCATATAACGTTATGCGTTATAACGTATTACTATACAACGAGATACGATATATCCTAATGCTATATAACGTTATACCTTGAATCGCAATAGTATATAACGTTATACGTTATATCGTAATTGTATATAACGTTATACCATGTATCGTAGTAGTATATATCGTTATACGTTATATCGTAATTGTATATAACGTTATACGTAATATCGCAATAGCATATAATGTTATACGTTATAACATATTACTATATAGCGAGATACGATATATCCTAATGCTATATAACGTTATACCTTGAATCGCAATAGTATATAACGTTATACGTTATATCGTAATTGTATATAACGTTATACGTTATACCGTAACAGTATATAACGTTATACGTTATATCGCAATAGTATATAACGTTATACGTTATACCGTAACAGTATATAACGTAATACGTTATATCGTAATAGTATATATCGTTATACGTTATATCGTAATAGTATATAACATGATACGATATGTCGTAATGCTATATAACGTTATACGTTATATCGCAATAGTATATAACGTTATACGATATAACGTAATACTATATAACGTTATACGTTATATCGTAATAGTATACAACGTTATACGTTGTATAGTAGTAGTATATAACGTTATACGTTATATCGTAATTGTATATAACGTTAAAGGTTATATCGTAATTGTACATAACGTGATACGTTATATCGCAATAGTATATAACGTTATACGTTATAACGTATTACTATATAACGACATACGGTATATCGTAATGCTATATAACGTTGTAACCTATATCGTAATAATATATAACGTTATACGTTATATCGTAATTGTATATAACGTTTTACGTTATACCGTAACTGTATATAACGTTATACGTTATATCGTAATTGTATATAACATTATACGTTACATCGTAATTGTACATACCGTTATACGTTATATCGCAATAGTATATACCGTTATACGGTATAACGTATTACTATATAACGAGATACGATATATCGTAATGCTATATACCGTTATAACTTATATCGTAATAGTATATAGCGTTATACGATATAACGTAATACTATGTAACGTTATAGGTTATAACGTATTACTATATAACGTGATACGATATATCGTAATGCTATATAACGTTATACGTTATATCGCAATAGTATATAACGTTGTACGTTATAACGTGTTACTATATAACGAGATACGATATATCGTAATGCTATATAACGTTGTAGCCTATATTGTAATAATATATAACGTTATACGTTATATCGTAATACCATATAACGTTATACGTTATAACGTAATACTATATAACGTGATGCGATATATCGTAATGCTATATAACTTTATACGTTGTGACGTAATACTATAAAACGTGATACGATATATCGTAACGCCATATAACGTTATACGTTATATCGCAATAGTATATAACGTTATACGTTACATCCTAATACTATATAACGTTATACGATACAACGTAATACTATATAACATGATACGATGTATCCTAATGCTATATAACGTTATACCTTGAATCGCAATAGTATATAACGTTATACGTTATATCGTAATTGTATATAACGTTATACGTTATACCGTAACAGTATATAACGTTATACGTTATATCGCAATAGTATATAACGTTATACGTTATATCGTAATTGTATATAACGTTATACGTTATATCGTAATTGTACATACCGTTATACGTTATATCGCAATAGTATATACCGTTATACGTTAGAAAGTATTACTATATAACGAGATACGATATATCGTAATGCTATATACCGTTATAACTTATATCGTAATAGTATATAACGTTATACGATATAACGTAATACTATATAACATGATGCGATATCTCGTAATGTTATATAACGTTATACGTTATATCGTAATAGTATATAACGTTATACGTTATATCCTAATACTATATAACATGATACGATATATCTTAATGCTATATAACGTTGTACCTTGAATCGTAATAGTATATAACGTTATACGATATAACGTAATACTGTATAACATGATACGATATATCCTAATGCTACATAACGTTATACCTTGAATCGCAATAGTATATAACGTTATACGTTATACCGTAACATTATATAACGTTATACGTTATACCGTAACAGTATATAACGTTATACGTTATATCGTAGTAGTATATAACATGATACGATATATCCTAATGCTATATAACGTTATACCTTGAATCGCAATAGTATATAACGTTATACGTTATACCGTAATTGTTTATAACGTTATACGTTATAAAGTAACAGTAGATAACGTTATACGTTATATCGCAATAGCATATAACGTTATACGTTATAACGTAATACTATATAACGTGATGCGATACATCATAATGCTTTATAACGTTATAACATATATCGTAATGCCATATACCGTTATACGTTCTAGCGCAATAGTATATAACGTTATACGATATAACGTAATACTATATAACATGATGCGATATCTCGTAATGTTATATAACGTTATACGTTGTATAGTAATAGTATATAACGTTATACGTTATATCGTAATTGTATATAACGTTATACGTTATATCGTAATTGTACATAACGTTATACGTTATATCGCAATAGTAAATAACGTATACGTTTTAACGTAACAGTATATAACGTAATACGTTATATCGTAATAGTATATAACGTTATACGATATAACGTAATACTATATAACATGGTACGATATATCGTAATGCTATATAACGTTATACCTTGAATCGCAATAGTATATAACGTTATACGTTATATCGTAATTGTATATAACGTTATACGTTATACCGTAACATTATATAACGTTATACGTTATATCGCAATAGTATATAACGTTATACGTTATACCGTAACAGTATATAACGTAATACGTTATATCGTAATAGTATATAACGTTATACGATATAACGTAATACTATATAACTTGATACGATATATCGTAATGCTATATAACGTTATACGTTATATCGTAATTGTATATAACGTTATACGTTATACCGTAACATTATATAACGTTATACGTTATATCGCAATAGTATATAACGTTATACGTTATACCGTAACAGTATATAACGTAATACGTTATATCGTAATTGTATATAACGTTTTACGTTATACCGTAACTGTATATAACGTTATACGTTATATCGTAATTGTATATAACGTTATGCGTTATATCGTAATTGTACATACCGTTATACGTTATATCGCAATAGTATATACCGTTATACGTTATAACGTACTACTATATAACGAGATACGATATATCGTAATGCTATATACCGTTATAACTTATATCGTAATAGTATATAACGTTATACGATATAACGTAATACTATATAACATGATGCGATATCTCGTAATGTTATATAACGTTATACGTTATATCGTAATAGTATATAACGTTATACGTTATATCCTAATACTATATAACATGATACGATATATCTTAGTGCTATATAACGTTGTACCTTGATTCGTAATAGTATATAACGTTATACGATATAACGTAATACTGTATAACATGATACGATATATCCTAATGCTACATAACGTTATACCTTGAATCGCAATAGTATATAACGTTATACGTTATACCGTAACAGTATATAACGTTATACGTTATACCGTAACAGTATATAACGTTACACGTTATATCGTAATACCATATAACGTTATACGTTATAACGTAATACTATATAACGTGATGCGATATATCGTAATGCTATATTACTTTATACGTTGTGTCGTAATACTATAAAACGTGATACGATATATCGTATCGCCATATAACGTTATACATTATATCGCAATAGTATATAACGTTATACGTTACATCCTAATACTATATAACGTTATACGATACAACGTAATACTATATAACATGATACGATATATGCTAATGCTATATAACGTTATACCTTGAATCGCAATTGTATATAACGTTACACGTTATATCGCAATAGTATATACCGTTATACGTTATAACGTATTACTATATAACGAGATACGATATATCGTAATGCCATATAACGTTATAACTTATATCGTTATAGTATATAACGTTATACGTTATATCGTAACAGTATATTACGTTATACGTTATATCGTATTACTATATAACTTTATCCGTTGTGACGTAATACTAGAAAACGTGATACGATATATCGTAATGCTATATAACGTTATACGTTATATCGCAATAGTATATAACGTTATACGTTATAACGTATTACTATATAACGAGATACGATATATCGTAATGCTATATAACGTTATAACTTATATCGTACTAATATATAACGTTATACGTTATATCGTAATTGTACATAACGTTGTACGTTATATCGCAATAGTATATACCGTTATACGTTATAACGTATTACTATATAACGAGATACGATATATCGTAATGCTATATAACGTTATAACTTATATCGTTATAGTATATAACGTTATACGTTATATCGTAATTGTTTATAACGTTATACGTTATACCGTAACAGTAGATAACGTTATACGTTATATCGCAATAGCATATAACGTTATACGTTATAACGTAATACTATATAACGTGATGCGATACATCATAATGCTATATAACGTTATAACATATATCGTAATGCCATATACCGTTATACGTTCTAGCGCAATAGTATATAACGTTATACGATATAACGTAATACTATATAACATGATGCGATATCTCGTAATGTTATATAACGTTATACGTTATATCGTAACAGTATGTAACGTTATACGTTATATCCTAATACTATATAACATGATACGATATATCTTAATGCTATATAACATTGTACCTTGAATCGTAATAGTATATAACGTTATACGATATAACGTAATACTGTATAACATGATACGATATATCCTAATGCTACATAACGTTATACCTTGAATCGCAATAGTATATAACGTTATACGTTATAACGTAACAGTATATAACGTTACACGTTATATCGTAATACCATATAACGTGATGCGATATATCGTAATGCAATATAACTTTATACGTTGTGACGTAATACTATAAAACGTGATACGATATATCGTAACGCCATATAACGTTATACGTTAAGTCGCAATTGTATATAACGTTATACGTTACATCCTAATACTATATAACGTTATTCGTTATACCGTAACAGTATATAACGTTATACGTTATATCGCAATAGTATATACCGTTATACGTTATAACGTATTACTATATAACGAGATACGATATATCGTAATGCTATATAACGTTATAACTTATATCGTTATAGTATATAACGTTATACGTTATATCGTAATTGTACATAACGTTATACGTTATATCGCAATAGTATATATCGTTATACGTTATAACGTATTACTATATAACGAGATACGATATATCGTAATGCTGTATAACGTTATAACTTATATCGTTATAGTATATAACGTTATACGTCATATCGTAACAGTATATAACGTTATACGTTATATCGTATTACTATATAACTTTATCCGTTGTGACGTAATACTATAAAACGTGATACGATATATCGTAATGCTATATAACGTTATACGTTATATCGCAATAGTATATAACGTTATACGTTATAACGTATTACTATATAACGAGATACGATATATCGTAATGCTATATAACGTTATAACTTATATCGTACTAATATATAACGTTATACGTTATAACGTAATACTATATAACGTGATACGATATATCGTAATGCTATATAACGTTATACGTTATATCGCAATAGTATATAACGTTATACGTTATAACGTATTACTATATAACGAGATACGATATATCGTAATGCTATATACCGTTATAACTTATATCGTAATAGTATATAACGTTATACGATATAACGTAATACTGTATAACATCATACGATATATCCTAATGCTACATAACGTTATACCTTGAATCGCAATAGTATATAACGTTATACGTTATACCGTAACAGTATATAACGTTATACGCTATACCGTAACAGTATATAACGTTATACGTTATATCGTAATGCCATATAACGTTATACGTTATATCGTAGTAGTATATAACATGATACGATATATCCTAATGCTATATAACGTTATACCTTGAATCGCAATAGTATATAACGTTATACGTTATATCGTAATTGTACATAACGTTATACGTTATATCGCAATAGTAAATAACGTATACGTTATAACGTATTACTATATAACGAGATACGATATATCGTAATGCTATATAACGTTATACGTTATATCGTAATGGTATATAACGTTATACGATATAACGTAATACTATATAACATGATACGATATATCGTAATGCTATATAACGTTATACCTTGAATCGCAATAGTATATAACGTTATACGTTATATCGTAATTGTATATAACGTTATACGTTATACCGTAACAGTATATAACGTTATACGTTATATCGCAATAGTATATAACGTTATACGTTATACCGTAACAGTATATAACGTAATACGTTATATCGTAATAGTATATAACGTTATACGATATAACGTAATACTATATAACTTGATACGATATATCGTAATGCTATATAACGTTATACGTTATATCGCAATAGTATATAACGTTATACGATATAACGTAATACTATATAACGTTATACGTTATATCGTAATTGTACATACCGTTATACGTTATATCGCAATAGTATATACCGTTATACGTTATAACGTATTACTATATAACGAGATACGATATATCGTAATGCTATATAACGTTATAACTTATATCGTTATAGTATATAACGTTATACGTTATATCGTAATTGTACATAACGTTATACGTTATATCGCAATAGTATATATCGTTATACGTTATAACGTATTACTATATAACGAGATACGATATATCGTAATGCTGTATAACGTTATAACTTATATCGTTATAGTATATAACGTTATACGTTATACCGTAACAGTATATAACGTTATACGTTATACCGTAACAGTATATAACGTTATACGTTATATCGTAATGCCATATAACGTTATACGTTATACCGTAGTAGTATATAACATGATAAAATATATCCTAATGCTATATAACGTTATACCTTGAATCGCAATAGTATATAACGTTATATGTTATATCGTAATTGTTTATAACGTTATACGTTATACCGTAACAGTAGATAATGTTATACGTTATATCGCAATAGCATATAACGTTATACGTTATAACGTAATACTATACAACGTGATGCGATACATCATAATGCTATATAACGTTATAACATATATCGTAATGCCATATACCGTTATACGTTCTAGCGCAATAGTATATAACGTTATACGATATAACGTAATACTATATAACATGATGCGATATCTCGTAATGTTATATAACGTTATACGTTATATCCTAATACTATATAACATGATACGATATATCTTAATGCTATAAAACGTTGTACCTTGAATCGTAATAGTATATAACGTTATACGATATAACGTAATACTGTATAACATGATACGATATATCCTAATGCTACATAACGTTATACCTTGAATCGCAATAGTATATAACGTTATACGTTATACCGTAACAGTATATAACGTTGTACGCTATACGGTAACAGTATATAACGTTATACGTTATATCGTAATGCCATATAACGTTATACGTTATATCGTAGTAGTATATAACATGATACGATATATCCTAATGCTATATAACGTTATACCTTGAATCGCAATAGTATATAACGTTATACGTTATATCGTAATTGTTTATAACGTTATACGTTATACCGTAACAGTAGATAACGTTATACGTTATATCGCAATAGCATATAACGTTATACGTTATAACGTAATACTATATAACGTGATGCGATACATCATAATGCTATATAACGTTATAACATATATCGTAATGCCATATACCGTTATACGTTCTAGCGCAATAGTATATAACGTTATACGATATAACGTAATACTATATAACATGACGCGATATCTCGTAATGTTATATAACGTTATACGTTGTATAGTAATAGTATATAACGTTATACGTTATATCGTAATTGTATATAACGTTATACGTTATATCGTAATTCTACATAACGTTATACGTTATATCGCAATAGTAAATAACGTATACGTTATAACGTATTACTATATAACGAGATACGATATATCGTAATGCTATATAACGTTATACGTTATATCGTAATGGTATATAACGTTATACGATATAACGTAATACTATATAACATGATACGATATATCGTAATGCTATATAACGTTATACCTTGAATCGCAATAGTATATAACGTTATACGTTATATCGTAATTGTATATAACGTTATACGTTATACCGTAACAGTATATAACGTTATACGTTATATCGCAATAGTATATAACGTTATACGTTATACCGTAACAGTATATAACGTAATACGTTATATCGTAATAGTATATAACGTTATACGATATAACGTAATACTATATAACTTGATACGATATATCGTAATGCCATATAACGTTGTACCTTGAATCGCAATAGTATATAACGTTATACGTTATACCGTAACAGTATATAACGTTATACGTTATACCGTAACAGTATATAACGTTATACGTTATATCGTAATGCCATATAACGTTATACGTTATACCGTAGTAGTATATAACATGATAAAATATATCCTAATGCTATATAACGTTATACCTTGAATCGCAATAGTATATAACGTTATATGTTATATCGTAATTGTTTATAACGTTATACGTTATACCGTAACAGTAGATAATGTTATACGTTATATCGCAATAGCATATAACGTTATACGTTATAACGTAATACTATACAACGTGATGCGATACATCATAATGCTATATAACGTTATAACATATATCGTAATGCCATATACCGTTATACGTTCTAGCGCAATAGTATATAACGTTATACGATATAACGTAATACTATATAACATGATGCGATATCTCGTAATGTTATATAACGTTATACGTTATATCGTAATAGTATATAACGTTATACGTTATATCCTAATACTATATAACATGATACGATATATCTTAATGCTATATAACGTTGTACCTTGAATCGTAATAGTATATAACGTTATACGATATAACGTAATACTGTATAACATGATACGATATATCCTAATGCTACATAACGTTATACCTTGAATCGCAATAGTATATAACGTTATACGTTATACCGTAACAGTATATAACGTTACACGTTATATCGTAATACCATATAACGTTATACGTTATAACGTAATACTATATAACGTGATGCGATATATCGTAATGCTATATAACTTTATACGTTGTGACGTAATACTATAAAACGTGATACGATATATCGTAACGCCATATAACGTTATACGTTATATCGCAATAGTATATAACGTTATACGTTATATCCTAATACTATATAACGTTATACGATACAACGTAATACTATATAACATGATACGATATATCCTAATGCTATATAACGTTATAACTTATATCGTACTAATATATAACGTTATACGTTATATCGTAATAGTATATAACGTTATACGTTATATCCTAATACTATATAACGTTATACGATATAACGTAATACTATATAACATGATACGATATATCCTAATGCTACATAACGTTATACCTTGAATCGCAATAGTATATAACGTTATACGTTATACCGTAACAGTATATAACGTTATACGTTATACCGTAACAGTATATAACGTTATACGTTATATCGTAATGCTATATAACGTTATACGTTATATGGCAATAGCATATAACGTTATACGTTGTATAGTAATAGTATATAACGTTATACGTTATATCGTAATTGTATATAACGTTATACGTTATATCGTAATTGTATATAACGTTATACGTTATATCGTAATTGTACATAACGTTATACGTTATATCGCAATAGTATATAACGTTATACGTTATAACGTATTACTATATAACGACATACGATATATCGTAATGCTATATAACGTTGTAACCTTTATCGTAATAATATATAACGTTATACGTTATATCGTAATTGTATATAACGTTTTACGTTATACCGTAACTGTATATAACATTATACGTTATATCGTAATTGTATATAACGTTATACGTTATATCTTAATTGTACATACCGTTATACGTTATATCGTAATTGTATATAACGTTATACGTTATATCGTAATTGTACATAACGTTATTCGTTATATCGCAATAGTATATACCGTTATACGTTATAACGTATTACTATATAACGAGATACGGTATATCGTAATGCTATATACCGTTATAACTTATATCGTAATAGTATATAACGTTATACGATATAACGTAATACTGTATAACATGATACGATATATCCTAATGCTACATAACGTTATACCTTGAATCGCAATAGTATATAACGTTATACGTTATACCGTAACAGTATATAACGTTATACGTTATATCGTAATACCATATAACGTTATACGTTATAACGTAATACTATATAACGTGATGCGATATATCGTAATGCTATATAACTTTATACGTTGTGACGTAATACTATAAAACGTGATACGATATATCGTAACGCCATATAACGTTATACGTTATATCGCAATAGTACATAACGTTATACGTTACATCCTAATACTATATAACGTTATACGATACAACGTAATACTATATAACATGATACGATATATCCTAATGCTATATAACGTTATACCTTGAATCGCAATAGTATATAACGTTATACGTTATATCGTAATTGTATATAACGTTATACGTTATACCGTAACAGTATATAACGTTATACGTTATATCGCTATTGTATATACCGTTATACGTTATAACGAGTTACTATATAACGAGATACGATATATCGTAATGCTATATAACGTTATAACCTATATCGTTATAGTATATAACGTTATACGTTATATCGTAATTGTACATAACGTTATACGTTATATCGCAATAGTATATACCGTTATACGTTATAATGTATTACTATATAACGAGATACGATATATCGTAATGCTATATAACGTTATAACTTATATCGTTATAGTATAGAACGTTATACGTTATACCGAAACAGTATATAACGTAATACGTTATAACGTAATAGTATATAACGTTATACGTTATATCGTAATAGTATATAACTTGATACGATATATCGTAATGCTATATAACGTTATACGTTATATCGCAATAGTATATAACGTTATACCATGTATCGTAGTAGTATATAACGTTATACGTTATATCGTAATTGTATATAACGTTATACGTTATATCGCAATATTATATACCGTTATACGTTATAACGTATTACTATATAACGAGATACGATATATCGTAATGCTACATAACGTTATAACTTATATCGTTATAGTATATATCGTTATACGCTATATCGTAATTGTACATAACGTTATACGTTATATCGCAATAGTATATACCGTTATACGTTATAACGTATTACTATATAACGAGATACGATATATCGTAATGCTATATGACGTTATAACTTATATCGTACTAATATATAACGTTATACGTTATATCGTAATAGTATATAACGTTATACGTTATATCCTAATACTATATAACGTTATACGATATAACGTAATACTATATAACATGATACGATATATCCTAATGCTATATACCGTTGTACGTTTAATCGCAATAGTATATAACGTTATACGTTATATCGTAATTGTATATAACGTTATACGTTATACCGTAACAGTATATAACGTTATACGTTATACCGTAACAGTATATAACGTTATAGGTTATATCGCAATAGTATATAACGTTATACGTGATACCGTAACAGTATATAACGTAATACGTTATAACGTATTACTATATAACGAGATACGATATATCGTAATGCTATATAACGTTATAACTTATATCGTACTAATATATAACGTTATACGTTATATCGTAATTGTATATAACGTTATACGTTATATCGTAATTGTACATACCGTTATACGTTATATCGCAGTAGTATATACCGTTATACGTTATAACGTATTACTATATAACGAGATACGATATATCGTAATGCTATATACCGTTATAACTTATATCGTAATAGTATATAACGTCATACGTTATATCGTAATTGTACATAACGTTGTACGTTATATCGCAATAGTATATACCGTTATACGTTATAACATATTGCTATATAACGAGATACGATATATCCTAATGCTATATAACGTTATTCCTTGAATCGCAACAGTATATAACGTTATACGTTATATCGTAATTGTATATAACGTTATACGTTATACCGTAACAGTATATAACGTTATACGTTATATCGCAATAGTATATAACGTTATACGTTATACCGTAACAGTATATAACGTAATACGTTATATCGTAATAGTATATAACGTTATACGTTATATCGTAGTAGTATATAACATGATACGATATATCGTAATGCTATATAACGTTATACGTTATATCGCAATAATATATAACGTTATACGATATATCCTAATACTATATAACATGATACGATATATCTTAATGCTATATAACGTTGTACCTTGAATCGTAATAGTATATAACGTTATACGATATAACGTAATACTGTATAACATGATACGATATATCCTAAGGCTACATAACGTTATACCTTGAATCGCAATAGTATATACCGTTATACGTTATACCGTAACAGTATATAACGTTACACGTTATATCGTAATACCATATAACGTTATACGTTATAACGTAATACTATATAACGTGATGCGATATATCGTAATGCTATATAACTTTATACGTTGTGACGTAATACTATAAAACGTGATACGATATATCGTAAGGCCATATAACGTTATACGTAATATCGCAATAGTATATAACGTTATACGTTACATCCTAATACTATATAACGTTATACGATACAACGTAATACTATATAACATGATACAATATATCCTAATGCTATATAACGTTATACCTTGAATCGCAATAGTATATAACGTTATACGTTATATCGTAATTGTATATAACGTTATACGTTATACCGTAACAGTATATAACGTTATACGTTATATCGCAATAGTATATACCGTTATACGTTATAACGTATTACTATATAACGAGATACGATATATCGTAATGCTATATAACGTTATAACTTATATCGTTATAGTATATAACGTTATACGTTATATCGTAATTGTACATAACGTTATACGTTATATCGCAATAGTATATACCGTTATACGTTATATCGCAATAGTATATACCGTTATACGTTATAACGTATTACTATATAACGAGATACGATATATCGTAATGCTATATACCGTTATAACTTATATCGTAATAGTATATAACGTCATACGTTATATCGTAATTGTATATAACGTTATACGTTATATCGTAATTGTACATACCGTTATACGTTATATCGCAATAGTATATACCGTTATACGTTATAACGTATTACTATATAACGAGATACGATATATCGTAATGCTATATACCGTTATAACTTATATCGTAATAGTATATAACGTCATACGTTATATCGTAATTGTACATAACGTTATACGTTATATCGCAATAGTATATACCGTTATACGTTATAACGTATTACTATATAACGAGATACGATATATCGTAATGCTATATAATGTTATAACTTATATCGTAATAGTATATAACGTCATACGTTATATCGTAATTGTACATAACGTTGTACGTTATATCGCAATAGTATATACCGTTATACGTTATAACGTATTACTATATAACGAGATACGATATATCGTAATGCTATATAACGTTATAACTTATATCGTTATAGTATATAACGTTATACGTTATATCGTAATTGTTTATAACGTTATACGTTATACCGTAACAGTAGATAACGTTATACGTTATATCGCAATAGCATATAACGTTATACGTTATAACGTAATACTATATAACGTGATGCGATACATCATAATGCTATATAACGTTATAACATATATCGTAATGCCATATACCGTTATACGTTCTAGCGCAATAGTATATAACGTTATACGATATAACGTAATACTATATAACATGATGCGATATCTCGTAATGTTATATAACGTTATACGTTATATCGTAATAGTATATAACGTTATACGTTATATCCGAATACTATATAACATGATACGATATATCTTAATGCTATATAACGTTGTACCTTGAATCGTAATAGTATATAACGTTATACGATATAACGTAATGCTGTATAACATGATACGATATATCCTAATGCTACATAACGTTATACCTTGAATCGCAATAGTATATAACGTTATACGTTATACCGTAACAGTATATAACGTTACACGTTATATCGTAATACCATATAACGTTATACGTTATAACGTAGTACTATATAACGTGATGCGATATATCGTAATGCTATATAACTTTATACGTTGTGACGTAATACTATAAAACGTGATACGATATATCGTAACGCCCTATAACGTTATACGTTATATCGCAATAGTATATAACGTTATACGTTACATCCTAATACTATATAAAATATACGATACAACGTAATACTATATAACATGATACGATATATCCTAATGCTATATAACGTTATACCTTGAATCGCAATAGTATATAACGTTATACGTTATATCGTAATTGTATATAACGTTATACGTTATACCGTAACAGTATATAACGTTATACGTTACATCGCAATAGTATATATCGTTATACGTTATAACGTATTACTATATAACGAGATACGATATATCGTAATGCTATATAACGTTATAACTTATATCGTTATAGTATATAACGTTATACGTTATATCGTAATTGTACATAACGTTATACGTTATATCGCAATAGTATATATCGTTATACGTTATAACGTATTACTATATAACGAGATACGATATATCGTAATGCTATATAACGTTATAACTTATATCGTTATAGTATATAACGTTATACGTTATATCGTAACAGTATATAACGTTATACGTTATATCGTATTACTATATAACTTTATCCGTTGTGACGTAATACTATAAAACGTGATACGATATATCGTAATGCTATATCGTTATACGTTATATCGCAATAGTATATAACGTTATACGTTATAACGTATTACTATATAACGAGATACGATATATCGTAATGCTATATACCGTTATAACTTATATCGTAATAGTATATAACGTTATACGATATAACGTAATACTATATAACATGATGCGATATCTCGTAATGTTATATAACGTTATACGTTATATCGTAATTGTTTATAACGCTATACGTTATACCGTAACAGTAGATAACGTTATACGTTATATCGCAATAGCATATAACGTTATACGTTATAACGTAATACTATATAACGTGATGCGATACATCATAATGCTATATAACGTTATAACATATATCGTAATGCCATATACCGTTATACGTTCTAGCGCAATAGTATATAACGTTATACGATATAACGTAATACTATATAACATGATGCGATATCTCGTAATGTTATATAACGTTATACGTTGTATAGTAATAGTATATAACGTTATACGTTATATCGTAATTGTATATAACGTTATACGTTATATCGTAATTGTACATAACGTTATACGTTATATCGCAATAGTAAATAACGTATACGTTATAACGTATTACTATATAACGAGATACGATATATCGTAATGCTATATAACGTTATACGTTATATCGTAATAGTATATAACGTTATACGATATAACGTAATACTATATAACATGATACGATATATCGTAATGCTATATAACGTTATAACCTATTTCGTTATAGTATATAACGTTATACGTTATATCGTAATTGTACATAACGTTATACGTTATATCGCAATAGTATATACCGTTATACGTTATAATGTATTACTATATAACGAGATACGATATATCGTAATGCTATATAACGTTATAACTTATATCGTTATAGTATATAACGTTATATGTTATACCGTAACAGTATATAACGTAATACGTTATATCGTAATAGTATATAACGTTATACGTTATATCGTAATTGTACATAACGTTATACGTTATATCGCAATAGTATATATCGTTATACATTATAACGTAATACTATAAAACGTGATACGATATATCGTAATGCTATATAACGTTATACGTTATATCGCAATAGTATATAACGTTATACGTTATAACGTATTACTATATAACGAGATACGATATATCGTAATGCTATATAACGTTATAACTTATATCGTACTAATATATAACATTATACGTTATATCGTAATTGTATATAACGTTATACGTTATATCGTAATTGTACATACCGTTATACGTTATATCGCAATAGTATATACCGTTATACGTTATAACGTATTACTATATAACGAGATACGATATATCGTAATGCTATATACCGTTATAACTTATATCGCAATAGTATATAACGTTATACGATATAACGTAATACTATATAACATGATGCGATATCTCGTAATGTTATATAACGTTATACGTTATATCGTAATAGTATATAACGTTATACGTTATATCCTAATACTATATAACATGATACGATATATCTTAATGCTATATAACGTTGTACCTTGAATCGCAATAGTATATAACGTTATACGTTATACCGTAACAGTATATAACGTTATACGTTATACCGTAACAGTATATAACGTTATACGTTATATCGTAATGCCATATAACGTTATACGTTATATCGTAGTAGTATATAACATGATACGATATATCCTAATGCTATATAACGTTATACCTTGAATCGCAATAATATAACGTTATACGTTATATCGTAATTGTTTATAACGTTATACGTTATACCGTAACAGTAGATAACGTTATACGTTATATCGCAATAGCATATAACGTTATACGTTATAACGTAATGCTATATAACGTGATGCGATACATCATAATGCTATATAACGTTATAACATATATCGCAATGCCATATACCGTTATACGTTCTAGCGCAATAGTATATAACGTTATACGATATAACGTAATACTATATAACATGATGCGATATCTCGTAATGTTATATAACGTTATACGTTATATCGTAATAGTATATAACGTTATACGTTATATCCTAATACTATATAACATGATACGATATATCTTAATGCTATACAACGTTGTACCTTGATTCGTAATAGTATATAACGTTATACGATATAACGTAATACTGTATAACATGAATCGATATATCCTAATGCTACATAACGTTATACCTTGAATCGCAATAGTATATAACGTTATACGTTATACCGTAACAGTATATAACGTTACACGTTATATCGTAATACCATATAACGTTATACGTTATAACGTAATACTATATAACTTGATGCGATATATCGTAATGCTATATAACTTTATACGTTGTGACGTAATACTATAAAACGTGATACGATATATCGTAACGCCATATAACGTTATACGTTATATCGCAATAGTATATAACGTTATACGTTACATCCTAATACTATATAACGTTATACGATACAACGTAATACTATATAACGTGATACGATATATCCTAATACTATATAACGTTATACCTTGAATCGCAATAGTATATAACGTTATACGTTATATCGTAATTGTATATAACGTTATACGTTATACCGTAACAGTATATAACGTTATACGTTATATCGCAATAGTATATACCGTTATACGTTATAACGTATTACTATATAACGAGATACGATATATCGTAATGCTATATAACGTTATAACTTATATCGTTATAGTATATAACGTTATACGATATATCGTAATTGTACATAACGTTATACGTTATATCGCAATAGTATATACCGTTATACGTTATAACGTATTACTATATAACGAGATACGATATATCGTAATGCTATATAACGTTATACGTTATATCGCAATAGTATATACCGTTATACGTTATAACGTATTACTATATAACGAGATACGATATATCGTAATGCTATATACCGTTATAACTTATATCGTAATAGTATATAACGTTATACGATATAACGTAATACTATAAAACGTGATGCGATATCTCGTAATGTTATATAACGTTATACGTTGTATAGTAATAGTATATAACGTTATACGTTATATCCTAATACTATATAACATGATACGATATATCTTAATGCTATATAACGTTGTACCTTGAATCGTAATAGTATATAACGTTATACGATATAACGTAATACTGTATAACATGATACGATATATCCTAATGCTACATAACGTTATACCTTGAATCGCAATAGTATATAACGTTATACGTTATACCGTAACAGTATATAACGTTATACGCTATACCGTAACAGTATATAACGTTATACGTTATATCGTAATGCCATATAACGTTATACGTTATATCGTAGTAGTATATAACATGATACGATATATCCTAATGCTATATAACGTTATACCTTGAATCGCAATAGTATATAACGTTATACGTTATATCGTAATTGTTTATAACGTTATACGTTATACCGTAACAGTAGATAACGTTATACGTTATATCGCAATAGCATATAACGTTATACGTTATAACGTAATACTATATAACGTGATGCGATACATCATAATGCTATATAACGTTATAACATATATCGTAATGCCATATACCGTTATAAGTTCTAGCGCAATAGTATATAACGTTATACGATATAACGTAATACTATATAACATGATGCGATATCTCGTAATGTTATATAACGTTATACGTTGTATAGTAATAGTATATAACGTTATACGTTATATCGTAATTGTATATAACGTTATACGTTATATCGTAATTGTACATAACGTTATACGTTATATCGCAATAGTAAATAACGTATACGTTATAACGTATTACTATATAACGAGATACGATATATCGTAATGCTATATAACGTTATACGTTATATCGTAATAGTATATAACGTTATACGATATAACGTAATACTATATAACATGATACGATATATCGTAATGCTATATAACGTTATACCTTGAATCGCAATAGTATATAACGTTATACGTTATATCGTAATTGTATATAACGTTATACGTTATACCGTAACAGTATATAACGTTATACGTTATATCGCAATAGTATATAACGTTATACGTTATACCGTAACAGTATATAGCGTAATACGTTATATCGTAATAGTATATAACGTTATACGATATAACGTAATACTATATAACTTGATACGATATATCGTAATGCTATATAACGTTATACGTTATATCGCAATAGTATATAACGTTATACGATATAACGTAATACTATATAACGTTATACGTTATATCGTAATAGTATATAACTTGATACGATATATCGTAATGCTATAAAACTTTATACGATATATCGCAATAGTATATAACGTTATACCATGTGTCGTAATAGTATATAACTTGATACGATATATCGTAATGCTATAAAACTTTATACGATATATCGCAATAGTATATAACGTTATACCATGTGTCGTAATAGTATATAACGTTATACGTTATAGCGCAATAGCATATAACGTTATACGATATAACGTAATACTATATAACATGATACGATATATCCTAATGTTATATAACGTTATACCTTGAATCGCAATAGTATATAACGTTATACGTTATATCGTAATTGTTTATAACGTTATACGTTATATCGTAATTGTATATAACGTTTTACGTTATACCGTAACTGTATATAACGTTATACGTTATATCAGAATTGTATATAACGTTATACGTTATATCGTAATTGTACATACCGTTATACGTTATATCGCAATAGTATATACCGTTATACGTTATAACGTAATACTATATAACGTGATGCGATACATCATAATGCTTTATAACGTTATAACATATATCGTAATGCCATATACCGTTATACGTTCTAGCGCAATAGTATATAACGTTATACGATATAACGTAATACTATATAACATGATGCGATATCTCGTAATGTTATATAACGTTATACGTTATATCGTAATAGTATATAACGTTATACGTTATATCCTAATACTATATAACATGATACGATATATCTTAATGCTATATAACGTTGTACCTTGAATCGTAATAGTATATAACGTTATACGATATAACGTAATACTGTATAACATGATACGATATATCCTAATGCTACATAACGTTATACCTTGAATCGCAATAGTATATAACGTTATACGTTATACCGTAACAGTATATAACGTTACACGTTATATCGTAATACCATATAACGTTATACGTTATAACGTAATACTATATAACGTGATGCGATATATCGTAATGCTATATAACTTTATACGTTGTGACGTAATACTATAAAACGTGATACGATATATCGTAACGCCATATAACGTTATACGTTATATCGCAATAGTATATAACGTTATACGTTACATCCTAATACTATATAACGTTATACGATACAACGTAATACTATATAACATGATACGATATATCCTAATGCTATATAACGTTATAACTTATGTCGTACTAATATATAACGTTATACGTTATATCGTAATTGTACATAACGTTATACGTTATATCGCAATAGTCTATAACGTTATACGTTATAACGTATTACTATATAACGACATACGATATATCGTAATGCTATATAACGTTGTAACCTATATCGTAGTAATATATAACGTTATACGTTATATCGTAATTGTATATAACGTTTTACGTTATACCGTAACTGTATATAACATTATACGTTATATCGTAATTGTATATAACGTTATACGTTATATCTTAATTGTACATACCGTTATACGTTATATCGTAATAGTATATACCGTTATACGTTATAACGTATTACTATATAACGAGATACGGTATATCGTAATGCTATATACCGTTATAACTTATATCGTAATAGTATATAACGTTATACGATATAACGTAATACTATATAACATGATGCGATATCTCGTAATGTTATATAACGTTATACGTTATATCGTAATAGTATATAACGTTATACGTTATATCCTAATACTATATAACATGATACGATATATCTTAATGCTATATAACGTTGTACCTTGAATCGTAATAGTATATAACGTTATACGATATAACGTAATACTGTATAACATGATACGATATATCCTAATGCTACATAACGTTATACCTTGAATCGCAATAGTATATAACGTTATACGTTATACCGTAACAGTATATAACGTTATACGTTATATCGTAATACCATATAACGTTATACGTTATAACGTAATACTATATAACGTGATGCGATATATCGTAATGCTATATAACTTTATACGTTGTGACGTAATACTATAAAACGTGATACGATATATCGTAACGCCATATAACGTTATACGTTATATCGCAATAGTATATAACGTTATACGTTACATCCTAATACTATATAACGTTATACGATACAACGTAATACTATATAACATGATACGATATATCCTAATGCTATATAACGTTATACCTTGAATCGCAATAGTATATAACGTTATACGTTATATCGTAATTGTATATAACGTTATACGTTATACCGTAACAGTATATAACGTTATACGTTATATCGCAATAGTATATACCGTTATACGTTATAACGAATTACTATATAACGAGATACGATATATCGTAATGCTATATAACGTTATAACCTATATCGTTATAGTATATAACGTTATACGTTATATCGTAATTGTACATAACGTTATACGTTATATCGCAATAGTATATACCGTTATACGTTATAACGTATTACTATATAACGAGATACGATATATCGTAATGCTATATAACGTTATAACTTATATCGTTATAGTATATAACGTTATACGTTATACCGTAACAGTATATAACGTAATACGTTATATCGTAATAGTATATAACGTTATACGTTATATCGTAATAGTATATAACTTGATACGATATATCGTAATGCTATATAACGTTATACGTTATATCGCAATAGTATATAACGTTATACCATGTATCGTAGTAGTATATAACGTTTTACGTTATATCGTAATTGTATATAACGTTATACGTTATATCGCAATAGTATATACCGCTATACGTTATAACGTATTACTATATAACGAGATACGATATATCGTAATGCTATATAACGTTATAACTTATATCGTTATAGTATATAACGTTATACGCTATATCGTAATTGTACATAACGTTATACGTTATATCCTAATACTATATAACGTTATAAGATATAACGTAATACTATATAACATGATACGATATATCCTAATGCTATATACCGTTGTACGTTTAATCGCAATAGTATATAACGTTATACGTTATATCGTAATTGTATATAACGTTATACGTTATACCGTAAAAGTATATAACGTTATACGTTATACCGTAACAGTATATAACGTTATACGTTATATCGCAATAGCATATAAAGTTATACGTTATAACGTATTGCTATATAACGAGATACGATATATCCTAATGCTATATAACGTTATTCCTTGAATCGCAATAGTATATAACGTTATACGTTATATCGTAATTGTATATAACGTTATACGTTATACCGTAACAGTATATAACGTTATACGTTATATCGCAATAGTATAAACGTTATACGTTATACCGTAACAGTATATAACGTAATACGTTATATCGTAATAGTATATAACGTTATACGTTATATCGTAGTAGTATATAACATGATACGATATATCGTAATGCTATATAACGTTATACGTTATATCGCAATAGTATATAACGTTATACGATATAACGTAATACTATATAACGTTATACGTTATATCGTAATAGTATATAACATGATACGATATATCGTAATGCTATATAACGTTACACGTTATATGGCAATAGTATATAACGTTATAAGTTGTATAGTAATAGTATATAACGTTATACGTTATATCGTAATTGTATATAACGTTATACGTTATATCGTAATTGTACATAACGTTATTCGTTATATCGCAATAGTATATAACGTTATACGTTATAACGTATTACTATATAACGACATACGATATATCGTAATGCTATATAACGTTGTAACCTATATCGTAATAATATATAACGTTATACGTTATATCGTAATTGTATATAACGTTTTACGTTATACCGTAACTGTATATAACATTATACGTTATATCGTAATTGTATATAACGTTATACGTTATATCATAATTGTACATACCGTTATACGTTATATCGCAATAGTATATACCGTTATACGTTATAACGTATTACTATATAACGAGATACGGTATATCGTAATGCTATATACCGTTATAACTTATATCGTAATAGTATATAACGTTATACGATATAGCGTAATACTATATAACATGATGCGATATCTCGTAATGTTATATAACGTTATACGTTATATCGTAATAGTATATAACGTTATACGTTATATCGTAATAGTATATAACTTGATACGATATATCGTAATGCTATATAACGCTATACGTTATATCGCAATAGTATATAACGTTATACCATGTATCGTAGTAGTATATAACATGATACGATATATCGTAATGCTATATAACGTTATACGTTATATCGCAATAGTATATAACGTTATACGATATAACGTAATACTATATAACGTTATACGTTATATCGTAATAGTATATAACATGATACGATATATCGTAATGCTATATAAAGTTACACGTTATATGGCAATAGTATATAACGTTATACGTTGTATAGTAATAGTATATAACGTTATACGTTATATCGTAATTGTATATAACGTTATACGTTATATCGTAATTGTACATAACGTTATACGTTATATCGCAAAAGTATATAACGTTATACGTTATAACGTATTACTATATAACGACATACGATATATCGTAATGCTATATAACGTTGTACCTTGAATCGTAATAGTATATAACGTTATACGATATAACGTAATACTATATAACATGATGCGATATCTCGTAATGTTATATAACGTTATACGTTATATCGTAATAGTATATAACGTTATACGTTATATCCTAATACTATATAACATGATACGATATATCTTAATGCTATATAACGTTGTACCTTGAATCGTAATAGTATATAACGTTATACGATATAACGTAATACTGTATAACATGATACGTTATATCCTAATGCTACATAACGTTATACCTTGAATCGCAATAGTATATAACGTTATACGTTATACCGTAACAGTATATAACGTTATACGTTATATCGTAATACCATATAACGTTATACGTTATAACGTAATACTATATAACGTGATGCGATATATCGTAATGCTATATAACTTTATACGTTGTGACGTAATACTATAAAACGTGATACGATATATCGTAACGCCATATAACGTTATACGTTATATCGCAATAGTATATAACGTTATACGTTACATCCTAATACTATATAACGTTATACGATACAACGTAATACTATATAACATGATACGATATATCCTAATGCTATATAACGTTATAACTTATGTCGTACTAATATATAACGTTATACGTTATATCGTAATTGTACATAACGTTATACGTTATATCGCAATAGTCTATAACGTTATACGTTATAACGTATTACTATATAACGACATACGATATATCGTAATGCTATATAACGTTGTAACCTATATCGTAGTAATATATAACGTTATACGTTATATCGTAATTGTATATAACGTTTTACGTTATACCGTAACTGTATATAACATTATACGTTATATCGTAATTGTATATAACGTTATACGTTATATCTTAATTGTACATACCGTTATACGTTATATCGTAATAGTATATACCGTTATACGTTATAACGTATTACTATATAACGAGATACGGTATATCGTAATGCTATATACCGTTATAACTTATATCGTAATAGTATATAACGTTATACGATATAACGTAATACTATATAACATGATGCGATATCTCGTAATGTTATATAACGTTATACGTTATATCGTAATAGTATATAACGTTATACGTTATATCCTAATACTATATAACATGATACGATATATCTTAATGCTATATAACGTTGTACCTTGAATCGTAATAGTATATAACGTTATACGATATAACGTAATACTGTATAACATGATACGATATATCCTAATGCTACATAACGTTATACCTTGAATCGCAATAGTATATAACGTTATACGTTATACCGTAACAGTATATAACGTTATACGTTATATCGTAATACCATATAACGTTATACGTTATAACGTAATACTATATAACGTGATGCGATATATCGTAATGCTATATAACTTTATACGTTGTGACGTAATACTATAAAACGTGATACGATATATCGTAACGCCATATAACGTTATACGTTATATCGCAATAGTATATAACGTTATACGTTACATCCTAATACTATATAACGTTATACGATACAACGTAATACTATATAACATGATACGATATATCCTAATGCTATATAACGTTATACCTTGAATCGCAATAGTATATAACGTTATACGTTATATCGTAATTGTATATAACGTTATACGTTATACCGTAACAGTATATAACGTTATACGTTATATCGCAATAGTATATACCGTTATACGTTATAACGTATTACTATATAACGAGATACGATATATCGTAATGCTATATAACGTTATAACCTATATCGTTATAGTATATAACGTTATACGTTATATCGTAATTGTACATAACGTTATACGTCATATCGCAATAGTATATACCGTTATACGTTATAACGAATTACTATATAACGAGATACGATATATCGTAATGCTATATAACGTTATAACTTATATCGTTATAGTATATAACGTTATACGTTATACCGTAACAGTATATAACGTAATACGTTATATCGTAATAGTATATAACGTTATACGTTATATCGTAATAGTATATAACTTGATACGATATATCGTAATGCTATATAACGTTATACGTTATATCGCAATAGTATATAACGTTATACCATGTATCGTAGTAGTATATAACGTTTTACGTTATATCGTAATTGTATATAACGTTATACGTTATATCGCAATAGTATATACCGCTATACGTTATAACGTATTACTATATAACGAGATACGATATATCGTAATGCTATATAACGTTATAACTTATATCGTTATAGTATATAACGTTATACGCTATATCGTAATTGTACATAACGTTATACGTTATATCCTAATACTATATAACGTTATAAGATATAACGTAATACTATATAACATGATACGATATATCCTAATGCTATATACCGTTGTACGTTTAATCGCAATAGTATATAACGTTATACGTTATATCGTAATTGTATATAACGTTATACGTTATACCGTAAAAGTATATAACGTTATACGTTATACCGTAACAGTATATAACGTTATACGTTATATCGCAATAGCATATAAAGTTATACGTTATAACGTATTGCTATATAACGAGATACGATTTATCCTAATGCTATATAACGTTATTCCTTGAATCGCAATAGTATATAACGTTATACGTTATATCGTAATTGTATATAACGTTATACGTTATACCGTAACAGTATATAACGTTATACGTTATATCGCAATAGTATAAACGTTATACGTTATACCGTAACAGTATATAACGTAATACGTTATATCGTAATAGTATATAACGTTATACGTTATGTCGTAGTAGTATATAACATGATACGATATATCGTAATGCTATATAACGTTATACGTTATATCGCAATAGTATATAACGTTATACGATATAACGTAATACTATATAACGTTATACGTTATATCGTAATAGTATATAACATGATACGATATATCGTAATGCTATATAACGTTATACGTTATATGGCAATAGTATATAACGTTATACGTTGTATAGTAATAGTATATAACGTTATACGTTATATCGTAATTGTATATAACGTTATACGTTATATCGTAATTGTACATAACGTTATACGTTATATCGCAATAGTATATAACGTTATACGTTATAACGTATTACTATATAACGACATACGATATATCGTAATGCTATATAACGTTGTAACCTATATCGTAATAATATATAACGTTATACGTTATATCGTAATTGTATATAACGTTTTACGTTATACCGTAACTGTATATAACATTATACGTTATATCGTAATTGTATATAACGTTATACGTTATATCATAATTGTACATACCGTTATACGTTATATCGCAATAGTATATACCGTTATACGTTATAACGTATTACTATATAACGAGATACGGTATATCGTAATGCTATATACCGTTATAACTTATATCGTAATAGTATATAACGTTATACGATATAACGTAATACTATATAACATGATGCGATATCTCGTAATGTTATATAACGTTATACGTTATATCGTAATAGTATATAACGTTATACGTTATATCGTAATAGTATATAACTTGATACGATATATCGTAATGCTATAAAACTTTATACGTTATATAGCAATAGTATATAACGTTATACCATGTATCGTAATACTATATAACATGATACGATATATCGTAATGCTATATAACGTTATACGTTATATCGCAATAGTATATAACGTTATACGATATAACGTAATACTATATAACGTTATACGTTATATCGTAATAGTATATAACATGATACGATATATCGTAATGATATATAAAGTTACACGTTATATGGCAATAGTATATAACGTTATACGTTGTATAGTAATAGTATATAACGTTATACGTTATATCGTAATTGTATATAACGTTATACGTTATATCGTAATTGTACATAACGTTATACGTTATATCGCAATAGTATATAACGTTATACGTTATAACGTATTACTATATAACGACATACGATATATCGTAATGCTATATAACGTTGTAACCTATATCGTAATAGTATATAACGTTATACGATATAACGTAATACTATATAACATGATGCGATATCTCGTAATGTTATATAACGTTATACGTTATATCGTAATAGTATATAACGTTATACGTTATATCCTAATACTATATAACATGATACGATATATCTTAATGCTATATAACGTTGTACCTTGAATCGTAATAGTATATAACGTTATACGATATAACGTAATACTGTATAACATGATACGATATATCCTAATGCTACATAACGTTATACCTTGAATCGCAATAGTATATAACGTTATGCGTGCTACCGTAACAGTATATAACATTATACGTTATATCGTAATACCATATAACGTTATACGTTATAACGTAATACTATATAACGTGATGCGATATATCGTAATGCTATATAACTTTATACGTTGTGACGTAATACTATAAAACGTGATACGATATATCGTAACGCCATATAACGTTATACGTTATATCGCAATAGTATATAACGTTATACGTTACATCCTATTATTATACAACGTTATACGATACAACGTAATACTATATAACATGATACGATATATCCTAATGCTATATAACGTTATAACTTATATCGTAATAATATATAACGTTATACGTTATATCGTAATAGTATATAACGTTATACGTTACATCCTAATACTATATAACGTTAAACGATATAACGTAATACTATATAACATGATACGATATATCCTAATGCTATATAACGTTATACCTTGAATCACAATAGTATATAACGTTATACGATATATCGTAATTGTATATAACGTTATACGTTATACCGTAACAGTAGATAACGTTATACGTTATATCGCAATAGCATATAACGTTATACGTTATATCGTAATAGTATATAACATGATGCGATATCTCGTAATGCTATATAACGTTATACGTTATATCGCAATAGTATATAACGTTATACGATATAACGTAATACTATATAACGTTATACGTTATATCGTAATAGTATATAACATGATACGATATATCGTAATGCTATATAACGTTATACGTTATATGGCAATAGTATATAACGTTATAAGTTGTATAGTAATAGTATATAACGTTATACGTTATATCGTAATTGTATATAACGTTATACGTTATATCGTTATGCTATATAACGACATACGATATATCGTTATGCTATATAACGTTGTAACCTATATCGTAATAATATATAACGTTATACGTTATATCGCAATAGTATATAACGTTATACGATATAACGTAATACTATATAACGTTATACGTTATATCGTAATAGTATATAACATGATACGATATATCGTAATGCTATATAAAGTTACACGTTATATGGCAATAGTATATAACGTTATACGTTGTATAGTAATAGTATATAACGTTATACGTTATATCGTAATTGTATATAACGTTATACGTTATATCTTAATTGTACATACCGTTATACGTTATATCGTAATAGTATATACCGTTATACGTTATAACGTATTACTATATAACGAGATACGATATATCGTAATGCTATATAACGTTATAACTTATATCGTACTAATATATAACGTTATACGTTATATCGTAATAGTATATAACGTTATACGTTATATCCTAATACTATATAACGTTATACGATATAACGTAATACTATATAACATGATACGATATATCCTAATGCTATATAACGTTGTACCTTTAATCGCAATAGTATATAACGTTATACGTTATATCGTAATTGTATATAACGTTATACGTTATACCGTAACAGTATATAACGTTATACGTTATATCGCAATAGTATATAACGTTATACGTTATACCGTAACAGTATATAACGTAATACGTTATATCGTAATAGTATATAACGTTATACGTTATATCGTAATAGTATATAACATGATACGATATATCGTAATGCTATATAACGTTATACGTTATATCGCAATAGTATATAACGTTATACGATATAACGTAATACTATATAACGTTATACGTTATATCGTAATAGTATATAACATGATACGATATATCGTAATGCTATATAACGTTATACGTTATATGGCAATAGTATATAACGTTATAAGTTGTATAGTAATAGTATATAACGTTATACGTTATATCGTAATTGTATATAACGTTATACGTTATAGCGCAATAGCATATAACGTTATACGATAAAACGTAATACTGTATAACATGATACGATATATCCTAATGCTATATAACGTTATACCTTGAATCGCAATAGTATATAACGTTATACGTTATACCGTATTACTATATAACGAGATATGATATATCGTAATGCTATATTACGTTATACGTTATATCGCAATAGTATATAACGTTATACGTTATATCCTAATACTATATAACGTTATACGATATAACGTAATACTATATAACATGATACGATATATCCTAACGCTACATAACGTTGTACCTTTAATCGCAATAGTATATAACGTTATACGTTATATCGAAATTGTATATAACGTTATACGTTATACCGTAACAGTATATAACGTTATACGTTATACCGTAACAGTATATAACGTTATACGTTATATCGCAATAGCATATAACGTTATACGTTATATCGCAATAGTATATAACGTTATACGTTGTATAGTAATAGTATATAACGTTATACGTTATATCGTAATTGTATATAACGTTATAACTTATATCGTTATAGTATATAACGTTATACGTTATATCGCAATAGTATATAACGTTATACGTTATATCCTAATACTATATAACGTTATACGATATAACGTAATACTATATAACATGATACGATATATCCTAACGCTATATAACGTTGTACCTTTAATCGCAATAGTATATAACGTTATACGTTATATCCAAATTGTATATAACGTTATACGTTATACTGTAACAGTATATAACGTTATACGTTATACCGTAACAGTATATAACGTTATACGTTATATCGCAATAGCATATAACGTTATACGTTATAACGTATTGCTATATAACGAGCTACGATATATCCTAATGCTATATAACGTTATACCTTGAATCGCAATAGTATATAACGTTATACGTTATATCGTATTTGTATATAACGTTATACGTTATACCGTAACAGTATATAACGTTATACGTTATATCGCAATAGTATATAACGTTATACGTTATACCGTAACAGTATATAACGTAATACGTTATATCGTAATAGTATATAACGTTATACGTTATATCGTAATAGTATATAACATGATACGATATGTCGTAATGCTATATAACGTTATACGTTATATCGCAATAGTATATAACGTTATACGATATAACGTAATACCATATAACGTTATTCGTTATATCGTAATAGTATATAACATGATACGATATATCGTAATGCTATATAACGTTATACGTTATATCGCAATAGTATATAACGTTATACGTTGTATAGTAATAGTATATAACGTTATACGTTATATCGTAAGTGTATATAACGTTATACGTTATATCGTAATTGTATATAACGTTATACGTTATATCGTTATGCTATATAACGTTATACGTTATATCGTAATAGTATATAACGTTATACGTTAAATCGTAATAGTATATAACATGATACGATATATCGTAATGCTATATAACGTTATACGTTATATCGCAATAGTTTATAACGTTATACCATGTATCGTAGTAGTATATAACGTTATACGTTATATCGTAATTGTATATAACGTTATACGTTATATCGCAATAGTATATACCGTTATACGTTATAACGTATTACCATATAACGAGATACGATATATCGTAATGCCATATAACGTTATAACCTATATCGTAATAATATATAACGTTATACGTTATAACGTAATACTATATAACGTGATGCGATATATCGTAATGCTATATAACGTTATACCTTGAATCGCAAAAGTATATAACGTTATACGTTATATCGTAATTGTATATAACATTATACGTTATACCGTAACAGTATATAACGTTATACGTTATATCGCAATAGTATATAACGTTATACGTTATACCGTATTACTATATAACGAGATACGATATATCGTAATGCTATATAACGTTATAACTTATATCGTTATAGTATATAACGTTATACGTTATACCGTAACAGTATATAACGTAATACGTTATATCGTAATAGTATATAACGTTATACGTTATATCGTAATAGTATATAACTTGATACGATATATCGTAATGCTATATAACGTTATACGTTATATCGCAATAGTATATAACGTTATACCATGTATCGTAGTAGTATATAACGTTTTACGTTATATCGTAATTGTATATAACGTTATACGTTATATCGCAATAGTATATACCGCTATACGTTATAACGTATTACTATATAACGAGATACGATATATCGTAATGCTATATAACGTTATAACTTATATCGTTATAGTATATAACGTTATACGCTATATCGTAATTGTACATAACGTTATACGTTATATCCTAATACTATATAACGTTATAAGATATAACGTAATACTATATAACATGATACGATATATCCTAATGCTATATACCGTTGTACGTTTAATCGCAATAGTATATAACGTTATACGTTATATCGTAATTGTATATAACGTTATACGTTATACCGTAAAAGTATATAACGTTATACGTTATACCGTAACAGTATATAACGTTATACGTTATATCGCAATAGCATATAAAGTTATACGTTATAACGTATTGCTATATAACGAGATACGATATATCCTAATGCTATATAACGTTATTCCTTGAATCGCAATAGTATATAACGTTATACGTTATATCGTAATTGTATATAACGTTATACGTTATACCGTAACAGTATATAACGTTATACGTTATATCGCAATAGTATAAACGTTATACGTTATACCGTAACAGTATATAACGTAATACGTTATATCGTAATAGTATATAACGTTATACGTTATATCGTAGTAGTATATAACATGATACGATATATCGTAATGCTATATAACGTTATACGTTATATCGCAATAGTATATAACGTTATACGATATAACGTAATACTATATAACGTTATACGTTATATCGTAATAGTATATAACATGATACGATATATCGTAATGCTATATAACGTTATACGTTATATGGCAATAGTATATAACGTTATACGTTGTATAGTAATAGTATATAACGTTATACGTTATATCGTAATTGTATATAACGTTATACGTTATATCGTAATTGTACATAACGTTATACGTTATATCGCAATAGTATATAACGTTATACGTTATAACGTATTACTATATAACGACATACGATATATCGTAATGCTATATAACGTTGTAACCTATATCGTAATAATATATAACGTTATACGTTATATCGTAATTGTATATAACGTTTTACGTTATACCGTAACTGTATATAACATTATACGTTATATCGTAATTGTATATAACGTTATACGTTATATCATAATTGTACATACCGTTATACGTTATATCGCAATAGTATATACCGTTATACGTTATAACGTATTACTATATAACGAGATACGGTATATCGTAATGCTATATACCGTTATAACTTATATCGTAATAGTATATAACGTTATACGATATAACGTAATACTATATAACATGATGCGATATCTCGTAATGTTATATAACGTTATACGTTATATCGTAATAGTATATAACGTTATACGTTATATCGTAATAGTATATAACTTGATACGATATATCGTAATGCTATATAACGTTATACGTTATATCGCAATAGTATATAACGTTATACCATGTATCGTAGTAGTATATAACATGATACGATATATCGTAATGCTATATAACGTTATACGTTATATCGCAATAGTATATAACGTTATACGATATAACGTAATACTATATAACGTTATACGTTATATCGTAATAGTATATAACATGATACGATATATCGTAATGATATATAAAGTTACACGTTATATGGCAATAGTATATAACGTTATACGTTGTATAGTAATAGTATATAACGTTATACGTTATATCGTAATTGTATATAACGTTATACGTTATATCGTAATTGTACATAACGTTATACGTTATATCGCAATAGTATATAACGTTATACGTTATAACGTATTACTATATAACGACATACGATATATCGTAATGCTATATAACGTTGTAACCTATATCGTAATAGTATATAACGTTATACGATATAACGTAATACTATATAACATGATGCGATATCTCGTAATGTTATATAACGTTATACGTTATATCGTAATAGTATATAACGTTATACGTTATATCCTAATACTATATAACATGATACGATATATCTTAATGCTATATAACGTTGTACCTTGAATCGTAATAGTATATAACGTTATACGATATAACGTAATACTGTATAACATGATACGATATATCCTAATGCTACATAACGTTATACCTTGAATCGCAATAGTATATAACGTTATGCGTTCTACCGTAACAGTATATAACATTATACGTTATATCGTAATACCATATAACGTTATACGTTATAACGTAATACTATATAACGTGATGCGATATATCGTAATGCTATATAACTTTATACGTTGTGACGTAATACTATAAAACGTGATACGATATATCGTAACGCCATATAACGTTATACGTTATATCGCAATAGTATATAACGTTATACGTTACATCCTAATATTATACAACGTTATACGATACAACGTAATACTATATAACATGATACGATATATCCTAATGCTATATAACGTTATAACTTATATCGTAATAATATATAACGTTATACGTTATATCGTAATAGTATATAACGTTATACGTTACATCCTAATACTATATAACGTTAAACGATATAACGTAATACTATATAACATGATACGATATATCCTAATGCTATATAACGTTATACCTTGAATCACAATAGTATATAACGTTATACGATATATCGTAATTGTATATAACGTTATACGTTATACCGTAACAGTAGATAACGTTATACGTTATATCGCAATAGCATATAACGTTATACGTTATATCGTAATAGTATATAACATGATGCGATATCTCGTAATGCTATATAACGTTATACGTTATATCGCAATAGTATATAACGTTATACGATATAACGTAATACTATATAACGTTATACGTTATATCGTAATAGTATATAACATGATACGATATATCGTAATGCTATATAACGTTATACGTTATATGGCAATAGTATATAACGTTATACGTTGTATAGTAATAGTATATAACGTTATACGTTATATCGTAATTGTATATAACGTTATACGTTATATCTTAATTGTACATACCGTTATACGTTATATCGTAATAGTATATACCGTTATACGTTATAACGTATTACTATATAACGAGATACGATATATCGTAATGCTATATAACGTTATAACTTATATCGTACTAATATATAACGTTATACGTTATATCGTAATAGTATATAACGTTATACGTTATATCCTAATACTATATAACGTTATACGATATAACGTAATACTATATAACATGATACGATATATCCTAATGCTATATAACGTTGTACCTTTAATCGCAATAGTATATAACGTTATACGTTATATCGTAATTGTATATAACGTTATACGTTATACCGTAACAGTATATAACGTTATACGTTATATCGCAATAGTATATAACGTTATACGTTATACCGTAACAGTATATAACGTAATACGTTATATCGTAATAGTATATAACGTTATACGTTATATCGTAATAGTATATAACATGATACGATATATCGTAATGCTATATAACGTTATACGTTATATCGCAATAGTATATAACGTTATACGATATAACGTAATACTATATAACGTTATACGTTATATCGTAATAGTATATAACATGATACGATATATCGTAATGCTATATAACGTTATACGTTATATGGCAATAGTATATAACGTTATAAGTTGTATAGTAATAGTATATAACGTTATACGTTATATCGTAATTGTATATAACGTTATACGTTATAGCGCAATAGCATATAACGTTATACGATAAAACGTAATACTGTATAACATGATACGATATATCCTAATGCTATATAACGTTATACCTTGAATCGCAATAGTATATAACGTTATACGTTATACCGTATTACTATATAACGAGATATGATATATCGTAATGCTATATAACGTTATACGTTATATCGCAATAGTATATAACGTTATACGATATAACGTAATACTATATAACATGATGCGATATCTCGTAAAGTTATATAACGTTATACGTTGTATAGTAATAGTATATAACGTTATACGTTATGTCGTAATTGTATATAACGTCATACGTTATATCGTAATTGTATATAACGTTATACGGTATATTGTGATGCTACATACCGTTATACGTTCTAGCGCAATAGTATATAACGTAATACTATATAACGTTATACGTTATATCGTAATAGTATATAACGTTATACGTTATATCGTAATAGTATATAACATGATACGGTATATCGTAATGCTATATAACGCTATACCATGTATCGTAATAGTATATAACGTTATACGTTATATCGTACTACTATATAACTTTATCCGTTGTGACGTAATACTATATAACGTAATACGATATATCGTAATGCTATATAACGTTATAACTTATATCGTAATAGTATATAACGTTATACGTTATATCGTAATAGTATATAACATTACACGTTATATCCTAATACTATATAACGTTATACGATATAACGTAATACTATATAACATGATACGATATATCCTAATGCTATATAACGTTATACCTTGAATCGCAAGAGTATATAACGTTATACGTTATATCGTAATTGTATATAACGTTATACGTTATACCGTAACAGTATATAACGTTATACGTTATATCGTAATACAATACAACGTTATACGTTTTAACGTAATACTATATAATGTGATGCGATATATCGTAACGCTATATAACGTTATAACTTATTTCGTAATAGTATATAACGTTATACGTTATATCGTAACAGTATATAACGTTATACGTTATATCGTATTACTATATAACTTTATCCGTTGTGACATAATACTATATAACGTAATACGATATATCGTAATACTATATAACGTTATAACTTATATCGTAATAGTATATAACATGATACGTTATATCCTAATGCTATATAACGTTACACTTTGTATCGTAATAGTATATGACGTTATACGTTATAACGTATTACTATATAACGTGATACGATATATCGTAATGCTATATAAAGTTATACGTTATATCGCAATAGTATATAGCGTTATACGTTATATCGTAATAGCATATAACATGATACGATATATCCTAATGCTATATAACGTTACACCTTGTATCGTAATAGTATATAACGTTATACGTTATATCGTAGCAGCATTTAACGTTATACGTTATATCGTAATACTACATAACGTTATACGTTATAACGTCTTACTATATAACGTGATACGATATATCGTAATGCTAAATAAGGTTATACGTTATATCGCAATAGTATATAACGTTATACGATATAACGTAATACAATATAACGTTATACGTTATATCGCAACAGTATATAACGTTATACGATATAATGTAATACTATATATCATAATGCGATATCTCGTAATAGTATATAACGTTATACGTTATATCGCAATAGTATATAACGTTAGACTATATAAAGTAATACTATATTACATGATACGATATATCCTAATGCTATATGACGTTATACCTTCAATTGCAATAGTATATAACGTTATACGTTATGTCGTAATTGTATATAACGTTATACGTTATGTAGTAATTGTATATAACGGTGTACGTGTTATCGTAATGCTATATACCGTTATACGTTATAACGTATTACTATATAACGTGATACGATATATCGCAATGCTATATAACGTTATAACATATATCGTAATGCTATATACCTTTATACGTTCTAGCGCAATAGTATATAACGTTATACGATATAAGGTAATACTATGTAACGTTATAACTTATTTCGTAATAGTATATAACGTTATACGATATATCGTATTACTGTATGACGTTATACGTTGTAACGTAATACTATAAAACGTGATACGATATATCGTAATGCTATATAACGTTGTACGTTATATCGGAATAGTATATAACGTTAGACCATATAAAGTAATACTATATAACATGATACGATATATCCTAATGCTATATGACGTTATACCTTCAATTGCAATAGTATATAACGTTATACGTTATGTCGTAATTGTATATAACGTTATACGTTATGTAGTAATTGTATATAACGGTGTACGTGTTATCGTAATGCTATATACCGTTATACGTTATAACGTATTACTATATAACGTGATACGATATATCGCAATGCTATATAACGTTATAACATATATCGTAATGCTATATACCTTTATACGTTCTAGCGCAATAGTATATAACGTTATACGTTATATCGCAATAGTATATAACGTTATACGTTATACCGTAACGGTATATAACGTTATAAGTTATATCGTAATACCATATAACGTTATACGTTATAACGTAATACTATATAACGTGATGCGATATATCGTAATGCTATATAACGTTATAACATATTTCGTAATAGTATATACCGTTATATGGTATGTCGTAATTGTTTATATAGTTATACGTTATATCGTAACAGTATATGACGTTATACGTTGTAGCGTATTACTATATAAGGTGATACGATATATCGTAATGCTATATAACGTTATACGTTATATCGCAATAGTATATAACGTTATACGTTATATCGTAATAGTATATAACGTTATACGTTATATCGTAATAGTATATAACATTATACGTTATATCCTAATACTATATAACGTTATACGGTATAACGTAATACTATATAACATGATACGATATATCCTAATGCTATATAACGTTATACCTTGAATCCCAATAGTATATAACGTTATACGATATATCGTTATTGTATATAACGTTATACGTTATACCGTAACAGTATCTAACGTTATACGTTATATCGCAATAGTATATAACGTTATACGATATAACGTAATACTATATAACATGATACGATATATCATAATGCTATATAACGTTACACCTTGAATCGCAATAGTATATAACGTTATACGTTATACCGTAACAGTATATAACGTTATACGTTATATCGTTATGCTATATACCGTTATACGTTATAACGTATTACTATATAACGTGATACGATATATCATAATGCTATATAACGTTATAACATATATCGTAATGCTATATACCGTTATACGTTCTAGCGGAATAGTATATAACGTTATACGATATAACGTAATACTATATAACATGATGCGATATCTCGTAATGTTATATAACGTTATACGTTGTACAGAAATAGTATATAACGTTATACGTTATATCGTAATGCTATATACCGTTATACGTTATAACGTATTACTGTATAACGAGATACCATATATCGTAATGCTATATAACGTTATAACTTATATCGTAATAGTATATAACGTTATGCGTTATATCGTAACATTATATAACTTTATACGTTAAATCGCAATACTATTTAACGTTATACGTTATACCGTAACAGTATATAACGTTATACGTTATATCGTAAGAGTAACTAACGTTATACGTTATATCGTAATACTATATAACGTTATACGTTATAACGTAATGCTATATAACGTGATACGATATATGGTAATGCTATATAACGTTAGACGTTATATCGAAATAATATATAACGATATACGTTGTAACGTATTACTATTTAACGTGATACGATATATCGTAATGCTATATAACGTTATACCATGTATCGTAATAGTATATAACGTTATCCGTTATATCGTAATACTATATAACGTTATACGTTATAACGTATTACTATATAACGTGATACGATATATCGTACTAATATATAACGTTATACGTTATTTCGTAACAGTATTTAACGTTAGACGATATATCGAAATAATATATAACGATATACGTTATAACGTATTACTATATAACGTGATACGATATATCGTAATGCTACATAAGGTTATACGCTATATCGCAATAGTATATAACGTTATGCGTTATATCGTAACTGCATATAACGTTATACGATATATCGTAATGCTATATACCGTTATACGTTCTAGCGCAATAGTATATAACGTTATACGATATAACGTAATACTATATAACGTGATACGATATATCCTAATGCTATATAACGTTAGACGTTATATCGAAATAATATATAACGATATACGTTGTAACGTATCACTATATAACGTGATACGATATATCGTAATGCTATATAACGTTATAACTTACATCGCAATAGTATATAACGTTACACGTTATATCGTAACAGTATATAACGTTATACGTTATAACGTATTACTATATAACGTGATACGATATATCGTAATGCTATATAACGTTATAACTTATATCGTAATAGTATATAATGTTATACGTTATATCGTAATTGAATATAACGTTGTACGTTTTATCGTAATGCCATATAACGTTATACGTTATAACGTAATACTCTATAACGTGATGCGAAATATCGAAATGCTATGTAACGTTATAACTTATTTCGTAATAGTATATAACGTTATACGTTATGTCGTAATTGTATATAACGTTATGCGTTATATCGTAACAGTATATAACGTTATACATTATATCGTAATTGTATATAACGTTATACGTTATATCGTAATAGTATATAACATGATACGATATATCCTAATACTATATAACGTTACACCTTGTATCGTAATAGTATATAACGTTATACGTTATATCGTAACAGTATTTAACGTTATGCGTTATATCGTAACAGTATATAACGTTATACGTTATATCGTAAGTGTATATAACGTTATACGTTGTAACGTATTACTATATTACGTGATGCGATATATCGTAATGCCATATAACGCTATACAGTATATCGTAATAATATATAACGTTATAACTTATTTCGTAATAGTATATAACGTTATACGTTATGTCGTAATTGTATATAACGTTATACGTTATATCGTAACAGTATATAACGTTATACGTTATAACGTATTACTATATAACGCGATACGATATATCGTAATGCTATATAACGTTGCACGATATACGGCAATGCTATATAACATCATACCGTGAATAGTAATAGTATATAACGATATAAGTTATATCGCAATAGTATATATCGTTATACGCTATATAGTTATACTATGTAACGTAATGCGTTATATCGTAATAGTATATAACGTTATACGTTATATACTATTACTATATAACGTGATGCGATATATCGTATTACTATATAACGTGATACGATATATCGTACTAATATATAACGTTATACGTTATTTCGTAACAGTATTTAACGTTAGACGATATATCGAAATAATATATAACGATATACGTTATAACGTATTACTATATAACGTGATACGATATATCCTAATGCTATATAACGTTAGACGTTATATCGAAACAATATATAACGATATACGTTGTAACGTATCACTATATAACGTGATACGATATATCGTAATGCTATATAACGTTATAACTTACATCGCAATAGTATATAACGTTACACGTTATATCGTAACAGTATATAACGTTATACGTTATAACGTATTACTATATAACGTGATACGATATATCGTAATGCTATATAACGTTATAACTTATATCGTAATAGTATATAATGTTATACGTTATATCGTAATTGAATATAACGTTGTACGTTTTATCGTAATGCCATATAACGTTATACGTTATAACGTAATACTCTATAACGTGATGCGATATATCGTAATGCTATGTAACGTTATAACTTATTTCGTAATAGTATATAACGTTATAACTTATTTCGTAATAGTATATAACGTTATACGTTATGTCGTAATTGTATATAACGTTATACGTTATATCGTAACAGTATATAACGTTATACGTTATAACGTATTACTATATAACGCGATACGATATATCGTAATGCTATATAACGTTGCACGATATACAGCAATGCTATATAACATCATACCATGAATAGTAATAGTATATAACGATATAAGTTATATCGCAATAGTATATATCGTTATACGCTATATAGTTATACTATGTAACGTTATACGTTATATACTATTACTATATAACGTGATGCGATATATCGTAATACTATATAACGTGATACGATATATCGTAATGCTATATGACGTTGTACGTTTTATCGTAATACTATATAACGTTATACGTTATATCGTAATAGTATATAACGTTGTACGTTATATCGTCATAGTATATAACGTTGTACGTTATACGGCAATGCTATATAACGTTATACCTTGTATCGTAATAGTATATAACGTTATACGTTATATCGTAACGGTATTTAACGTTATACGTTATATTGTAATACTATATAACGTTATACGTTAGAACGTAATACTATATAACGTGATACGATGTATCGTAATGCTATATAACGTTATACGTTATATCGCAATAGTATATAACGTTATACGATATAACGTAATACTATATAACATGATACGATATATCCTAATGCTCTATAACGTTATACCTCGAATCGCAATAGTATATAACGTCATACGATATATCGTATTTGTATATAACGTGATACGATATATCGTAATGCTATATGACGTTGTACGTTTTATCGTAATACTATATAACGTGATGCAATATATCGTGATGCTATATAACGTTATAACTTATTTCGTAATAGTATATAACGTTATACGTTATACCGTAACAGTATATACTTTATAAGTTATATCGTAATACCATATAACGTTATACGTTATAACGTAATACTATATAACGTGATGCGAAATATCGTAATGCTATATAACGTTATAACTTATTTCGTAATAGTATATAACGTTATGCGTTATATCGTAACATTATATAACTTTATACGTTATATCGCAATACTATTTAACGTTATACGTTATACCGTAACAGTATATAACGTTATACGTTATATCGTAAGAGTAACTAACGTTATACGTTATATCGTAATACTATATAACGTTATACGTTATAACGTAATGCTATATAACATGATGCGATATCTCGTGATGTTATATAACGTTATACGTTGTATAGTAATAGTATATAACGTTATACGTTATATCGTAATGCTATATACCGTTATACGTTATAACGTATTACTATATGACGAGACAGATATATCGTAATGCTATATAACGTTATAACTTATATCGTAATAGTATATAACGTTATACGTTATATCGTAATTGTATATAACGTTATGCGTTATAACGTATTACTATATAACGTGATACGATATATCGTAATGCTATATAACGTTATACGTTATATCGCAATTGTATATATCGGTATACGTTATATCGTAATAGTATATAACATGATACGATATATCCTAATGCTATATAATGTTACACCTTGTATCGTAATAGTATATAACGTTATACGTTGTATCGTAACAGTATTTAACGTTATACGTTATATCGTAATACTATATAACGTTATGCGTTATAACGTATTACTATATAACGTGATACGATATATCGTATTGCTATATACCGTTATACGTTCTAGCGGAATAGTATATAACGTTATACGATATAACGTAATACTATATAATATGATGCTATATCTGGTAATGTTATATAACGTTATACGTTGTATAGTAATAGTATATAACGTTATACGTTATATCGTAATGCTATATACCGTTATACGTTATAACGTATTACTATATAACGAGATACGATATATCGTAATGCTATATAACGTTATAACTTATATCGTAATAATATATAACGTTATACGTTATATCGTAATAGTATATAACGTTATACGTTATATCCTAATACTATATAACGTTATACGATATAACGTAATACTATATAACATGATACGATATATCCTAATGCTATATAACGTTGTACCTTGAATCGCAATAATATATAACGTTATACGTTATATCGTAATTGTATATAACGTTATACGTTATACCGTAACAGTATATAACGTTATACGTTATACCGTAATAACATACAACGTTATACGTTATAACGTAATACTATATAACGTGATGCGATATATCGTGATGCTATATAACGTTATAACTTATTTCGTAATAGTATATAATGTTATACGTTATGTCGTAATTGTATATAACGTAATAGGTTATATCGTAACAGTATATAACGTTGTACGTTATAACGTATTACTATATAACGTTATACGTTATGACGTAATGCTACATACCGTTATACGTTCTAGCGCAATAGTATATAACGTAATACTATATAACGTTCTACGTTATATCGTAATAGTATATAACGTTATACGTTATATCGTAATAGTATATAACATGATACGGTATATCGTAATGCTATATAACGTTATACCATGTATCGTAATAGTATATAACGTTATCCGTTATATCGTAATCCTATATAACGTTATACGTTATAACGTATTACTATGAAACGTGATACGATATATCGTAATAGTATATAACGTTATTCGTTATTTCGTAACAGTATTTAACGTTAGACGATATATCGAAATAATATATAACGATATACGTTATAACGTATTACTATATAACGTGATACGATATATCGTAACGCTACATAAGGTTATACGTCATATCGCAATAGTATATAACGTTATGCGTTATATCGTAACTGCATATAACTTTATACGATATATCGTATTGCTATATACCGTTATACGTTCTAGCGGAATAGTATATAACGTTATACGCTATACCGTAATACTATATAACATGATGCGATATCTCGTGATGTTATATAACGTTATACGTTGTATAGTAATAGTATATAACGTTATACGTTATATCGTAATGCTATATACCGTTATACGTTATAACGTATTACTATATGACGAGACAGATATATCGTAATGCTATATAACGTTATAACTTATATCGTAATAGTATATAACGTTATACGTTATATCGTAATTGTATATAACGTTATGCGTTATAACGTATTACTATATAACGTGATACGATATATCGTAATGCTATATAACGTTATACGTTATATCGTAATGCTATATACCGTTATACGTTATAACGTATTACTATATGACGAGATACGATATATCGTAATGCTATATAACGTTATAACTTATATCGTAATAGTATATAACGTTATACGTTATATCGTAATTGTATATAACGTTATGCGTTATAACGTATTACTATATAACGTTATACGATATATCGTATTGCTATATACCGTTATACGTTCTAGCGGAATAGTATATAACGTTATACGATATAACGTAATACTATATAACATGATGCGATATCTCGTGATGTTATATAACGTTATACGTTGTATAGTAATAGTATATAACGTTATACGTTATATCGTAATAGTATATAACGTTATACGTTATACCGTAACGGTATATAACGTTATAAGTTATATCGTAATACCATATAACGTTATACGTTATAACGTAATACTATATAACGTGATGCGATATATCGTAATGCTATATAACGTTATAACATATTTCGTAATAGTATATACCGTTATATGGTATGTCGTAATTGTTTATATAGTTATACGTTATATCGTAACAGTATATGACGTTATACGTTGTAGCGTATTACTATATAAGGTGATACGATATATCGTAATGCTATATAACGTTATACGTTATATCGCAATAGTATATAACGTTATACGTTATATCGTAATAGTATATAACGTTATACGTTATATCGTAATAGTATATAACATTATACGTTATATCCTAATACTACATAACGTTATACGATATAACGTAATACTATATAACATGATACGATATATCCTAATGCTATATAACGTTATACCTTGAATCCCAATAGTATATAACGTTATACGATATATCGTTATTGTATATAACGTTATACGTTATACCGTAACAGTATCTAACGTTATACGTTATATCGCAATAGTATATAACGTTATACGTTATATCGTAATGCTATATACCGTTATACGTTATAACGTATTACTGTATAACGAGATACCATATATCGTAATGCTATATAACGTTATAACTTATATCGTAATAGTATATAACGTTATGCGTTATATCGTAACATTATATAACTTTATACGTTAAATCGCAATACTATTTAACGTTATACGTTATACCGTAACAGTATATAACGTTATACGTTATATCGTAAGAGTAACTAACGTTATACGTTATATCGTAATACTATATAACGTTATACGTTATAACGTAATGCTATATAACGTGATACGATATATGGTAATGCTATATAACGTTAGACGTTATATCGAAATAATATATAACGATATACGTTGTAACGTATTACTATTTAACGTGATACGATATATCGTAATGCTATATAACGTTATACCATGTATCGTAATAGTATATAACGTTATCCGTTATATCGTAATACTATATAACGTTATACGTTATAACGTATTACTATATAACGTGATACGATATATCGTACTAATATATAACGTTATACGTTATTTCGTAACAGTATTTAACGTTAGACGATATATCGAAATAATATATAACGATATACGTTATAACGTATTACTATATAACGTGATACGATATATCGTAATGCTACATAAGGTTATACGCTATATCGCAATAGTATATAACGTTATGCGTTATATCGTAACTGCATATAACGTTATACGATATATCGTAATGCTATATACCGTTATACGTTCTAGCGCAATAGTATATAACGTTATACGATATAACGTAATACTATATAACGTGATACGATATATCCTAATGCTATATAACGTTATAACTTATATCGTAATAGTATATAATGTTATACGTTATATCGTAATTGAATATAACGTTGTACGTTTTATCGTAATGCCATATAACGTTATACGTTATAACGTAATACTCTATAACGTGATGCGAAATATCGAAATGCTATGTAACGTTATAACTTATTTCGTAATAGTATATAACGTTATACGTTATGTCGTAATTGTATATAACGTTATGCGTTATATCGTAACAGTATATAACGTTATACATTATATCGTAATTGTATATAACGTTATACGTTATATCGTAATAGTATATAACATGATACGATATATCCTAATACTATATAACGTTACACCTTGTATCGTAATAGTATATAACGTTATACGTTATATCGTAACAGTATTTAACGTTATGCGTTATATCGTAACAGTATATAACGTTATACGTTATATCGTAAGTGTATATAACGTTATACGTTGTAACGTATTACTATATTACGTGATGCGATATATCGTAATGCCATATAACGCTATACAGTATATCGTAATAATATATAACGTTATAACTTATTTCGTAATAGTATATAACGTTATACGTTATGTCGTAATTGTATATAACGTTATACGTTATATCGTAACAGTATATAACGTTATACGTTATAACGTATTACTATATAACGCGATACGATATATCGTAATGCTATATAACGTTGCACGATATACGGCAATGCTATATAACGTCATACCGTGAATAGTAATAGTATATAACGATATAAGTTATATCGCAATAGTATATATCGTTATACGCTATATAGTTATACTATGTAACGTAATACGTTATATCGTAATAGTATATAACGTTATACGTTATATACTATTACTATATAACGTGATGCGATATATCGTATTACTATATAACGTGATACGATATATCGTACTAATATATAACGTTATACGTTATTTCGTAACAGTATTTAACGTTAGACGATATATCGAAATAATATATAACGATATACGTTATAACGTATTACTATATAACGTGATACGATATATCCTAATGCTATATAACGTTAGACGTTATATCGAAACAATATATAACGATATACGTTGTAACGTATCACTATATAACGTGATACGATATATCGTAATGCTATATAACGTTATAACTTACATCGCAATAGTATATAACGTTACACGTTATATCGTAACAGTATATAACGTTATACGTTATAACGTATTACTATATAACGTGATACGATATATCGTAATGCTATATAACGTTATAACTTATATCGTAATAGTATATAATGTTATACGTTATATCGTAATTGAATATAACGTTGTACGTTTTATCGTAATGCCATATAACGTTATACGTTATAACGTAATACTCTATAACGTGATGCGATATATCGTAATGCTATGTAACGTTATAACTTATTTCGTAATAGTATATAACGTTATAACTTATTTCGTAATAGTATATAACGTTATACGTTATGTCGTAATTGTATATAACGTTATACGTTATATCGTAACAGTATATAACGTTATACGTTATAACGTATTACTATATAACGCGATACGATATATCGTAATGCTATATAACGTTGCACGATATACAGCAATGCTATATAACATCATACCATGAATAGTAATAGTATATAACGATATAAGTTATATCGCAATAGTATATATCGTTATACGCTATATAGTTATACTATGTAACGTTATACGTTATATACTATTACTATATAACGTGATGCGATATATCGTAATACTATATAACGTGATACGATATATCGTAATGCTATATGACGTTGTACGTTTTATCGTAATACTATATAACGTTATACGTTATATCGTAATAGTATATAACGTTGTACGTTATATCGTCATAGTATATAACGTTGTACGTTATACGGCAATGCTATATAACGTTATACCTTGTATCGTAATAGTATATAACGTTATACGTTATATCGTAACGGTATTTAACGTTATACGTTATATTGTAATACTATATAACGTTATACGTTAGAACGTAATACTATATAACGTGATACGATGTATCGTAATGCTATATAACGTTATACGTTATATCGCAATAGTATATAACGTTATACGATATAACGTAATACTATATAACATGATACGATATATCCTAATGCTCTATAACGTTATACCTCGAATCGCAATAGTATATAACGTCATACGATATATCGTATTTGTATATAACGTTATACGTTATACCGTAACACTATATAACGTTATACGTTATAACGTAATACTATATAACGTGGTGCGATATATCGTAATGCTATATAACGTTATAACTTATTTCGTAATAGTATATACCGCTATATGGTATGTCGTAATTGTATATAAAGTTATACGTTATATCGTAACAGTATATAACGTTATACGTTGTAACGTATTACTATATAAGGTGATACGATATATCGCAATACTATATATCGTTATACGTTATATCGCAATAGTATATAACGTTATACGTTATATCGTAATAGTATATAACGTTATACGTTATATCGTAATAGTATATAACATTATACGTTATATCCTAATACTATATAACGTTATACGATATAACGTAATACTATATAACATGATACGATATATCCTAATGCTATATAACGTTATACCTTGAATCCCAATAGTATATAACGTTATACGATATATCGTTATTGTATATAACGTTATACGTTATACCGTAACAGTATATAACGTTATACGTTATATCGCAATAGTATATAACGTTATACGATATAACGTAATACTATATAACATGATACGATATATCATAATGCTATATAACGTTACACCTTGAATCCTAATAGTATATAACGTTATACGTTATATCGTAATTGTATATAACGTTATACGTTATACCGTATTACTATATAACTTTATCCGTTGTGACGTAATACTATAAAACGTGATACGATATATCGTAATGCTATATAACGTTACACCTTGTATCGTAATAGTATATAACGTTATACGTTATAACGTATTACTATATAACGTGATACGATATATCGTAATGCAATATAAAGTTATACGTTATATCGCATTAGTATATAGCGTTATACTTTATATCGTAATAGTATATAACATGATACGATATATCCTAATGCTATATAACGTTACACCTTGTATCGTAATAGTATATAACGTTATACGTTATATCGTAACAGTATTTAACGTTATACGTTATATCGTAATACTATATAACGTATACGTTATAACGTCTTACTATATAACGTGATACGATATATCGTAATGCTAAATAAGGTTATACGTTATATCGCAATAGTATATAACGTTATACGATATAACGTAATACAATATAACGTTATACGTTATATCGTAACAGTATATAACGTTATACGATATAATGTAATACTATATATCATAATGCGATATCTCGTAATGTTATATAACGTTATACGTTATATCGTAACAGTATTTAACGTTATACGTTATATCGTAATACTATATAACGTTACACGTTATAACGTAATACTATATAACGTGATACGATATATCATAATGCTATATAACGTTATACGTTATATCGTAATAGTATATAACGTTATACGTTATAACGTATTACTATATAACGTGATACGATATATCGTAATGCTTTGTAACGTTATAACTTATATCGTAATAGTATATAACGTTATACGTTATATCGTAACAGTATTTAACGTTATACGTTATATCGTAATACTATATAACGTATACGTTATAACGTCTTACTATATAACGTATACGTTATAACGTCTTACTATATAACGTGATACGATATATCGTAATGCTAAATAAGGTTATACGTTATATCGCAATAGTATATAACGTTATACGATATAACGTAATACAATATAACGTTATACGTTATATCGTAACAGTATATAACGTTATACGATATAATGTAATACTATATATCATAATGCGATATCTCGTAATGTTATATAACGTTATACGTTATATCGTAACAGTATTTAACGTTATACGTTATATCGTAATTGTATATAACGGTGTACGTGTTATCGTAATACTATATAACGTTATACGTTATATCGTAATAGTATATAACGTTATACGCTATATCGTAATGCTATATACCGTTATACGTTCTGGCGCAATAGTATATAACGTTATACGATATAACGTAATACTATATAACATGATGCGATATCTCGTAATGTTATATAACGTTATACCTTGTATAGTAATAATATATAACGTTATACGTTATATCGTAATTGTATATAACGTTATATCGCAATAGTATACAAGGTTATACGTTATAACGAATTACTATATAACGAGATACTATGTATCGTAATGCTATATAACGTTATAACTTATATCGTAAGAGTATATAACGTTATACGATATAACGTAATACTATGTAACGTTATAACTTATTTCGTAATAGTATATAACGTTGTACGTTATGTCGTAATAGTATATAACGTGATACGATATATCGTATTACTGTATGACCTTATACGTTGTAACGTAATACTATAAAACGTGATACGATATATCGTAATGCTATATAACGTTATAACTTATATCGTAATAGTATATAACGTTATACGTTATATCGTAATTGTATATAACGTTATGCGTTATAACGTATTACTATATAACGTGATACGATATATCGTAATGCTATATAACGTTATACGTTATATCGCAATTGTATATATCGGTATACGTTATATCGTAATAGTATATAACATGATACGATATATCCTAATGCTATATAATGTTACACCTTGTATCGTAATAGTATATAACGTTATACGTTGTATCGTAACAGTATTTAACGTTATACGTTATATCGTAATACTATATAACGTTATGCGTTATAACGTATTACTATATAACGTGATACGATATATCGTATTGCTATATACCGTTATACGTTCTAGCGGAATAGTATATAACGTTATACGATATAACGTAATACTATATAATATGATGCTATATCTGGTAATGTTATATAACGTTATACGTTGTATAGTAATAGTATATAACGTTATACGTTATATCGTAATGCTATATACCGTTATACGTTATAACGTATTACTATATAACGAGATACGATATATCGTAATGCTATATAACGTTATAACTTATATCGTAATAATATATAACGTTATACGTTATATCGTAATAGTATATAACGTTATACGTTATATCCTAATACTATATAACGTTATACGATATAACGTAATACTATATAACATGATACGATATATCCTAATGCTATATAACGTTGTACCTTGAATCGCAATAATATATAACGTTATACGTTATATCGTAATTGTATATAACGTTATACGTTATACCGTAACAGTATATAACGTTATACGTTATACCGTAATAACATACAACGTTATACGTTATAACGTAATACTATATAACGTGATGCGATATATCGTGATGCTATATAACGTTATAACTTATTTCGTAATAGTATATAATGTTATACGTTATGTCGTAATTGTATATAACGTAATAGGTTATATCGTAACAGTATATAACGTTGTACGTTATAACGTATTACTATATAACGTTATACGTTATGACGTAATGCTACATACCGTTATACGTTCTAGCGCAATAGTATATAACGTAATACTATATAACGTTCTACGTTATATCGTAATAGTATATAACGTTATACGTTATATCGTAATAGTATATAACATGATACGGTATATCGTAATGCTATATAACGTTATACCATGTATCGTAATAGTATATAACGTTATCCGTTATATCGTAATCCTATATAACGTTATACGTTATAACGTATTACTATGAAACGTGATACGATATATCGTAATAGTATATAACGTTATTCGTTATTTCGTAACAGTATTTAACGTTAGACGATATATCGAAATAATATATAACGATATACGTTATAACGTATTACTATATAACGTGATACGATATATCGTAACGCTACATAAGGTTATACGTCATATCGCAATAGTATATAACGTTATGCGTTATATCGTAACTGCATATAACTTTATACGATATATCGTATTGCTATATACCGTTATACGTTCTAGCGGAATAGTATATAACGTTATACGCTATACCGTAATACTATATAACATGATGCGATATCTCGTGATGTTATATAACGTTATACGTTGTATAGTAATAGTATATAACGTTATACGTTATATCGTAATGCTATATACCGTTATACGTTATAACGTATTACTATATGACGAGACAGATATATCGTAATGCTATATAACGTTATAACTTATATCGTAATAGTATATAACGTTATACGTTATATCGTAATTGTATATAACGTTATGCGTTATAACGTATTACTATATAACGTGATACGATATATCGTAATGCTATATAACGTTATACGTTATATCGTAATGCTATATACCGTTATACGTTATAACGTATTACTATATGACGAGATACGATATATCGTAATGCTATATAACGTTATAACTTATATCGTAATAGTATATAACGTTATACGTTATATCGTAATTGTATATAACGTTATGCGTTATAACGTATTACTATATAACGTTATACGATATATCGTATTGCTATATACCGTTATACGTTCTGGCGGAATAGTATATAACGTTATACGATATAACGTAATACTATATAACATGATGCGATATCTCGTGATGTTATATAACGTTATACGTTGTATAGTAATAGTATATAACGTTATACGTTATATCGTAATAGTATATAACGTTATACGTTATACCGTAACGGTATATAACGTTATAAGTTATATCGTAATACCATATAACGTTATACGTTATAACGTAATACTATATAACGTGATGCGATATATCGTAATGCTATATAACGTTATAACATATTTCGTAATAGTATATACCGTTATATGGTATGTCGTAATTGTTTATATAGTTATACGTTATATCGTAACAGTATATGACGTTATACGTTGTAGCGTATTACTATATAAGGTGATACGATATATCGTAATGCTATATAACGTTATACGTTATATCGCAATAGTATATAACGTTATACGTTATATCGTAATAGTATATAACGTTATACGTTATATCGTAATAGTATATAACATTATACGTTATATCCTAATACTATATAACGTTATACGATATAACGTAATACTATATAACATGATACGATATATCCTAATGCTATATAACGTTATACCTTGAATCCCAATAGTATATAACGTTATACGATATATCGTTATTGTATATAACGTTATACGTTATACCGTAACAGTATCTAACGTTATACGTTATATCGCAATAGTATATAACGTTATACGTTATATCGTAATGCTATATACCGTTATACGTTATAACGTATTACTGTATAACGAGATACCATATATCGTAATGCTATATAACGTTATAACTTATATCGTAATAGTATATAACGTTATGCGTTATATCGTAACATTATATAACTTTATACGTTAAATCGCAATACTATTTAACGTTATACGTTATACCGTAACAGTATATAACGTTATACGTTATATCGTAAGAGTAACTAACGTTATACGTTATATCGTAATACTATATAACGTTATACGTTATAACGTAATGCTATATAACGTGATACGATATATGGTAATGCTATATAACGTTAGACGTTATATCGAAATAATATATAACGATATACGTTGTAACGTATTACTATTTAACGTGATACGATATATCGTAATGCTATATAACGTTATACCATGTATCGTAATAGTATATAACGTTATCCGTTATATCGTAATACTATATAACGTTATACGTTATAACGTATTACTATATAACGTGATACGATATATCGTACTAATATATAACGTTATACGTTATTTCGTAACAGTATTTAACGTTAGACGATATATCGAAATAATATATAACGATATACGTTATAACGTATTACTATATAACGTGATACGATATATCGTAATGCTACATAAGGTTATACGCTATATCGCAATAGTATATAACGTTATGCGTTATATCGTAACTGCATATAACGTTATACGATATATCGTAATGCTATATACCGTTATACGTTCTAGCGCAATAGTATATAACGTTATACGATATAACGTAATACTATATAACGTGATACGATATATCCTAATGCTATATAACGTTATAACTTATATCGTAATAGTATATAATGTTATACGTTATATCGTAATTGAATATAACGTTGTACGTTTTATCGTAATGCCATATAACGTTATACGTTATAACGTAATACTCTATAACGTGATGCGAAATATCGAAATGCTATGTAACGTTATAACTTATTTCGTAATAGTATATAACGTTATACGTTATGTCGTAATTGTATATAACGTTATGCGTTATATCGTAACAGTATATAACGTTATACATTATATCGTAATTGTATATAACGTTATACGTTATATCGTAATAGTATATAACATGATACGATATATCCTAATACTATATAACGTTACACCTTGTATCGTAATAGTATATAACGTTATACGTTATATCGTAACAGTATTTAACGTTATGCGTTATATCGTAACAGTATATAACGTTATACGTTATATCGTAAGTGTATATAACGTTATACGTTGTAACGTATTACTATATTACGTGATGCGATATATCGTAATGCCATATAACGCTATACAGTATATCGTAATAATATATAACGTTATAACTTATTTCGTAATAGTATATAACGTTATACGTTATGTCGTAATTGTATATAACGTTATACGTTATATCGTAACAGTATATAACGTTATACGTTATAACGTATTACTATATAACGCGATACGATATATCGTAATGCTATATAACGTTGCACGATATACGGCAATGCTATATAACATCATACCGTGAATAGTAATAGTATATAACGATATAAGTTATATCGCAATAGTATATATCGTTATACGCTATATAGTTATACTATGTAACGTAATACGTTATATCGTAATAGTATATAACGTTATACGTTATATACTATTACTATATAACGTGATGCGATATATCGTATTACTATATAACGTGATACGATATATCGTACTAATATATAACGTTATACGTTATTTCGTAACAGTATTTAACGTTAGACGATATATCGAAATAATATATAACGATATACGTTATAACGTATTACTATATAACGTGATACGATATATCCTAATGCTATATAACGTTAGACGTTATATCGAAACAATATATAACGATATACGTTGTAACGTATCACTATATAACGTGATACGATATATCGTAATGCTATATAACGTTATAACTTACATCGCAATAGTATATAACGTTACACGTTATATCGTAACAGTATATAACGTTATACGTTATAACGTATTACTATATAACGTGATACGATATATCGTAATGCTATATAACGTTATAACTTATATCGTAATAGTATATAATGTTATACGTTATATCGTAATTGAATATAACGTTGTACGTTTTATCGTAATGCCATATAACGTTATACGTTATAACGTAATACTCTATAACGTGATGCGATATATCGTAATGCTATGTAACGTTATAACTTATTTCGTAATAGTATATAACGTTATAACTTATTTCGTAATAGTATATAACGTTATACGTTATGTCGTAATTGTATATAACGTTATACGTTATATCGTAACAGTATATAACGTTATACGTTATAACGTATTACTATATAACGCGATACGATATATCGTAATGCTATATAACGTTGCACGATATACAGCAATGCTATATAACATCATACCATGAATAGTAATAGTATATAACGATATAAGTTATATCGCAATAGTATATATCGTTATACGCTATATAGTTATACTATGTAACGTTATACGTTATATACTATTACTATATAACGTGATGCGATATATCGTAATACTATATAACGTGATACGATATATCGTAATGCTATATGACGTTGTACGTTTTATCGTAATACTATATAACGTTATACGTTATATCGTAATAGTATATAACGTTGTACGTTATATCGTCATAGTATATAACGTTGTACGTTATACGGCAATGCTATATAACGTTATACCTTGTATCGTAATAGTATATAACGTTATACGTTATATCGTAACGGTATTTAACGTTATACGTTATATTGTAATACTATATAACGTTATACGTTAGAACGTAATACTATATAACGTGATACGATGTATCGTAATGCTATATAACGTTATACGTTATATCGCAATAGTATATAACGTTATACGATATAACGTAATACTATATAACATGATACGATATATCCTAATGCTCTATAACGTTATACCTCGAATCGCAATAGTATATAACGTCATACGATATATCGTATTTGTATATAACGTTATACGTTATACCGTAACACTATATAACGTTATACGTTATAACGTAATACTATATAACGTGCTGCGATATATCGTAATGCTATATAACGTTATAACTTATTTCGTAATAGTATATACCGCTATATGGTATGTCGTAATTGTATATAAAGTTATACGTTATATCGTAACAGTATATAACGTTATACGTTGTAACGTATTACTATATAAGGTGATACGATATATCGCAATACTATATATCGTTATACGTTATATCGCAATAGTATATAACGTTATACGTTATATCGTAATAGTATATAACGTTATACGTTATATCGTAATAGTATATAACATTATACGTTATATCCTAATACTATATAACGTTATACGATATAACGTAATACTATATAACATGATACGATATATCCTAATGCTATATAACGTTATACCTTGAATCCCAATAGTATATAACGTTATACGATATATCGTTATTGTATATAACGTTATACGTTATACCGTAACAGTATATAACGTTATACGTTATATCGCAATAGTATATAACGTTATACGATATAACGTAATACTATATAACATGATACGATATATCATAATGCTATATAACGTTACACCTTGAATCCTAATAGTATATAACGTTATACGTTATATCGTAATTGTATATAACGTTATACGTTATACCGTATTACTATATAACTTTATCCGTTGTGACGTAATACTATAAAACGTGATACGATATATCGTAATGCTATATAACGTTACACCTTGTATCGTAATAGTATATAACGTTATACGTTATAACGTATTACTATATAACGTGATACGATATATCGTAATGCAATATAAAGTTATACGTTATATCGCATTAGTATATAGCGTTATACTTTATATCGTAATAGTATATAACATGATACGATATATCCTAATGCTATATAACGTTACACCTTGTATCGTAATAGTATATAACGTTATACGTTATATCGTAACAGTATTTAACGTTATACGTTATATCGTAATACTATATAACGTATACGTTATAACGTCTTACTATATAACGTGATACGATATATCGTAATGCTAAATAAGGTTATACGTTATATCGCAATAGTATATAACGTTATACGATATAACGTAATACAATATAACGTTATACGTTATATCGTAACAGTATATAACGTTATACGATATAATGTAATACTATATATCATAATGCGATATCTCGTAATGTTATATAACGTTATACGTTATATCGTAACAGTATTTAACGTTATACGTTATATCGTAATACTATATAACGTTACACGTTATAACGTAATACTATATAACGTGATACGATATATCATAATGCTATATAACGTTATACGTTATATCGTAATAGTATATAACGTTATACGTTATAACGTATTACTATATAACGTGATACGATATATCGTAATGCTTTGTAACGTTATAACTTATATCGTAATAGTATATAACGTTATACGTTATATCGTAACAGTATTTAACGTTATACGTTATATCGTAATACTATATAACGTATACGTTATAACGTCTTACTATATAACGTATACGTTATAACGTCTTACTATATAACGTGATACGATATATCGTAATGCTAAATAAGGTTATACGTTATATCGCAATAGTATATAACGTTATACGATATAACGTAATACAATATAACGTTATACGTTATATCGTAACAGTATATAACGTTATACGATATAATGTAATACTATATATCATAATGCGATATCTCGTAATGTTATATAACGTTATACGTTATATCGTAACAGTATTTAACGTTATACGTTATATCGTAATTGTATATAACGGTGTACGTGTTATCGTAATACTATATAACGTTATACGTTATATCGTAATAGTATATAACGTTATACGCTATATCGTAATGCTATATACCGTTATACGTTCTGGCGCAATAGTATATAACGTTATACGATATAACGTAATACTATATAACATGATGCGATATCTCGTAATGTTATATAACGTTATACCTTGTATAGTAATAATATATAACGTTATACGTTATATCGTAATTGTATATAACGTTATATCGCAATAGTATACAAGGTTATACGTTATAACGAATTACTATATAACGAGATACTATATATCGTAATGCTATATAACGTTATAACTTATATCGTAATAGTATATAACGTTATACGATATAACGTAATACTATGTAACGTTATAACTTATTTCGTAATAGTATATAACGTTGTACGTTATGTCGTAATAGTATATAACGTTATACGATATATCGTATTACTGTATGACCTTATACGTTGTAACGTAATACTATAAAACGTGATACGATATATCGTAATGCTATATAACGTTGTACGTTATATCGTAATAGTATATAACGTTATACGTTATAACGTATTACTATATAACGTGATACGATATATCGTAAACCTATATAACGTTATAACTTATATCGCAATAGTATATAACGTTAGACTATATAAAGTAATACTATATAACATGATACGATATATACTAATGCTATATGACGTTATACCTTCAATTGCAATAGTATATAAAGTTATACGTTATGTCGTAATTGTATATAACGTTATACGTTATGTAGTAATTGTATATAACGGTTTACGTGTTATCGTAATACTATATAACGTTATACGTTATATCGTAATAGTACATAACGTGATACGATATATCGTAATGCTATATAACGTTGTACGTTATATCGCAATAATATATAACGTTATTCGTTATAACGTATTACTATATAACGTGATACGATATATCGTAAACCTATATAACGTTATAACTTATATCGTAATAGTATATATCGTTATACGATATAACGTAGTACTATGTAACGTTATAACTTATTTCGTAATAGTATATAACGTTATACGTTATGTCGTAATAGTATATAACGTTATTTTTTTTTTTTTTTTTTTTTTTTTTGCGTGGGGAGGGGAAAATGCTATTACGCATGCCCAGTGACCCGCATCACTGGGTTATGTGGGAGTCGGTCGGATGTCGTTGCCATACCCACTAAAAACCCCTCCTCCTTCTTCCTCCGCTTAGGGGGCAGACAACCCCGGTAAAACCTGTCGGCAGTCATCAGAGTTGTCCTTTCGTGCCCCGTTGTGTCTACTTCTTCGGGCAGTTACTGCTCATGTCGTCCTTTCAGCCAGTTCAGAATACTGGGCTGGTCTCCTTCTACGATTTGCCGTTGTTTCATGATCTTGCCCTCATTGCTCCGCGTAGTTGTTGTTTCGCTCGTTCTCCTCCTTGCCTCTTCCCAGGCCCTCACTGTCACCCTCCTGTGACACATGACGGTCTTGCAGAATTGCCTGAATTTATTCCAGCTCTCGTCCTTGGCGGTCACCGTGGCGATCAGATTGCCCACGTCTATCTTCCCGCCCAAAGAGTTCTCCAGCTCGATCCTTCTGTCCGTCCACTTCGGGCACGCGAATAGGGCGTGCTCTGCATCGTCGTTCGGGTCTCCGCAGTCGAGGCAGTTGCTGTCGCTGTCCCTGCCAATCCTTTTCCTATAGACACCGAAGCTCCCATGCCCGGTTAGCAGCTGCATGGTGTGGTGATCGATGTCCATCTTCTTTTTGGTAAATAGCAACGCACTCGGTATTAGCTTCTTTGTGATATTTTCTTTTTTGTAGTTGTTCCACTCCTTCTGCCAATCCTCTTGGGCCTTCTTGCGAATCGCCTCCAGTTCCTCCTTCAGCTTGGAGCCGTCCTCCGTGCCAATCCTGGTCCCATGGTTCTTGTTCCTCTCGTAGGTCTCTCCGAGCATCTTTATCTTTATGTAGATCGGGAGATTCCCGGTCAACACACAAAGTGCCGCGTGGGAGACGGTACGGTATGCCGTCGTTGTTATGCACAGGGCCGTTCGTTGTGCTCGTTTCAGCTTTTTCCTGTTCTTATCGGTATTCGCTGCTCTAGCCCACACCGGTGCTCCATAGGTTACGATGGACTCCCACACATTGTAGTAGAGCCTACGAGCCAGGCTGGGCGGCCCATTGATGTTGGGTAGGATTCCCCTAAGGGCTCCTATTAACTTGTCGGCTCTGTTACACACCATCTCGATATGCGCACCGAACCTCCGACTGGAGTCGATGACGACTCCGAGATACCTGATGCGGTCGACCGTTTCGATGTCCGAGGGGCCCAACCTGAGTTTCACCACTCTCGGCACTCGCAAGCTTGTGATGAGCATAACCTCCGTCTTTTCCCTCGCCAGGGTGAGCCCGACACTCATGCACCAATCGTTGGCGATCCTTAGCATCGTGTTGACCTTGGCGGAGGCATCTTCGCTCCTCCCGACGGAACATGTGATGGCCAGATCATCCGCGAAGGCGGTTGCTCTGACCATTGGCATGTTGTCGAGTCTCTCGAGCAACCGGTCGTATACCAAGTTCCACAGGAATGGTCCGAGGATGGATCCCTGCGGGACTCCCGCCGCCACCTCGTGCTCCACCGTGCCGTGCTGGTTGCTCACGATGATCCTCCTTCCGGATAGGTAACTGCCGATTAGTCTTTTGACCTTCCATGGCAGCTTCCTCTTGTCAAATTCCTCGTATATGCTCTTCCAGCTGAGCGAATTGAAGGCATTGCTAATATCCAGGGTGATCATCACGCATATTACCTTCTTCTGTTTGCAGATGTTGGCAAACTTCATCACCTGCGTGATGGCATCTACTGTGCTCCTCTTCCTTCTGAAGCCATATTGCCTCCGATGGAACGGGTCCGTCCCGATGCATCTCTCGATGATCCTCTTAAAGCATTTTTCCCAGATCTTGCTCATGGTTGGGAGTATGCTTATCGGCCGGTACGCGTTGGGGAGACTGGGATCCTTTCCCGGTTTCCTTAGCAGTATTACTCTGGCCGTCTTCCAGCTGTCTGGGATCCTTCCTGATTCGGTGATGCCGTTGAACGCTCTTGTCACGAGCTCGCTCCTGCGACTCGCTACCAGCTTCGCGATCTCGCCCGGCACGCCATCGACTCCTGCAGCCTTCTTGGAGTTCATTCTTCCGGCGGCATCGACGACATCGCCTTCGCCGACGGCGACGCTGAGGCTAATATCTCCTTCTTCTTCGTGCTCTGCCTCTTCGCGGCCCTCATAATTGGGGGGTCCGTGTCCCAGGGTGAATAGCCTCTGTAGGACTGCCTTCACCATGTCGATCGGCATGTCGTTTGTTGGTCCCTTGCTTTTACACTTCTTCATGACCGTGCGATAGGGTTTGCCCCAAGGGTCGCTCTCCAGTATCTTGCAGTATACAGCCCAAGCTGTTTTTTTGCTACAGGCGATCTCCTTTTTTAACTGCCTACGGATCTCCTTGAAGGCGTTGACGAGGGGCTCGGTGTTGCCGGCGTTCTTCTTTCTTTCTCTCGTCACCTTCCTGAGCGCTTTGTGCGCCTGCGCTCTCAGTTCCGCGATCCTCTGGTTCCACCAGTAGTTCGCGTACTTGTGGCTCGCTGCGCCGTTCGACTTCCTTAGCATCCCTTCGCACGCACCTTCTATGCTCTTTTGCAAGAGCTCGGCCCCATCCTCACCGCTAGCCGCGTAGAGGTCCTCCTTCTTCAGTGTGACGTCGAATCTGCTCAGGAACTCCTCCGGCGACATGTCCTTGGTCACGTACCTGTAGAACTTCGATACGGTTCGGGTCCTTCTCGTCTTAAACCTGTGGAGCACGTACAGATGGTCCGAGGCCGAGTATTTGTCTAAGACCGCGCTTCCGGCGTGTATCTCGCTGACCTTGTTGGATACGCTCATTATGTCGGGGAAGCTCGTCTTCCCGTTCATGAAGAAGGTGTACTTTTCCTTGAGCCTCAATGGAAACACCCGGTGGGCGCTTAGTGCCTCCATTAAGACTCTCCCTCTCTTGTCTGTGGTCGATCCTCCCCAACAGGTTGACTTTGCGTTGAAGTCTCCGGCCACGACGACCTTGTCGTGTCTTCTAGTAACACTCTTCGTCATAGCCGACAGCGTGTCTATGTATTTGCAGTATGCTGGCTTGTTTATGTTGGGCGAACAGTATCCGCTGAAGCAGAAGACGTCGCCAGCACGGACGCCCACTATCCCGTCGCTCGTGACCTCCGATGCTTCATCAGGCAGCTTGCCATTGAGGAGTGTGACCCATATCGAGGCGTCTCCTTTGGTGTCATTAAACCAGTGCGGTAGCTGCCTGTTCGGCTCGGAAATTATTATTATATCCGGCCTAAGTTCGATCGCGCATTGGTGCATCATGTCCTGCGCCAGCTTGCATCTATTGAGGTTTATCTGCAGTATCCTCATTTACCCGCTTTCAACCGCCTTCTATATTCTGGACAAGCCAGGGATCCGGTTACGTGGTCAAATTTCACTCCTTTCTCCTTGCTGCAGATGGAGCAGCAGGGTGCGTTGGCGCAGTCAGCTATCGTGTGGTCTTTGGCTCCGCACTTCCTGCAAATCTCCTTTCCAGGGCTTATCGCCGTGCACTTGTTCGCGATATGCCCAAACATGTGACATCTGAAGCACTTTACCACATTTGGTAGTGCCTTTATCGAGGCTATCGTCAAGCCGGTTCTGATCTTCCGGCTCGCCCCCTCTTTGGCCAGGTAGGCTTTCGGCATCGTCACTATTGCCGATTGGGTGCCCCACGGCGCCATTTTTAGGGTCTTTACTTCGACCTCAGTGATGTCGCTTACGCCCAGTTGCTCTACTATCTCCCTGGCTAGTTCTTCCTTGCCTACGAGCGGGTCTATATCCCTGATCTCTACGGAGGTCTTGTCGCGCATTGGTAGCGCTCTCACCTTGCCTCTTAGCGCCGTGTTCATATCCGCCGCGGTCTTTTTGGCGTTGCTACCTGCTTTCAGCTCGATCAGGATGTCACCTGTTCTGGTCCTCCTGATCCCGCAGCTCTCTTTGAGGGATTCCCTTGCCCCCATCAAGTCTTTGTAGACCTGGATCCACTCCTTGTCCTGCCCTACTTTGACGAGGATGGCTTCGGGTCTGTTACGTATCCTCTTCGGTCCCTCCGGCCTCATTGGCTTGTCCAATGCCGCCCTTCCTGCGTTCGCCTTCCTGACCACCGTCGGGGTGTCCGTTCCTTTTCCTCTCCTTCCGCGGGCAGGGATCCAGTCTTCCTTTACATCGCTGTCCGTGCATTCCGTGGTCGCTTTTACTGAGCTGTTGCCGGCACAGGCTCCTGCGTAGGAGGCCTCCGCGGTCGTTGGTCTCTTTCTCTTGGTGTCTCCCTTCCCCTCGACGGGCGATATCTCCTTCCTTTTTCCTTCCTTCTCCTCAGTCCTCCCCGGAGGGGTGGTCATCCTGGTGGCCGTGACTGTCCTCGCGTTCCTCTTGAGCCTCATCTCGTCCAACATCGAGTGGAGCTTGATTGCTTTTTTACTGATGGCGTCCCTCCTTTTCTTGATGTCGGTATCCTTTTTGCTCATGAGGTAGAGTCTGCTACCTATGTGTTGGATTTCGCGGAAGACTTCTGTGATGATTTCCGTCATCGCCTTCCATTCGCTCATCTTAATGACGATGCTGTCCTCGTCGTTGCCTTCGGTCTCGGCCGTTGCTCTGTTCGCCATGGCCTTCCTCCTGAGCCATTCTCTTGGTGCCGCCGCTTCGCTGCCGCTGTCCGACATTTCCGCCGGCGTGTCTGGCTCCGAGGTGCTGGCCGCTTCGTCCCTCGTTGCCCCCGGCTGGCTCCTGGCCAGGCTTCTCGTTATCATGCACGCGCCCCCCTCCATTGGGGACTTTCTCATATATCTGGTGATCTTGTCACCTCTGAAGATTCTTTCCTTGGCGATTCGGGTCGCCTTTTCGGTGAGTGGTGTCTTGTCCTTGAGTGCCTGCATTGGCATCTCGACACCCTCGATGATTCCCGCGTTGTCTTCATCAAATTCGAGGCATCTTCTAGTGCTTTTCATGCCCGTCATTTCCTCTGTGACAACTGCGGGTGTTTCTTGGTCCCCGGTCGTGTTTACCGAACGAGGGGAGGCCCTGGGATCGACCTTCCCCTCGCCGTTCGTCCAGTCGTTGGGTGACCGTCGGGTCGAGCCTGGGACGCTGCTCGAATCCCCGACGGGGCCTGGAAGCTCCGAAACCCCCTGAGCCGTAAGTTTACTTGACTTACAGTACTTGTCCATATTGTGCTTGTCTTATATACGTATATATATATATATATATATATGTTGTTTGAGATGGATGTCCTTCAACGTAGCCGGTCGTCGTATAATCCCGCTGTATCCTTCCGCGTGTATGCGATTCGTGACTGTTCGCCGCGGGGAGTTTTGACTGGCCCTCCACGGGGGCGCTCTCCACCACTCCTTGGTTACCCAGGTGGCCCGCACGGTGGCGCTTCGGTCGCGCGACCCAAGATGGCCCCCGCTCTGCCCCTAACCACACTTTTCACACACAGCACTTTCAATCGTTTCTCTCGCTTTTATACCAGCGAGCTCACCTATCACTTGTGTTCCCACTCATTCCGGCGCACTAGAAACTTCACTTTCGTGCACTTTCCGCCCGAATTCTTTAATATACCGGGATATTTCGGATATGCCTACGGAGCAACGTGCACGTGTCCGTTCGGCTTGCCGCCATCATTCGACCTCAGTATATAACGTTATACGATATATCGTATTACTGTATGACGTTATACGTTGTAACGTAATACTATAAAACGTGATACGATATATCGTAATGCTATATAACGTTGTACGTTATATCGTAACAGTATATAACGTTATACGTTATATCGTATTACTATATAACTTTATCCGTTGTGACGTAATACTATAAAACGTGATGCGATATATCGTAACGCTATATAACGTTATAACTTATTTCGTAATAGTATATAACGTTATACGTTATATCGTAACAGTATATAACGTTATACGTTATATCGTATTACTATATAACTTTATCCGTTGTGACGTAATACTATAAAACGTGATACGATATATCGTAATGCTATATAACGTTATACCTTGAATCGCAATAGTATATAACGTTATACGTTATATCGCAATAGTATATACCGTTATACGTCATAACGTATTACTATATAACGAGATACGATATATCGTAATGCTATATAACGTTGCACTTTTAATCGCAATAGTATATAACGTTATACGTTATATCGTAATTGTATATAACGTTATACGTTATACCGTATTACTATATAACTTTATCCGTTGTGACGTAATACTATAAAACGTGATACGATATATCGTAATGCTATATAACGTTATACCTTGAATCGCAATAGTATATAACGTTATACGTTATATCGTAATTGCATATAACGTTATACGTTATACCGTAACAGTATATAACGTTATACGTTATATCGTAATAGTATATAACATGATACGGTATATCGTAATGCTATATAACGTTATACCATGTATCGTAATAGTATTTAAGGTTATACGTTATATCGTAATACTATATAACGTTATACGTTATAACGTAATACTATATAACGTGATGCGATATATCGTAACGCTATATAACGTTATAACTTATTTCGCAATAGTATATAACGTTATACGTTATATCGTAACAGTATATAACGTTATACGTTATATCGTATTACTATATAACTTTATCCGTTGTGACGTAATACTATATAACGTAATACGATATATCGTAATGCTATATAACGTTATACGTTATATCGCAATAGTATATAGCGTTATACTTTATATCGTAATAGTATATAACATGATACGATATATCCTAATGCTATATAACGTTACACCTTGTATCGTAATAGTATATAACATGATACGTTATATCCTAATGCTATATAACGTTACACCTTGTATCGTAATAGTATATAACGTTATACGTTATAACGTATTACTATATAACGTGATACGATATATCGTAATGCTATATAAAGTTATACGTTATATCGCAATAGTATATAGCGTTATTCTTTATATCGTAATAGTATATAACATGATACGATATATCCTAATGCTATATAACGTTACACCTTGTATCGTAATAGTATATAACATGATACGTTATATCCTAGTGCTATATAACGTTACGCCTTGTATCGTAATAGTATATAACGTTATACGTTATAACGTATTACTATATAACGTGATACGATATATCGTAATGCTAAATAAGGTTATACGTTATATCGCAATAGTATATAACGTTATACGATATAACGTAATACAATATAACGTTATACGTTATATCGTAACAGTATATAACGTTATACGATATAATGTAATACTATATATCATAATGCGATATCTCGTAATGTTATATAACGTTATACGTTATATCGTAACAGTATTTAACGTTACACGTTATATCGTAATACTATATAACGTTACACGTTATAACGTAATACTATATAACGTGATACGATATATCATAATGCTATATAACGTTATACGTTATATCGCAATAGTATATAACGTTATACGTTATATCGTAATGCTATATAACGAGATACGATATATCGTAATGCTATATAACATTATAACTTATATCGTAATAATATATAACGTTATACGTTATATCGTAATAGTATATAACGTTATACGTTATATCGTAATAGTATATAACATTATACGTTATATCCTAATACTATATAACGTTATACGATATAACGTAATGCTATATAACATGATACGATATATCCTAATGCTATATAACGTTATACCTTGAATCGCAATAGTATATAACGTTATACGTTATATAGTAATTGTATATAACGTTGTACGTGTTATCGTAATACTATATAACGTTATACGTTATATCGTAATGATATATAACGTTGTACGATATACGGCAATGCTATATAACGTTATACGTTATAACGTAATACTATATAACGTGATACGATATATCGTAATGCTATATAAAGTTATACGTTATAACGTATTACTACATAACGTGATACGATATATCGTAATGCTATATAACGTTATACGTTATATCGCAATAGTATATAACGTTATACGTTATATCGTAATAGTATATAACGAGATACGATATATCCTAATGCTATATAACGTTACACCTTGTATCGTAATAGTATATATCGTTATACGTTATATCGTAATTGTATATAACGTTATACGTTATACCGTAACAGTATATAACGTTATACGTTATAACGTAATACTATATAACATGATGCGATATATCGTAACGCTATATAACGTTATAACTTATTTCGTAATAGTATATAACGTTATACGTTATATCGTAATAGTATATAACGTTATACGTTACATCGTAATTGTATATAACGTTATACGTTATATCGTAATACTATATAACGTTATACGTTATAACGTAATACTATATAACGTGATGCGATATATCGTAACGCTATATAACGTTATAACTTATTTCGTAATAGTATATAACGTTATACGTTATACCGTAACAGTATATATCGTTATACGTTATATCCTAATACTATATAATGTTATACGATATAACGTAATACTATATAACATGATGCGATATCTCGTAATGTTTTATAACGTTATACGTTGTATAGCAATGGTATATAACGCTATACGTTATATCGTAATTGTATATAACGTTATACGTTATATCGTAATTGTACATAACGTTATACGATATATTGCAATAGTATATAACGTTAGACTATATAAAGTAATACTATATTACATGATACGATATATCCTAATGCTATATGACGTTATACCTACAATTGCAATAGTATATAAAGTTATACGTTATGTCGTAATTGTATATAACGTTATACGTTATGTAGTAATTGTATATAACGGCGTACGTGTTATCGTAATACTATATAACGTTATACGTTATATTGTAAGAGTACATAACGTGATACGGTATATCGTAATGCTATATAACGTTGTACGTTATATCGCAATAATATATAACGTTATTCGTTATAACGTATTACTATATAACGTGATACGATATATCGTAAACCTATATAACGTTATAACTTATATCGTAATAGTATAAAACGTTATACGATATAACGTAATACTATGTAACGTTATAACTTATTTCGTAATAGTATATAACGTTATACGTTATGTCGTAATAGTATATAACGTTATACGATATATCGTATTACTGTATGACGTTATACGTTATAACGGAATACTATAAAACGTGATACGATATATCGTAATGCTATATAACGTTGTACGTTATATCGTAATAGTATATAACGTTATACGTTATAACGTATTACTATATAACGTGTTACGATATATCGTAATGCTTTGTAACGTTATAACTTATATCGTAATAGTATATAACGTTATACGTTATATCGTAATTGTATATAACGGTGTGCGTGTTATCGTAATACTATATAACGTTATACGTTATATCGTAATAGTATATAACGTGATACGATATATCGTATTGCTATATAACGTTGTACGTTATATCGTAATAGTATATAACGTTATACGTTATAACGTATTACTATATAACGTGATACGATATATCGTAAACCTATATAACGTTATAACTTATATCGTAATAGTATATAACGTCATACGCTATATCGTAATTGTATATAACGTTATACGCTATATCGTAATGCTATATACCGTTATACGTTCTGGCGCAATAGTATATAACGTTATACGATATAACGTAATACTATATAACATGATGCGATATCTCGTAATGTTATATAACGTTATACCTTGTATAGCAATTACATATATCGTTATACGTTATATCGTAATTGTATAAAACGTTATACGTTATATCGTAATTGTATATAACGTTTTACGTTATATCCTAATAGTATATAACGTTATACGATATATCGTATTACTCTATAACGTTATAACTTATATCGTAATAATATATGACGTTATACGTTATATCGTAATAGTATATAACGTTATACGTTATATCCTAATCCTCTATAATATTATACGATATAACGTAATACTATATAACATGATACGATATATCCTAATGCTATATAACGTTATACCTTGAATCGCAATAGTATATAACATTATACGTTATATCGTAATTGTATATAACGTTATACGTTATATCGTAATACAATACAACGTTATACGTTATAAATAATACTATATAACGTGATGCGATATATCGTAACGCTATATAACGTTATAACTTATTTCGTAATAGTATATAACGTTATACGTTATGTCGTAATTGTATATAACGCCATAGGTTATATCGTAACAGTATATAACATTATACGTTATATCCTAATACTATGTAACGTTATACGATATAACGTAATGCTATATAACGTTATACGTTATATCGCAATAGTATATAACGTTATACGTTATAACGTATTACTATATAACGAGATACGATATATCGTAATGCTATATAACGTTATAACATATATCGTAATTGTATATAACGTTATACGTTATATCGCAATAGTATATAACGTTATACGTTATACCGTAACAGTATATAATGTAATACGTTATATCGTAATAGTATATAACGTTATACGTTATATCGTAATAGTATATAACATGATACGATATATCGTAATGCTATATAACGTTATACGTTATATCGCAATAGTATATAACGTTATACGATATTACGTAATACTATATAACGTTATACGTTATATCGCAATAGTATATAACGTTATACGATATAACGTAATACTATATAACGTTATACGTTATATCGTAATAGTATATAACATGATACGATATATCGTAATGCTACATAACGTTATACGTTATATCGCAATAGTATATAACGTTATACCATGTATCGTAATTGTATATAACGTTATACGTTATATCGTAACAGTATATAACGTTATACGTTATATCGTAATGCTATATAACTTTATACGTTATATGGCAATACTATTTAACGTTATACGTTATAACGTATTACTATATAACGAGATACGATATATCGTAATGCTATATAAAATTATACGTTATATCGTAATAGTATATAACATGATACGATATATCGTAATGCTATATAACGTTATACGTTATATCGCAATAGTATATAACGTTATACGATATAACGTAATACTATATAACGTTATACGTTATATCGCAATAGTATATAACGTTATACGATATAACGTAATACTATATAACGTTATACGTTATATCGTAATAGTATATAACATGATACGATATATCGTAATGCTATATAACGTTATACGTTATATTGCAATAGTATATAACGTTATACGATATAACGTAATACTATATAACGTTATACGTTATATCGTAATAGTATATAACGTGATACGATATATCGTAATGCTTTATAACGTTGTACGTTATATCGCAATAATATATAACGTTATTCGTTATAACGTATTAGTATATAACGTGATACGATATATCGTAAACCTATATAACGTTATAACTTATATCGTAATAGTATATAACGTTATACGATATAACGTAATACTATGTAACGTTACAACTTATTTCGTAATAGTATATAACGTTATACGTTATGTCGTAATAGTATATAACGTTATACGATATATCGTATTACTGTATGACGTTATACGTTGTAACGTAATACTATAAAACGTGATACGATATATCGTAATGCTATATAACACTATACCTTGAATCGCAATAGTATATAACGTTATACGTTATATCGTAATTGTATATAACGTTATACGTTATACCGTAACAGTATATAACGTTATACGTTATACCGTAATTGTATATAGCGTTATACATTATGTCGTAATAGTATATAACGTTATACGTTATATCGTAATAGTATATAACGTTATACGTTATATCGTAATAGTATATAACGTTATACGTTATATCGTAATACTATATAACGTTATACGTTATAACGTAATACTATATAACGTGATGCGATATATCGTAACGCTATATAACGTTATAACTTATTTCGTAATAGTATATAACGTTATACGTTATACCGTAACAGTATATATCGTTATACGTTATATCCTAATACTATATAATGTTATACGATATAACGTAATACTATATAACATGATGCGATATCTCGTAATGTTTTATAACGTTATACGTTGTATAGCAATAGTATATAACGCTATACGTTATATCGTAATTGTATATAACGTTATACGTTATATCGTAATTGTACATAACGTTATACGTTTAATTGCAATAGTATATAACGTTAGACTATATAAAGTAATACTATATTACATGATACGATATATCCTAATGCTATATGACGTTATACCTTCAATTGCAATAGTATATAAAGTTATACGTTATGTCGTAATTGTATATAACGTTATACGTTATGTAGTAATTGTATATAACGGCGTACGTGTTATCGTAATACTATATAACGTTATACGTTATATCGTAAGAGTACATAACGTGATACGGTATATCGTAATGCTATATAACGTTGTACGTTATATCGCAATAATATATAACGTTATTCGTTATAACGTATTACTATATAACGTGATACGATATATCGTAAACCTATATAACGTTATAACTTATATCGTAATAGTATACAACGTTATACGATATAACGTAATACTATGTAACGTTATAACTTATTTCGTAATAGTATATAACGTTATACGTTATGTCGTAATACTATAAAACGTGATACGATATATCGTAATGCTATATAACGTTGTACGTTATATCGTAATAGTATATAACGTTATACGTTATAACGTATTACTATATAACGTATTACGATATATCGTAATGCTTTGTAACGTTATAACTTATATCGTATTAGTATATAACGTTATACGTTATATCGTAATTGTATATAACGGTGTGCGTGTTATCGTAATACTATATAACGTTATACGTTATATCGTAATAGTATATAACGTGATACGATATATCGTATTGCTATATAACGTTGTACGTTATATCGTAATAGTATATAACGTTATACGTTATAACGTATTACTATATAACGTGATACGATATATCGTAAACCTATATAACGTTATAACTTATATCGTAATAGTATATAACGTCATACGCTATATCGTAATTGTATATAACGTTATACGCTATATCGTAATGCTATATACCGTTATACGTTCTGGCGCAATAGTATATAACGTTATACGATATAACGTAATACTATATAACATGATGCGATATCTCGTAATGTTATATAACGTTATACCTTGTATAGCAATTACATATATCGTTATACGTTATATCGTAATTGTATAAAACGTTATACGTTATATCGTAATTGTATATAACGTTTTACGTTATATCCTAATAGTATATAACGTTATACGATATATCGTATTACTCTATAACGTTATAACTTATATCGTAATAATATATGACGTTATACGTTATATCGTAATAGTATATAACGTTATACGTTATATCCTAATCCTCTATAATGTTATACGATATAACGTAATACTATATAACATGATACGATATATCCTAATGCTATATAACGTTATACCTTGAATCGCAATAGTATATAACATTATACGTTATATCGTAATTGTATATAACGTTATACGTTATATCGTAATACAATACAACGTTATACGTTATAAATAATACTATATAACGTGATGCGATATATCGTAACGCTATATAACGTTATAACTTATTTCGTAATAGTATATAACGTTATACGTTATGTCGTAATTGTATATAACGCCATAGGTTATATCGTAACAGTATATAACATTATACGTTATATCCTAATACTATGTAACGTTATACGATATAACGTAATGCTATATAACGTTATACGTTATATCGCAATAGTATATAACGTTATACGTTATAACGTATTACTATATAACGAGATACGATATATCGTAATGCTATATAACGTTATAACATATATCGTAATTGTATATAACGTTATACGTTATATCGCAATAGTATATAACGTTATACGTTATACCGTAACAGTATATAATGTAATACGTTATATCGTAATAGTATATAACGTTATACGTTATATCGTAATAGTATATAACATGATACGATATATCGTAATGCTATATAACGTTATACGTTATATCGCAATAGTATATAACGTTATACGATATACGTAATACTATATAACGTTATACGTTATATCGCAATAGTATATAACGTTATACGATATAACGTAATACTATATAACGTTATACGTTATATCGTAATAGTATATAACATGATACGATATATCGTAATGCTACATAACGTTATACGTTATATCGCAATAGTATATAACGTTATACCATGTATCGTAATTGTATATAACGTTATGCGTTATATCGTAACTGCATATAACGTTATACGATATATCGTAATGCTATATACCGTTATACGTTCTAGCGCAATAGTATATAACGTTATACGATATAACGTAATACTATATAACGTGATACGATATATCCTAATGCTATATAACGTTAGACGTTATATCGAAATAATATATAACGATATACGTTGTAACGTATTACTATATAACGTGATACGATATATCGTAATGCTATATAACGTTATAACTTACATCGCAATAGTATATAACGTTACACGTTATATCGTAACAGTATATAACGTTATACGTTATAACGTATTACTATATAACGTGATACGATACATCGTAATGCTATATAACGTTATAACTTATTTCGTAATAGTATATAACGTTATACGTTATGTCGTAATTGTATATAACGTTATGCGTTATATCGTAACAGTATATAACGTTATACATTATATCGTAATTGTATATAACGTTATACGTTATATCGTAATAGTATATAACATGATACGATATATCCTAATACTATATAACGTTACACCTTGTATCGTAATAGTATATAACGTTATACGGTATATCGTAACAGTATTTAACGTTATGCGTTATATCGTAACAGTATATAACGTTATACGTTAAATCGTAAGTGTATATAACGTTATACGTTGTAACGTATTACTATATTACGTGATGCGATATAACGTAATGCCATATAACGCTATACAGTATATCGTAATAATATATAACGTTATAACTTATTTCGTAATAGTATATAACGTTATACGTTATGTCGTAATTGTATATAACGTTATACGTTATATCGTAACAGTATATAGCGTTATACGTTATAACGTATTACTATATAACGCGATACGATATATCGCAATGCTATATAACGTTGCACGATATACGGCAATGCTATATAACGTCATACCATGAATAGTAATAGTATATAACGATATACGTTATATCGCAATAGTATATATCGTTATACGCTATATAGTTATACTATGTAACGTTATACGTTATAACGTAATACTCTATAACGTGATGCGATATATGGTAATGCTATATAACGTTATAACTTACTTCGTAATAGTATATAACGTTATACGTTATATCGTAACGGTATACAACGTTATACGTTATATTGTAATGCTATACAACGTTATACCTTGTATCGTAATAGTACATACCGTTATTCGTTATATCGGAATAGTATATAACGTTATACGTTATATGGTAATGCTATATACCGTTATACGTTATAGCGCAATAGTAAATAACGTTATACAATTTAACGTAATTCTATATAACATGTTACGATATATTGTAATGCTATAAAACGTTATACCTTGTATAGTAATAGTATATAACGTTATAAGTTACATCGTAATAGTATATAGCGTTATAGGATATATCGTAATACAATACAACGTTATTCCTTATATCGTTATACTATACGACGTTATACAATATGTGGTAATAGCATATAACGTTATACGTTGTAACGGTATACCACATTACGTTATACGTTATATCGTAATAGTATATAACGTTATACGTTATATCGTAAACTATGTAACGTTATACGTTATTTCGTAGTACTATGTAACGTTATACGTTATATCGTAATACTATTAATAGTTATACGTTATATCTTAATAGTATATAACGTTATACGTTATATCGTAAAACTATGTAACGTTACACATTATTTCATAATACTATGAAACATTATACGTTATATCGTAATTGTATATAGTCTTATACGTTATATCGTAATAGTATATGACGTTATACGTTATATCGTAATAGTATATAACGTTATGCGTTATTTCGTAATACCATATTACGTTGTACGTTATATCGTAACAGTATATAACGTTATACGTTATATCGTTATTGTATATAGTGTTATACATTATGTCTTATTAGTATATAACATTATACGTTATATCGTAATACCATACAACGTTATAACGTAACACAATATAACGTTATACGTTATACCGTAATAGTATATAACGTTATACGTTATATCCTTATACTATACAACGTTATACGTTATGCCGTAACACTACATAACGTTATACCTGATATCGTTATAGTATATAACGTTATACGATATATCGCAATATTAGATAATGTTATACGTTATACGGTATATCGTAATATTATATAATGTTATACGTTATACGTTATATCGTAACACTATGTAACGTTATACGTTATACCGTAATTGTATATAGCGTTATACATTATGTCGTAATAGTATATAACGTTATACGTTATATCGTAATACCATACAACGTTATACGTTATACCGTAATAGTATATAACGTTAAACGTTATATCGTAATAGTATATAACGTTAAACGTTATAGCGCAATACTATATAACGTAATACGTTATATCCTAATACTATGTAACGTTATTCGTTATTTCGTAATAGTATATGACGTTATACGTTGTAAAGGTATACTACATAATGTTACACGTTATGTCATTATATTATACAACGTTATGTCGTAATAGTATATAACGTTATACGTTATATCGTAATAGTATATAACGTGAAACGTTATAGCGCAATACTATATAACGTAATACGTTATATCCTAATACTATGTAACGTTATTCGTTATTTCGTAATAGTATATGACGTTATACGTTGTAAAGGTATACTACATAATGTTACACGTTATGTCATTATATTATACAACGTTATGTCGTAATAGTATATAACGTTATACGTTATATCGTGATACCATGTAACGTTCTACGTTATATCGTAATTGTATATAGTGATATACATTATGTCGTAATATTATATAGCGTTATACGTTATATCGTAATACTATGCAACGTTATACATTATGTCGTAATAGTATATAACGTTATACGTTATATCGTACGTCTTTACAACGTTATACGTTATATCTTAGTACTATTAAAAGTTATATGTTATATCGTAGTAGTATATAACGTTATACGTTATATCCTAACACTATACAACGTTATACGTTATATCTTAGTACTATTAAAAGTTATATGTTATATCGTCGTAGTATATAACGTTATGCGTTATATCCTAATACTATACAACGTTATACGCTATATCTTGATACTATTAAAAGTTATATGTTATATCGTAGTAGTATATAACGTTATACGTTATATCCTAATACTATAAAACGTTATACGCTATATCTTAATACTATTAAAGTTATAGGTTATATCGTAATAGTATATAACGCTATACGTTATATCCTAATACTATACAACGTTAAACGTTATATCGTAATACTATACAATGTTATACATTATGTCGTAATAGTATATAACGTTATACGTTATATTGTAATACTATACAACGTTATACGTTATACCGTAATAGTATACAACGTTATACGTTATAACATAATACTATATAAAGTTATACGTTATATCGTAATACTATATAGAGTTATAAGTTATATCGTAATACTATGTAACGTTATACGTTATATCGTAATTGTATATAGTGTTATACGGTATGTGGTAATAGTGAATAACGTTATACGTTATATCGTAAAACTATACAACGTTATACGTTATACCGTAATAGTATATAACGTTATTCGTTATGTCGTAATACTATATTACGTTATACGTGATATTGTAGTAGTATATAACGTTATACGATATATCGTAATGTTGTATAATGTTATACGTTATACGTTTTATCGTAATACTATATAAGGTTATCCGTTATATCGTAATACTATATAACGTTATACGCTATATCATAATAATATATAACGTTATATCGTAATATTATATAACGACATACGTTATATCGTAATAGTATATAACGTTATACGTTATTTAGTAATAGTATATAACGTTATACGTTATATCGTTCTTGTATATAGTGTTATACATTATGTCGTAATATTATATAACGTTATACTTTATATCGTAATACTATATAACGTTATACGTTATATCATAATAATATATAACGTTATATCGTAATAGTATATAACGTTATACGTTATATCCTATTACTATACAACGTTGTACGTTATATCGTAATACTATGTAACGTTATACGTTATATCGTAATACTATATAACCTTATACGTTATATCGTATACTGCATAACGTGATACGTCTTATCGTAATAGTATATATCGTTATTCTACATAACGTTTTACATTGGAACGTTATACTACGTAACTTTATACGTTATAACTGTATCTTACCTAACGTTATACGTTATATGGTATCACTACATAACGTTGTATGTCATAACGTATTACTATATCGTTATACGTTATAGCGTTATACTGTATATCGTTTTACGTTATAACGTAATACTATATAACGTTATACTACGTAACGTTATACGTTATTACGTTACACTACATAGCGTTATACTATGTAACGTTGTACGTTATAACTTAATACTATGTAACGTCATATGTTGGAGCGTTTTACTATATAGCGTTATACTATATAGCGTTATACTATATACTATATACCATATATACTATGTTATATCGTTATAGTATACATCGTTATACTATACATGGCTATACTATATAACATAATACTATATTATGTAATACTATGTAATATGATACGTTGTGTCGTTACATTACATGTGGCGTCACTCGACCACGAATAACACCACTCGACACTAACTATTGTCGGACGACGGCAGCGCAGTGATCAGCACCTTAAATTAGGTACTTTCGGGACCCGTGTTTGATTCCCGGCGCCCGTAGTCGAATTTTTCGTCCATCAAAAATAGAAGAGTAATGGCAGTACCCCAACAGGGACATCTACAACCAGCAGCTACTATTATCATGGACATTTTCCACCTCATTTATAACGTAATACGTTGTAGCGTTATACGTTTTATATTAGTTTATCGAACTATGCTCGAACATAATGATCGATATAGAACAAAATGGATCATACTGAATTCAATTAAATAATTAAAAATAGAAATTATGATACGAAAGCAAATTTTCGGACTACCTAATATGATACCTTACGCCTTGCTATTGCCGCTAATCTTATTCTTCTAAAAAATATTATCATTGTTTGCAAAAATTCTCTTATCCAGACTATTGTATCTGTCTATTAATTCGAATACCGTAATTGTCCTGCTCCTTTCGGTGAATTTTGCAGGCAGCGCACGGACAGTTTAGGATGCTGCAAGAAGTACGTTTGCTCCATTTTAGTAACAAGGGAACGTCGATACGGTGGAAGAAGCACAATTTTGAGATTGTTCGTACCAGGTTTCAGGATGTACTTTTTATCCCGTAACTTGGCGCGCCGGAACAGAAAATGTAGGAAGCTTCTAGGAAAATAGGTGTCCTCCCTCGTTATTTATCATGCTACTAGGTGCAAATAATTTTCTCGTGCAACTTTTTTATGAAAGACACAGTTTGATGAAGGTTTTTTGATGAAATTTTTTCTAACAATGTCCCTCCTACATATTTCCTAGATTTATGCTCGAGGTTTTATTGCAACGAATCTTGCGAATATATCTAATATCGTTGGGCAACCCTTCATCTTTGTACAATACTCAAAGCGATTAGTGGATCGTCCTCTGCGTTACCTCCATCTTTTATATCGACTTTTCTTGCATTTTATTATCCTTTATGACCATAAGCGGCTAATCCTCCCTTAAGTATCAACTAAAAAAAGTCATATGGTGAGGATTTAAAATGCCGTTAAGGAACGTAGTTTATTTTTTTTTTTTTTTTTTTTTTTTGAGTGGGAAAGTTAAGTTTTGCACCGAGATTAAGCTTGTTAGTTTGTGACGTTCGTTGCGCTAAATGTGCACATATTACCATGAGAGGGTGCAGACGACAAGGGTTTAAGATATAGTCGTTGGTAACAGAGCCCTAAAGCGTCTTTAAAATGTTACGGAGTTCACATAAAGTCCGTACGTCGTGTGCTTTCCTTCATGTGCCAAATATCATTTAGAAAACTGCACTGTCGCAGTCAAAACATCCTCGTTAACCTCTTCGAATCGCTCCTTAATACTGTCTAATCTAATGTTTGAAGAAGAAGGAAAGAAAGAGAATAGATAGGGAGGAGAGGAAATTTACCAATTTTTCTCGAATTATCTTTCTTATAGAATTCAGTTTTACTTTTAATCAGAGGTTCTTCGTCTCGATACCTATGAAACACACTGTCATCATCTATCATTGAGTTAGTCCGAGAAAGCATTAATTATATTAACAATATATCAATATCTTTGTAAATTTATTTGTTTCAATATTTCTTATTACTTCAGTATTTTATTTTACTTTGTAGCCATTTTACGTACTATTTTATCCAAAATACATGTTACCTTTCAAATATTCGAAACATTTGAAACATTTCCTTCTGAATATGATTATATCTCTTTAATATACATATTCTTCTTTATACATTTTTACAACAAAGTTTGTACGGCGAAGTTACAAACGAACTGCTATTGTTATCACGTGCGCTAAAGGAAAATAGGAAATTTCATATCCAAAGCTTGTAGAATGAATTCAATCCAAAGACCACGTTCCCTGAGACCAGCCACTTGTTAATTTCGTAAAACCTTTCCACTCCTGCTCGGACAGCCGAGGAGGACGGACGTGTCTAGACGGTCGTCCTCTCCAGGTATAAGTGAATAGTGAAAAAGTGCTTCAAAGTAATAGTGCTGCAAAGTGATAGTGAGGAGGAAATAAAATAGCAATGCAGATACCAACTATAAACATAGCAACAAAAGGTGAAACATATTATATAAAAACCAAACAAATTAACGTTGAGACAGAAGAAACAAAAGAGCATCGGGGACAGGAAGATAGCAATTCAGAACATGAAAGATACTACCAGGACGAAAGCTGGAAGCCAGCGAAGGCTAGCAAAAAACGCAAAACAACCACAGACATAAGTGCCATAGGAAACCCAGTTACAGAAAAGCAGCGATGGCTGCAAGAATTACCATTAAGTAACTCCTTCAACTCACTAACGGAAGAAATAGACGCTGACCCCGTAAATAAAACCACTATCCAAACAAATCATATTACAAAACCACCACCAATCTTTGTCGAGGCCCAAATAATAGACCCGCTCATCGATCTACTAAATAATCTAGATGAGAAAAACAACTACACAATAAAGCAAACAAAATTGGAACAAGTAAAAATACAAACAAACACACCAGAAACATTTAGGAAAGTTATAAAAGCATTAAAAGAAAAAAATGCTATCTACCACACGTATCAGCTTAAAACTGAAAGGAGCTATAAAATTGTCATAAGAGGATTGCATCCTAAAACCAACATACATAAACTAAGCGATGAGTTAGCTAAAATTGGTCATCAAACAAGAACAATAAACAATATAACAAGATTCGACACAAAGCAACCACTACCACTATTCTTAATAGAACTTGAACCCAGAAACAATAACAAGGAAATATATGATATCAAACAAATACTAAACACAATAGTAACAGCCGAACCACCACGACACAAAAAAGATATACCTCAATGCATGCGGTGTCAACAATACGGACACACTAAAAACTATTGCAACAGAAGCCCAGCTTGCGTCAAGTGCGCAAAAAACCACTTAACTGTACACTGCCCATATTCTGGAAAAATAGAAAAAGTTAAATGCTTCAACTGTAACGGAAACCACCCAGCCAGCTATACAGGATGTGAAGTAAGAAAACAATTACAACGTAAACTGTTCCCGCCCCTACGAAGCAGGACAAGCACTAACACACAAGCCCATCAGGACAGCACAAAACCTGAAATATTACCAAATACAGAGCAAGCAATAAACACCAAACCTATCAGCACCAACACCATTGGTGGTCTAAGCTATGCTCAAGTAACCAGCCAACCAACACATACACACAACCAATACCACAGCAATAGTAACAATGACACTGCAGAAATCAAAGAACTGCTCAAACAATCCATAAAGAACACCGAAATGCTAACCAGAATGATAAGCGAACAAAACGCAGTACTCAAACAGCAAACCCAACAAATCACAGTCATGCTACAACTAATTACAAACGTGCTAAGCAAAAAATAAAAACGGACACTCTAAAAATAGCAGCCTGGAACTCAAACGGCCTGCAACAACGAGCCCTCGAAATTAAAACATTCATATACAATAACAATATAGACATACTACTTGTCTCAGAAACACACTTCACTACAAAAAGCTACTTGAAAATACCATACTACACCATATATGATACCAAACACCCCTCAGGAAAAGCTCACGGAGGGACAGCAGTGATAGTCAGAAACGATATCAAACATTATCTACACAGCCAAGTTAACAAAGAATATTTACAAGCAACCACTGTTACAGTTCAAACTAGCAGCAACTACTTCCAGTTGTCAGCAGTATATGTGCCTCCGCGACACAAAATAACAACACAAATGTGGGAAGAATACTTCCAGGACCTAGGGGACAAGTACATCGCAGCGGGAGACTACAACTCAAAGCACACGCTTTGGGGGTCAAGAAACATTACACCTCGAGGTAGAACACTGGAAAAATACATTAGAAATAATAACCTCAATATATTATCCACAGGAACACCGACACATTGGCCGACTGACCTGAACAAAAAACCAGATCTTCTGGACTTTGCAGTTACAAGGGGACTAAACACAAATAAACTAAAAATAACACCCAACCTCGAGCTCAGCTCCGATCATACACCCATAATAATTGAATACAGAAACAAACCAATTCACTATAGCAAACCAGAAACACTATGCAATAAAACCACCAAATGGCAAACTTTCAAAGAAATAATAGAAAACAAAATAAACTGCAACATCCCGTTAAAAACTCCTGAACACATAGAACAGGCAGTAGCAACATCGACAGCAACTATTCAGGAAGCAGCAAGGACAACCACTACTCCCGAACCAACCAGCAGACAAACAATAACAATCCCGCAAGAAATACTCGACAAAATCAAAGAAAAAAGAAAAGCAAAAGCAAAATGGCAAAAATACAGAACCCGAGAAAACAAAAAACACTTAAACAAACTTGCAAAGGAAATAAAAAACAAAATAAAGGAGCACAACGATAACGAATTCGCAAAGTTCATAGGGACACTTTCCACACACGAGAACACCAACTATTCACTATGGAAAGCCACGAAAAAAATAAGGAAGCCAATAATACCCGTCCCGGCAATCAGAAAAGCAGATAACACATGGGCAAGAAGCAACGAAGAACAAGCTGAAGAATTCTCCAACCACCTCTGCAACACATTCACACCACACATTATCAACAACAGCAACCTCAAAAGTCATACGGAGAAGGATCCACAAACCACTGCTACCACAGCCGACAAGGAATACACCATACCTAAAACATCGGCACAAGAAATTAGAAACATAATTGATAAAACAAAAAACAACAAAGCGCCAGGAATCGACCTAATTAATGGTAAAATTTTAAAAAACCTTCCGCCAAAAGCAATAAGACTAATAACAGTAATATTCAACGCAATTCTAAGAATTCAATACTTCCCCAAACCATGGAAATTAGCACAGATCAAAATGTTACATAAACCAGGCAAAGACCCGCACCAAACTGCATCTTACAGACCAATATCACTGCTTCCAGTATTTTCCAAAATACTGGAAAAGATAATATACGACCGCATAAAACCAATAATAGAGACAAAAAAATTAATACCGGATCACCAATTTAGTTTCAGAAACAAACATTCCACGATAGAGCAAATGCACAGGCTTATAAACGAAATAATAGTAGCACTAGAAAACAAGGAATACTGCACAGCTCTCTTTATAGACATAAAGAAAGCATTCGATAAAATTAACCATGAAAGACTACTACAAACAATTAGGAAACAATTCCCGGAGCAAATACACCACTTAATAAAATCCTACCTAAGCAGCAGAACCTTCGTAATAAAAATCAAGGACACACATTCTCAAGTTAAAGACATCAAGGCCGGGGTACCACAAGGAAGCGTCCTAGGCCCAATACTATACACATTATACACGGCGAACATACCAACAAATACCAACAGCACAGTATTGACATTCGCGGACGACACAGCTATACTAGTCAGGCATACTAACCCAGAAACGGCAGTCAAAATACTACAAGAACATATCGTAAAAATAGAAAATTGGCTACAAGAAAAACAAATAAAAGCAAACCCCAATAAATGCAACCATATTACATTCACGCTACGGAAAAAGATACCACCAAACATCCTATTGAACGGCACGCATATAACGCAAACAAAGCATGTCAAATACCTAGGACTCCACTTAGATCAAAAACTCACCTGGAAACTACACATCAAATCAATAGTAGAAAAAATACAGAAAACAAGGAGACAAATGCATTGGCTAACAAGCCGAAAATCCAAACTAAGCACAGAAAACAAATTAAAAATATATAAAACAATCATAAAACCAATCTGGACGTACGGAATATCACTATGGGGGACGGCAGCAATGAGCCATATAAACAAAATAGAGGTAATACAGGCTAAAATCCTCAGAACAATAGTAAACGGACTTTGGTACGTCAGAAACGAAGATATACGAAGGGACCTGGGAATGCCAACGGTCAAGGAAGAAATCAGCAGATACTCCGAGAAATACAAATCAAGAATAGCAACACACATAAACCGGCTAGCTGCGGAAACATACAAAATCATAAATATGGACAGAAGACTAAAAAGGAAGCACCCAGCAGACATAACCTAACAAATATAAAGGATATAACCTAACAAACACGAGGATGGTACCCCGCTGGGGGTAGCCACCAACATGCTAATTTAACCGTTAAAAAATTCCACCAAATGTCCAAATTGGACAAATTGTGAATTTTAATAAATAGAAAAAAAAAAAACCTTTCTAATCTCCAACGGTAAATAAAAGTGGAAACTAATTCCGAAATTCGAAGGAAATCGATGGGAATCAAATCGTAACAAGATAAAACTTCTTATCTAAAATAAAGCAGGTTTCAGCATCGTCTGTGACTCGTGTAATTAGGAAGGCTCGCCTGAACTTTTGGGCATTGGTTTGACGCGAAGCTTATACTGCATTAACCAGCGTCCCGATAGCGAAACTTTCTGGGACGTTTGACGGATGAGCCTCTGCCCGATTCGACTTTCCGCATTTTCCATTCCCCAGTGGTAATTAATTAAAGCGCAAAAGTGTTCGCGACGATCAAAGAGTCACCACCGATAAATCCGCACGGAAATACCGGCGGACCTCGTAGAAACCAAATGAGTTATGTATTTCCCAGTGACATTGATTCAAAATTCAAAATCATATCGTGATTATTCTGATCCCTGTGTATTTCATTTTTTTTTTTTTTTTCTGTCGATGGCACTGGTCAAAGATTCTTCTAGTTGCTACGAAAAGATTGGCGAATAATTTTATTGTATTCCTATGCTGGCTAAGTAAATAACGGATGTCGAATGTATAAATAATTGAGCGAACAAACAAAGAGGAAAACTTTCCTTTTATAAGAATATCGATTTGTATAAAAAAAATAGATTTTATTCTATTCAAGATTGTAATTTTTTATGATCATATCTAATTAATATAAATATATAAATCTATCTAAATAATATAAATAAACAAATATATAAATGATGTATGAATTAATATATAAATGGCGGGAAGACTGTACTTGGTTTTCTTAAAAAAAAAAAAAAAAAAAAAAAGAAAACAGAATTGTCTGTAATTACCGAGGAAGAGATTATGCCGATATCATTGCAATCTTTCAAAGAGACTTAAGAATTAAAACTTGTATACATCTGGACGAATGTTTTATTGTGAATAAATAAATAATTTACGTTGCCGACAACGTAATTGACTCGTTAAGCGGATCTCCTCTTAATTAAAAAGTTTCTTTCTGCGCGCAGTATGAAATTAATAAAGGCAAATTGATTTGTTTCCGACTTTACAAATACGAATATGATAATGAATTTAATATAAATGTAACGAGACATTAAATAAAACTAGGGCTGCAGTTCAAATAAATTATTAATAATCCGAAGGACGAGTTAGCGTACGTTAATTAATCCTTAAACTTTGCAATTAAGAGTTACCTTCGATGGAAAAATGAATATACAAAGCAAATCGTTATAAATCAAAATGTCATCAATCCACGTGACACGTTCGCTTGTTTCCCTCAATTAGCGAGCCAATTAGTCCCTCACGCTTGTCAATCAATAACTACACAAATAAAACATGAAAGTAGGTTGTTGAAAATTGAACGAATAATTGAAAAATGAATTATTATACTCGAAATATCATCAATTTCAGCACGTGTCTTTCTAGTGCAACTTACGAGAGGCTAAAATTTTGTTTAAAAAAAAGATTATAAATGTCTTTAAACTTATTCATATTGTAGTGTTCTTAACTCCTCCATTCTTTTTTTGATTCTTACACAATTTTTACGTAAGATATTGTTTAAAGAAAGTATTCAAAGATTTGGATATTCAAGACAGGATTGAGGTGATATGTGTTTGTCCGTGATAGTTGTTGTTGCTAGTCCTCGTCCGGAGTAATGTTGTTGTGTTAGGGGCTGTAGATGTCGCTGCTGGGGTACTGCTGATTTTTCTTCCTAATTTAGTTGCGTAGAAGAAAAATCAGACTCCGGTCGCCGGGATTCGAACCCGGGTTCCGAATATTCGTAACCTAAGGCGCTAACCACTGCTTTTTTTTTAATCTTTGTTTATGAATTCCAGGTTTTTTACATATCTTTTTTTTACATGATTTTTTTCCAGAATAAACGCTGAATTCTAATTGTGGGGTGGTACAGGCAAAAGTACCGATACGCGACGGTACGACGTAGCCATGCATTATTACATCTTTTTTTTTTTTTTTTTAAGATTATTATTGTAACTTAAATTTAAGCCGCTGTTGCGCTGTGCTTATGTACGATATTTTAATTCATGTCCTGAAAGTCTGGTCGCAAAAACAGGACAAAACTGCGCTGCCGTCGTTTGACATTAGTTAGTGTCGAGTTGTGGTATTTGACTTGTCGAATGTCGCCACAGGACAAACTTATAACTCTGACTCTCCAATTGTAGAGCAGATAAATCAACAATCGAGTTTTATTAAATAAAAATGTATAGATAAATACGAAAAGAAGAATTGTAGGAAAAATAAAATTAATGTTTTGAAAGTTAATGGAGAACAGAATTTTTGTAATAATGTAGAAAGATTCTTTAAATACGATAAATACGAAAGAATTGTGTTAAAGGCAGATATTTCTGAAAGCAAGCAGCAGATATGAAAGCTTATCGAATATCGATTCGCTGGGAATCACGCTCGATCCAGCTATTCTCGAACGCAATCTATAATAAATACCGGGCGCCATTGTCTCATTGCGCGTTAATTAAAACGCGGCTAATTGTAACGCTGCGCACGACCGCCAGCGACAACCCAGAGATTCTACTTCGGGTATTTAATCCGCGGATAAACACGCGGACACGTCGTATCAGAGGAATGTGTGTCACGCGTATGGCAAACATGATTCGAAGGAATCGCGGAATTACTTGCTGTTTCGCATGATTTCTTCATTTTCTGTCTGCGTAAAATTGTCACTGAAGCCGGCATGATGTTTATATCACCGTTACATTATAACTTGTAACTTGTGATTAGTAAAATTTCACTAATAACATGTAGAAAAAAAGAAACATTTTGCCATGCGAAGATTTATTTTCGAAAAAGTTGACTAACGAATGTTGACGAATCTCTACTAATTTTTGATAATTAGAACATATTGCGTGAAATAAATGAAAATACCTGCGTATAAACTGTTTTCATATGAAGCTTCGTTTACGGGAAAATTCACTTTGAATAATCGTATTTGTCTGACAGATGTTAACACTAGAACTATCACACCGGTCAAATTGACTGGTTTTACAATTTTATTTGAAAATTTCTACTTCATGTTATATTTTTTATCCACAATGATGTAATGACTTTCGCAACGACAACTAAAAAAATAATATAATGAATTTTATTTTCTTTTTTATGTATTCAAACTAAAAATAATTTTATATCAAGACTACTTATACCAATAGCAGTCAAAATTACTGGTATTTGTCAAAATGTAAAAGGGTCCTGCAATATGTTTATCGAACCCCAATTAACCAGTTTCCTCGTTTTGTACAACTTGCCACACGTTTTTCAAATTTTTACTGTGTATCATTCAATATGACGATATCAGTTATCAGGAAAATTCCGCATCGATCGCTAGGTCATTGGATGCTAACACTAAAAATACCACACCAGTGAAAATGACTGGTTCTACAATTTTATAAATGTGTCAACCCTCGTTTAGGGATCATGGTACCAGCTGGATTAATAATACCAAAAATGTATTACATAACATGGAATTCTTTCTATAAGAAAGTAATAAATCGAAAAATATAAAAATATTCTATTATTACGTATCTTTTGAAAACCAGTCATTTTGACTGGTGTGGTAAAAATAACTTCGTGTTAATTATTAGTAGTTCTAATGTTAATATTATAGTTAACATGTAGAATTTTTATTATCACGTTGGATAACGAAGAACACGTTGGTTAAAATAAACTAAAATTCTCCGCCTTAAAATCATCATCTACTTTGCCTATGAACAAATTATCTTCTCTGCCATAATTAAATATATTCCTTAAAGACATGATCTTCCTAACAAAACTTGTCCGTGTATGTAGGTTGCACGTTCTCAGTGGAAACCGGAAACGAGTAACGCTGAGCAGAGCAAAACGTAGCCAAGTCTGCGTATTAATTCCCTAGAACGCAGAAAGTGTACTTTAAGGGGGCGGGAAGAGGGGTGGTTTGGCACTTCAAACAACTTTGATCGAAAGGCCAACAAGATCGCCTTGCTTGCGTCAACATTTTCCCGATCCTCCTCTAACTTCCTTCCATTTCAAAAATCACTCTCTTCCCTCTACTCTTCCATTAAACACACGATCAAATGAAACAAATGAAATCAAAAGAAAAATATCCATAATTTGAAACACAAGCTCTTGGAAATATCGAAAATTAGACAAAAACATGGTCTCTCGTGCACTTGCATCCTCTGGTCCTATCAAGAAGAAATTTCATTCAAAAATCGTCCAGAGGTCTGCAATCTCTCCCACGAGATCAACCCATGCGAACAACTATACACAGATGCACAATACGATATAAGGGAAGCGAGCGTTGCAATGGACGTGCTTGCACGTTCGGCCTAAAAAGAGACGATCGCGGCAACCAACATAAAATTAAACGTAGCGTCCCAGAAGGGCGAACCGCTGCCTACGACAATGTTCGTGTGCAACGAGATTCCGAGTTCGATTGAATCCGACACAGAATAGCGTTTGAGCAGGTAAGATGGACAGAGGACTGGAGACAGGGGTGGGTAGATAACGAAAACCTAAGGATACTCCGGAGGATTCGCGCAGTTACAGCACCGTCGAGAGTGTTCTAGACGCTACCCCACCATTTCCTTTCCTTTAACCCTCTCTTCCTGTCTCCTTTTTCTTTTTATCTACTTTTCTTTCTCTTTTTATCGTTACATGCATATACAGGGTGTCGCAGCAAGCATGGTAGCAAGATAAGACGTGATGGTTATAGGTGAAAAAATAAGTGGAAGGAAATTTGTTCTCGAGGGACATCGTTGTGAAGAAAATCGATTTTAAAAATTTGTCAAGTACGCTTGACTTTGACTAATTCTGGATTGGAGCGAATATAATCGACGGCAGATTGCTGTACATGTAAAAGTCAGTGGAAAATGTAGAATAACGTTTTTTCGTACGACGCTTTCTTCCTGAGAAGCTTGAATCTGAACATTTTTCAAGAATGCTTGGATTTGGCTGATTCTGAATCAAATAGACGCGAATAATCGATAGGAGGTTGTTTCAGGGAAATGAAAATTAGTCGAAAGCGCAGGACAAAGTTTATTCATAAGGGCAACGAAAGTAGAAAATTTATGAAATACACACTGCAATTCTACATTCTTGTAAACGAGACGTTAAACGAGAAAATTTTATTCCACGTTTTCGATCTGTTTCCACAAGTAGAATAACCTGCTGCCGATGTTTTGCCGATATCCAGTCGGAAATCGGACAGGTTCAGGTAGACTCGACAAATCCTAAAACTCGATTTTACTCGAGAGCAAAGTATCGCGTGGAAGAATTTCATTGCATATTTTCAATCTATCTTGTCACGTAGAATCATCCCGTTTGTCCCTTGCACCACGACTACTGGAACACCCTGTATGTACGTATGTATACTGTATACTGTATACTATATACTGTATACTGTATACGTTTCGTCGTTTTTATTCGGGAATTCTGGCACGAGACTTTTCTAATCCTCGATGGGCGAAACGATCGCAAAAAGGGAAGCAGCCACGGCACCGATACTACGGAACGAACGCGCAACGGAACGTGATCGTAAAATGGAGGTCGGAAAAAAGCGACAAGAAGACAGCGGAGGAAAAAAATTGCGAGTCTCTTCTTCGACGTTCTGCTTGCTTAAAAGAGCGGCTTCTCGCGATTGGAGGGATTAACGGTACCTCTTAATGAATGGAAGGGAAATCTAGGATGATAGCGAAGAAGGGATGGGAATACAGTGGATGAGAGGGAGTTGTGAGCTTCAATTGGATGTTTACACGCCGGTTTGTGTCACTCAGATGGATTAACTTCTTGTTAAAAAATGATATAAATAATGATAAATTTAAAATACAGTATTTGTGACATCTTGCAGAAAGCCTGTAATAATTTTATAAAAATATATATGTCGGATTGAAGTCAGGATTAAGGAGATGGGCGTTTAATGAATTTTCATTAGAATTAGCCATTGTCGTGATACAACGAAGAGTTTATTAGCACAAGCTTATTAACCAGATTAAGCACTTGTAGCACTAGTGATAATGACCTTAGGTTCAAACGAATCCGCGGTCACGGGATGATAAACGTATGTTATCGCACAGTTCAAGTCTAACTCTTTGTTAACTAGACGTAAGGTATTCTCTGGTTGTAAGATGGTACTGTCACTCGTCAATGAGATCACACGAAAGAATGACTCTCCGTCTCGACGATGTCGTCGAGGAAAACTATATTGGGTGGGTCTAAGGATATGAGATCCTCGGATTCGTCAAAGAAAGCTTTCGTTCCAAAGGTGAGGGAAATTAGCGCTGTTGCTAATTGGTCGATCTCCATATCGGCGTTTTGAAAGAGATGCTGGCCGCCCTTAAGGGGGGGGGTTGTTGACGGGGGCATCGTTCGTGGAAGATAGGCTTCTCCTATCTTCCCGTAGTTGCAACAAGGACTGTTTGTCTAAATGAAGAACTTTGCTTGACTAAATCTTAAGATTTATTGCGGGTCCTCACGTTAGCTAAACATACTGCGGAGGTATATTGACATCTGGAGATCATCTTACCCGAAGGATAGGATCTGCGTGTGGCGAGCCACGGAACAGAAACCTTTGAAATATTTACTGCCACGTGTCGCTACGGCTATTTCTTTAAAGGAGAGGTATAGAGTTACTCTGTGCCTTTGTTAGATAAAACATTCATCCCTTTTGACCGCGGCTACGTTCGGCGACTGATTGTCGCCTCGAGCCCAAGCTCATGATCATAAATCTCGAACAATCGGAGCGACATTTGTTTATGCTAAGTTACAGAGTTACGGTATTCCCGCGAATCCAAGGAGGAGTTCTGGTGTTCTTTCATCTCCGACATATATATATATATATATATATATATATATATATATATATGTAGATCATTATATTTTTCTATATATATGTCGGAGATGAAAGAACACCGGAACCTTCCCTTTGGAACTTTGGGAAGATCCCTTAGTACTGCAATCCAGATTCCACCGTAGCCGTATTAAGAAATTGTTGTCATTTGATTTGACTGTACTTATTTGAGATTTATGATAGTGAGCTTGGGCTCGAGGCGACCACCAGTCGCCGAACGTAGCCGCGGTCAAGGGATGGACGTTTTGTCTAACAAAGGCATGAAATAATTCTATAGCTTTCCTTAAAAGAGATACTTGGGACGGGGCACGACGGTAAACGCTTCAATGGTTTCTGCCCCGTGGCTCGCCACACGCAAACTCTATTCTTCGAGTAAGACAATTACCAGATGTTGAAGCGTCTCCACAGCACATGTTCAGCTAGCCCGAGGACCCGCTATAAATCTTAAGATTTTTTTAACGAAAGTCCTTCAAACCGACAAATAGTCTTTGTTCCAACTACAGGAAACTTAAAGAAATCAATTTTTCTCACGAACGACGCTACCCGATGGCGACTTTCTCTTAAGGGCGGCTAGCACCCTTCCTCAACCACCAACATGGAAATTGACCAATTAACAGTAACTCCAATTTCCCTCACTTTCCGAATGAAGACTTTTCTCCACGAATCCGATGACCTCGTGCCCTTAGACACACCCATCATAGTTTTCCTCGACAGCGTCACCGTGATGGAGAGACACTCTCCCGTACGATCTCTAAGGCGATTCAAGTAACTCTCAGATACGTAGTGATTGCCCCATGCATTAACATTGAGTACAACTTAGACGCTGAAGAAAAGTAGAGCTCGTCATCCCATTGACCGCGGATTCGTTAGTGAACCTAGGATCATTGTCATTAGCTTCTCGAGTATCTAATTATCGCGATTACTTGTCCAATAAAGCCACGAAAAAAATAAGGAAGCCAATAATACCCGTCCCGGCAATCAGAAAAGCAGATAACACATGGGCAAGAAGCAACGAAGAACAAGCTGAAGAATTCTCCAACCACCTCTACAACACATTCACACCACACATTACCAACAACAGCAACCTCAAAAGTCATACGGAGGAGGATCCACAAACCACTGCTACCACAGCCGACAAGGAATACACCATACCTAAAACATCGGCACAAGAAATTAGAAACATAATTGATAAAACAAAAAACAACAAAGCGCCAGGAATCGACCTAATTAATGGTAAAATTTTAAAAAACCTTCCGCCAAAAGCAATAAGACTAATAACAGTAATATTCAACGCAATTCTAAGAATTCAATACTTCCCCAAACCATGGAAATTAGCACAGATCAAAATGTTACATAAACCAGGCAAAGACCCGCACCAAACTGCATCTTACAGACCAATATCACTGCTTCCAGTATTTTCCAAAATACTGGAAAAGATAATATACGACCGCATAAAACCAATAATAGAGACAAAAAAACTAATACCGGATCACCAATTTGGTTTCAGAAACAAACACTCCACGATAGAGCAAATGCACAGGCTTATAAACGAAATAATAGTAGCACTAGAAAACAAGGAATACTGCACAGCCCTCTTCATAGACATAGAGAAAGCATTCGATAAAATTAACCATGAAAGTCTACTACAAACAATTAGGAAACAATTCCCGGAGCAAATACACCACTTAATAAAATCCTACCTAAGCTGCAGAACCTTCGTAATAAAAATCAAGGACACACATTCTCAAGTTAAAGACATCAAGGCCGGGGTACCACAAGGAAGCGTCCTAGGCCCAATACTATACACATTATACACGGCGAACATACCAACAAATACCAACAGCACAGTATTGACATTCGCGGACGACACAGCTATACTAGCCAGGCATACTAACCCAGAAACGGCAGTCAAAATACTACAAGAACACATCGTAAAAATAGAAAATTGGCTACAAGAAAAACAAATAAAAGCAAACCCCAATAAATGCAACCACATTACATTCACGCTACTGAAAAAGACACCACCAAACATCCTATTGAACGGCACGCATATAACGCAAACAAAGCATGTCAAATACCTAGGACTCCACTTAGATCAAAAACTCACCTGGAAACTACACATCAAATCAATAGTAGAAAAAATACAGAAAACAAGAAGACAAATGCATTGGCTAACAAGCCGAAAATCCAAACTAAGCACAGAAAACAAGTTAAAAATATATAAAACGATCATAAAACCAATCTGGACGTACGGAATACCACTATGGGGGACGGCAGCAATGAGCCATATAAACAAAATAGAGGTAATACAGGCTAAAATCCTCAGGACAATAGTAAACGGACCTTGGTACGTCAGAAACGAAGATATACGAAGGGACCTGGGAATGCCAACGGTCAAGGAAGAAATCAACAGATACTCCGAGAAATACAAATTAAGAATAGCAACACACATAAACCGGCTAGCTGCGGAAACATACAAAATCACAAATATGGACAGAAGACTAAAAAGGAAGTGAATAGTTGGTGTTCTCGTGTGTGGAAAGTGTCCCTATGAACTTTGCGAATTCGTTATCGTTGTGCTCCTTTATTTTGTTTTTTATTTCCTTTGCAAGTTTGTTTAAGTGTTTTTTGTTTTCTCGGGTTCTGTATTTTTGCCATTTTGCTTTTGCTTTTCTTTTTTCTTTGATTTTGTCGAGTATTTCTTGCGGGATTGTTATTGTTTGTCTGCTGGTTGGTTCGGGAGTAGTGGTTGTCCTTGCTGCTTCCTGAATAGTTGCTGTCAATGTTGCTACTGCCTGTTCTATGTGTTCAGGAGTTTTTAACGGGATGTTGCAGTTTATTTTGTTTTCTATTATTTCTTTGAAAGTTTGCCATTTGGTGGTTTTATTGCATAGTGTTTCTGGTTTGCTATAGTGAATTGGTTTGTTTCTGTATTCAATTATTATGGGTGTATGATCGGAGCTGAGCTCGAGGTTGGGTGTTATTTTTAGTTTATTTGTGTTTAGTCCCCTTGTAACTGCAAAGTCCAGAAGATCTGGTTTTTTGTTCAGGTCAGTCGGCCAATGTGTCGGTGTTCCTGTGGATATTATATTGAGGTTATTATTTCTAATGTATTTTTCCAGTGTTCTACCTCGAGGTGTAATGTTTCTTGACTCCCAAAGCGTGTGCTTTGAGTTGCAGTCTCCCGCTGCGATGTACTTGTACCCTAGGTCCTGGAAGTATCCTTCCCACATTTGTGTTGTTATTTTGTGTCGCGGAGGCACATATACTGCTGACAACTGGAAGTAGTTGCTGCTAGTTTGAACTGTAACAGTGGTTGCTTGTAAATATTCTTTGTTAACTTGGCTGTGTAGATAATGTTTGATATCGTTTCTGACTATCACTGCTGTCCCTCCGTGAGCTTTTCCTGAGGGGTGTTTGGTATCATATATGGTGTAGTATGGTATTTTCAAGTAGCTTTTTGTAGTGAAGTGTGTTTCTGAGACAAGTAGTATGTCTATATTGTTATTGTATATGAATGTTTTAATTTCGAGGGCTCGTTGTTGCAGGCCGTTTGAGTTCCAGGCTGCTATTTTTAGAGTGTCCGTTTTTATTTTTTGCTTAGCACGTTTGTAATTAGTTGTAGCATGACTGTGTTTTGTTGGGTTTGCTGTTTTAGTACTGCGTTTTGTTCGCTTATCATTCTGGTTAGCATTTCGGTGTTCTTTATGGATTGTTTGAGCAGTTCTTTGATTTCTGCAGTGTCATTGTTACTATTGCTGTGATATTGGTTGTGTGTATGTGTTGATTGGCTGCTTATTGGAGCATAACTTAGACCACCAATGGTGTTGGTGCTGATAGGTTTGGTGTTTGTTGCTTGCTCTGTACTTGGAATTATTTCAGGATTTGTACTGTCCTGTTGGGCTTGTGTGTTAGTGATTGTTCTGCTTCGTAGGGGCGGGAACAGTTTACGTTGTAATTGTTTTCTTACTTCACATCCTTTATAGCTGGCTGGGTGGTTTCCGTTACAGTTGTAGCATTTAACCTCCTCAATTTTTCCCGTGGATGGGCAGTGTGTCGTGAGATGATTTTTTGCGCATTTAACGCATGCCGGGGTTCTATTACAGTAGTTTTTGGTGTGTCCGTATTGTTGGCACCTTATGCATTGTGGGATTTCTTTTTTATGTCTGGGTGGCTCCACTTTTACTATTGTGTTTAGTGATTTTTCTATATCGTATATTTCTTTATTGTTGTTTTTAGGTTCTAGTTCAACTAGGAATAGCGGTAATGGTTGTTTGGTATCGTATTTGTTTATGTTATTTATTGACCTTACCTGGTGTCCGATTTTTGCCAGTTCTTCACTTATTTTTCCAGTATTTGTTTTTGGGTGTAGTCCCCTGATTACTGCTTTGTAGCTTTTGTCGGTTTTGAGCTGAAAAGTGTGATATGCTGCATTTTTTCCTTTAGTGATCTTGTAATTTTTCTGAATGTTTCTGGGGTGTTGGTTTGCACTTTCACCTGGTCTATTTTTATCTGTTTGATGATATAGTTGTCTTTCCCTGCAATGTTGTTTAGTAGTTCGATGAGGGGGTCAATTATTTTTGCGTCTACGTATATCGGTGGGAGTTTGGGAGTACGGTTTGTCGGACTTTCCGTTGGGTCCGTTGCTGCCTCTTCTGGCAGTGCGCTGAATGGATTGTGCAGCTTGATATCTTGTAGCCATTGTTTTTTTTTTCATATGTATCAATTTTCCTCGCGCTTGCGAGCGGGGTTACCTTCCGTTTTTTGCTGGAGGTTGCCACCGTCCAGCTTTCTTCCTGGTGTATTGGTATGTTTTGCTCCCCGTCGGATTGTGTTGTTTCCATAATATCATCATTTTTCTCTACATATGTAGAGTCTGTAGCTTTATTTATGAAAAATGTTTCACCGGAGTTAATTATTTTTATTGGTGGAATCTGCATGATTCCACGTTTTGTCTATTTTTGGCGTTAACTTTGTCCCTTTCTCTTCTCTCTTGCCGCACTTTCACTGGAGCACTGTTTCGCACGTCCGTTTAGGTCGTCTGCCCAGGCGGAACTCGAGTGCCCTGTGAAGTTCACAAAACTACACGTGACGCCCATCTGTCGAAAGCGAATCCAACAAACCTAGCTAAGTGTTCACACAGCCTCTCAACTAGTTTTTTCATATTGAATTAACTAGCTCGATAATGGCCCAAACATCCCAAACAGGCTCTCCGGAGCTAAGTTATAACACCGCCGTTCTTCCTCCCCCATGGCAAAGGGGCAATACATCTCTCTTTGCAAACGACCAGCACACGAAAAAACGCAAGCTGGAAACAATCAAGACAAATGTGAACAAGAGTCAAACTAAACCACCAGCTAGCCAAGTGACCACCTACAACAGGTTTTCAATACTTGAGACTACAGAAGACTCCATGAACACAACCGAAACGGTAAATAAACTACATACCCAAAGAATTCCCCCTCCCCCGCCAATATTCATTGACGATGTCATCGACATTCAAACAATGATAAAGTCCATCGAGAAAGATATCAGCAAAGAGGACTACAAGTTAAAAATTAATAATAACCACGTAAAAATTCTGCCGACCAACCCAGACGCCTATAGAAAATTAACTAAGTTGCTAAAAACCTTGAATGCAAACTTCCACACATACTAGCTCAAGCAAGAAAGACCTTTTCATGTGGTTCTACGCAATATCCACCACTCAGTCGATCTAGACGAACTAAAGTTCTAAAGCTTGGCCACAAGGTAACCAACGTCAGTAACATAAGACATAGAATCACAAAAATCCACTATCGCTATTTTTCATAGATATAAAACAAAAAGAAAATAACAAAGAAATCTACAACGTCAACCGGCTGATAAACTCCATAGTTAAGATCGAACCACCTCTTGTAAAGAAAGAGATAGTACAATGCAAAAGGTGTCAAAGGTACGGCCACACGCAGAAATACTGCAACCACAATTTCCGGTGCGTAAAATGTGCAGGTAGTCACCCTACTGACCAATGCACTAAATCCCCAGAAACCCCCGCTAAGTGCATCCACTGTCAAGGAGAGCATCCTGCGAACTACAAAGGATGCTCAGCCTATAAAACACTACATAATATTAAGTATCCAAAACTGAGACACAAGGAGATAACCAAACAAGAACCTAGACCCCAACAATTGACCACACCATCAATATCCTATGCCCAGGCAGCACAAGGAAATATAAATAATACGAAAACCTACAATGGCCACTCAGAAACTAGTGTTCCCACCTCACAAAACACTGACAACTTCACCAGACACGAAAAACTAATAGAGAAACAAACAGAGCAAATTAAAAACTTGTTGTCACTACTCACACTCTTCATGGACAAATTAATACGCAGAAGCAAAATAAAACCAATGCGTATAGCTCTGTGAAACGCCAACGGTCTAACTCAGCACAAATTTGATCTAGAACTATTCTTAAAACAACAGCAAATCGACGTAATGCTCATATCTGAAACCCACTTCACCGATAAAAACTACCTCAAAATACACGGCTACAACTTCTACCACACCCAACACCCCAGTGGAAAGGCACACGGCGGCACCGGAATCATCATTAAATCCAGCATTAAGCATTACGAGCTTCCATCATTCCAGAAAGACTTACCTTCAAGCCACAAGCGTAGCAATAGAAGACCGCCATGGTACAATCATCACCTCAGCAGTATACTGCCCTCCCAGACACTCGATTGCTAAAGAGAACTTCGACAGCCTCTTTGACGCCCTAGGCAATAGATTCATAGCTGGAGGAGACTATAACGCCAAACATACCCAATGGGGCAGCAGACTTGTCACAGCAAGAGACGAAAACCTCCTGAAGAGCATAACCACCAACAATCTCAACTACCTCACCACATATGAACCCACATACTGGCTCACTGACACTAACAAAATCCCCGATTTACTCGACTTCTTCATAACCAAAAATATCTCGCCCAGATATGTCCAAATCAACTCCTCGACTGAACTCTCTTCCGACCACTCCCCCGTAATAGCAACAGTCGGTTCAGCAATAATCGAGAACCCACCTAATGGCCTCATTCACTACCAACTCACCAACTGGCAGCTCTTTAGAGAAGTCTTTAATCGCTCAACCTCTGCCTCAATCTCACTAAAAACAAAGGAAGATATCGAAACTGCCACAGAATACATAAACACGAGCATAATAAACGCTATCCGCTCCTCAACACCTGCTAAGACTTCTATCAGTAAGCACGAATATCCCCATTACATATTAAACAAAATCACAGAAAAACGAAGACTAAGAAACCCATAGAACACCGGACGACAAACGCAAGCTAAACAACGCAACCAGGAAGTTAACCAAAATCATTAAAAAATACAAAAATGACTGTTTCCAAAAGTACCTCGTCAATTTGTCCCCCTCTGCCGACTCCAACTACTCACTATGGACGGCTTCCAGGAAACTCACGCGTCCCCCGCAAATAATCCCACCAATTCACTGTCCGCAAGGCGGATGGGCACGAAGCCCTATAGAAAAAGCCAACCTGTTCGCCAACTACCTATCCAACGTTTTTAAACCTCGTTCCTCCAATACTGCTCCGGAAATAACAGAATACCTGCATTCTCCCTTCCAAATGTCTCTCCCCATTAAACCTTTCACTCCTCTAGAGGTTACTGAATTAATCCATCGTCTGAACCCCAGGAAAGCACCGGGACATGATCAAATAAGTAATAAAGCAATTAAGGAACTACCCGTAAAAGGGATTGCACTCATTTCTTCAATCTTCAATGCAATTCTTCGCCTTGAATACTATCCCAAAACCTGGAAAACGTAACAAATTACGCCCATCCCTAAACCCGGAAAGCCAATACACGAAACTAGCTCCTATCGTCCAATTAGTCTTCTACCCACTTTGTCAAAACTATTCGAAAAGTTGCTAACGAATCGACTCCTTCCACTCCTAGAGGATCTGAAAACCCTGCCAGATCATCAATTCGGTTTTCGGAAGCAGCATTCCACAATAGAGCAAATCCACCGAATAACACACAATATCAGCCAAACCCTCGAAAAGAAAAAATACTGCTCAGCGGTATTCCTTGATATCCAACAGGCATTCGACAAAGTATGGCATGAAGGGCTACTTTACAAACTTGAAAAAGTCCTACCACACACTTACTACTCCATCCTAAAGTCCTACCTAACCAAAAGGCAATTCATGGTTAAATACGTAAACGCCATTGCCACAACTTTCCCAATAGAAGCGGACATACCCCAAGGCAGTGTCCTCGTACCCCTTCTGTTCTCCATCTACACTGCCGACTTACCAATATCGACAGAAATAACCATAGCAACATTTGTCGACGACACAGCGCTATTAGCGTCCCACGCCAACCCGATAATAGTCTCATCCACTCTCCAGCGAGGTCTCGACTCAATGGAAAAGTGGTTCCATAAATGGGGCTTCGAAATTAATGAAAAAAAATCCACACATGTAAGCTTCACGCTGCAAAAACAAACCTGCCCATAGGTCTCCATTAACAATATAACAGTCCCTAACAAGGACACAGTCAGATACCTGGGTATAACTCTGGGCAGGAGATTAACCTGGAAACAACATATGGTAGACAAATCTAAACAACTCAGGGACAAACTCAAAAAATTGTATTGGTTCATTGGCCGTCGCTCCAACCTAAGCACGCAGAACAAAATTACGCTCTATAAGACCGTAATAAAACCTGTCTGGACCTACGGAATCCAACTATGGGGAACAGCAAATAATTCCAACATTGAAATACTCCAACGCTTCCAATCGAAAACGCTAAGATCCCTAATAAATGCACCCTGGTATGTTACAAACGAAACAATCCACCGCGACCTCAAGATACCTACAGTCAAAGATGAAATACACAAGTCCAAAAGCAGATATAACACAAGAGTCAACAACCACCACAACCCATTAGTCACCCAACTACTAGACACGACGGACCAGATCCGCAAAAGAAAATACCCTCTAGATTAAATCCTTAGATTCTACTAGAACCAACAATATAAAACTATTATAAGCCATGTCATTGTATCACGCCAAATGAAGTTACTGAAAATTCTCAACGAGAATTGATTATAAATATTTTAATAAATAAAAAAAAAAAACAAAAAAAGAAACTCTCATAAGTCTATTATTCATGCGCCACAAAGAATCATCGTCGCAAGCCCCAGTAGAGATCGAAACCGTCATAATCACTGTACGCTAAACACTGTAATCACTCCATTAAAATCATTTGCTTGAATCAGCCTCATAATTCATACGCCGTTTCTACTGATAATCCATAAACTGATTCTACTGATAAACTGATAATACAGATCCGCTCGAATTCGGCCGAACTCACCCCAACTATCGCGCTCGTTTTATATACCTCGTGCCGATATTCGAAAACGTGGACCGAACCGTTTCCACTTCCTGGATAGACCGTTTAGAGGGCGGACGCAAATTAACTGGAGGCCAGATTCACTTTCTCCGGGTGGCTAGGGCCGTTCTCTACGCTCGTTTCGAAACAGCTTAATGCCCTGCCCGGTAAACCGCTGTCTCGTAACTTGATTCGATCCTAATACCGCGCCAGGATCCGCGTGTCACTCGACCAACCACCAATGGCCCGAACTGTGTATACACGCGTATCTTGAGCCTCTTCGTCTTGTAGAGGGGTTGCTTCGATCGAACAACATTTATTGGCGTATCGCGTTACGCCGATAACCGTCGCTCCGCCGTGTTACGCAACGATCTCCTAATGGAAAGCTTGCAGGATACTCGGAGACACTTGTGGAATTTCCCAGGATGAGCATCTCTAAAATAATTGTACATCTATTCGTTTCAAAGCATCGTTTAGGGATAAATTAGGTAAAATTCTGAAGAGTTTTATTATTACAGTAGAGTGGAGATTTTTATGCATTTTTATATCTTTTACGAACATACGTGAAGAAACGGAGATACAAACGAACGACCTGGCTGATTCTAATTATGAAATATGTGTTAAGGTCAACGTTTTGAACAATTGGTATCTATACGCGTTACTTATCATAGTTCGCCGTTTAGTTTGCCAGATATTCGCGATAGTTTTCACTTTGATAATGGCTACGATTTTGATATTTTATTTCGAATATTTGACGTATTTTTGCATTTTAGTACGTGCACTGTGTGAAATTTTGCGCGCTTGAAAATTTCCTACAAATAGAGAAAAATCCACAGTCGAGTTGAGTAGACGGCAGATTTCTATGCATTCATTGGAAATTTGAAAGTACAAAATTGCACAGAATTGTAGAGTGTACTTAGTATGAACAAGTATATAAAATATTCCAAGTATAGCGCTTTCCACGATTCTTGGTAGGCAAAACAATTCTCTACGAAGCTTCTAATTATATTCACAAAAATATGAAATTATCGAGGGATCTAGGAATTATTATACAGTCCAGAAGCACGTACCAAAAAAATAAAAATTCACGCCTACCTTGCAATTAAAAAATCGCCTATATCTTCAACTTCTTTTTTCCATGTTAATCCTATTACAATCCTCGAATTTTCATATTTCAATTTTGCACTCGCTTTAGCAAACGAACTAAATCGATGCTATTTTAATTTTGTCATAAAATTGATACAAGGAATTATGCATACCAGTAATACCTTTTTTTCTTCAAATCGAAGGTGTATTCCTTGACGTCAGAGAAATGTAATTGGACCGAGAATGACAGAAAGAACGTAGCAGAATTAATTCATTAAAAAAGAAGCACCGTTCCGTATCTAATTCTTACACTTAATCAAGTTACATTACGAAGTAGAACTATTCTAACGTAGAATCTAATTTACCTAGCCAAAAAACCAGCCCAAATTATCTTACGATCTCAAAACGTATTAAACCGCCCCGTTCCATCCTTTTCCTCTCTTCCATTCCCGTTCTTGCAGCTGCTCGTCTACACGGAGGGTAGATTCGGGGCGATGGTGTAACAGTTATCGTTTGGCAGAGGTGCCAACCACATCATGCGCCACTTTGACGCGACGTTTAGGTGTACGTGCAAGCCTAATGGCACACCTTGCCTCGAAACAGAGACGGCAGAAGAGAATCTACATATCGGTCGCGGGTTGCGGTCGTTGCACGGCTCGCTGTTTTGGAAAACGCGCGAATAATCCTCGCCGGTCCTTTGCATATCGCGACGAACCCGTCGAAAACATCTCGCGATTCTCCGTTTGCAAACTGCCGCTAGAAGCATCGCTAATATCGCGGAAAATTCAACCGACGTTACACACTCACCGCTTTCCACCTTTTTCATACGAATTAGTTGAACGAATTGCGGCCAACTCTCCGCCGAGGATTTCGCGCTACACACTCATCGAGAGGGTTAATACGAGTTCCTTTAGGGGTTGTTGAATTACAAAGCTTGTTAGTCGAAGCTGGTTAATTTGGAACTCTAAAGGATAAAAATAGGAAAAGGGTGGTTTATGAGCTTGTTGGTGATTGTATGGTGGCTTGGATTAGGTTTGGTAGTGGAAAAAGGTTGCTACGAGTTGTAAGATTTAGATGGTCTACTGATATCTTTTAGTTCGCACCGGTTACCTTTAGGTCGATTTATGTGAAATATGTGGAGATTTGTTACGTGGGGAAATTGTCATTTTTGTAGATTTTTTTGAAACGTCGTGTATTTGATTTTTTACAAATAATTGCAACTTTTACATTATAATATAGTGAAGCAACAAATTTATATAAACATAGATCGTGTAAGACTTTATTAAATATACGAAATAGATGAACAGGGATACTTTGTAATACGCTATCATACTATCGTATAATTTCCATTCTAGCATGGTCTCCTATTTCATTTCTATGTGTACACAACTAAAAAGGGAAACTATTTCAAACAAATATTGATATATGTAGCGAGCTTGGATTTCTTCGTTCGGATGAACCAAAAAGTGACAATGAACACAAAGTAATGAATTGCAATGGAAAGTTTCTAAAATGAAATAAAATAAAAAGACGAAAGGGACGATGTAGTTTTACGAAATGAATTTATATTTATAAATAAATGTAACATATACTACTGAATATAATTGTTAAGGGTAAATGGTAAATACTTTCTAGCATAGAAATGAGCAAAATTCGTGACGTGTAGATCATTAAATTAATCGTATAATCGAATCGCAAATTTCATCGTGGAAAATTGAGCCGAAGAAAACGGAATTCGTTTAGGATGAGTGTCGAACGTCGGCATAAGAGACACGCGAATAGAACGTTGAGGTCGTTTGCACGACAAAACGGGAGCAATGAACGATGAACGCGGTTGATTTCGGAAAAGAGGGTGGGTTAGGTTACCGTTTCTGTTGCCGCGTTTGGTTTACGACTTCGTGACCCAGTGGACGATCTAAAAAGCGACGTTGGACGTGGCGGGACACGCGAGGGATGCATTTCCAACGGCAAGCAGGAGAAACACGCGTGCCTGACACAAATCGGAACCGAACAACGATAGCTGCTTGAGAAACTGCGACGGACACCGCCGACGCGCGGTGATTAATCGTCGTGAAACGGACACGAACGACGAACACAGATGCCCGAATATCCTGCTATAAACGCGAATCTCTCCATAGGAACGGACATCCAACTGTTCGCACACAACGTCTGCGATTTCCACGCTGGAATATAGAGAATGGCCTGTTTGGCCAAACTGGCTTAAATATTCGGTTGGTGCGCATGAAATGTCGTTTCAATTTGATGGATTAATCCTATCTGTTAAGCCCTATCTGCTAAATCTTGTCCTATCGTTGATGTTTAATGAATTACATTAGCGAGAATGTATTATGTTAGTCCATTTTTTAACACGTTTGATGGCACAGAGTGGACTGTAGTTGGCCATAAATCGTGTTTCGTTATTCGTAATTTTTGTACGTATTTAGTGGTGCAATATTATTTTAGTAATAAACAGTATGTGATTGAGGATTATTAATAATTGTAATATAAAATTTGAGCCAGTACGAACGAAAATACGACCTTTATCATCCCTGCTGCGTGTATCCTACAAAAAACTGTTATTCCAACTATCGGATGCCGAAAAATACATGTGCAAAATATCTATGAAATATTACGAAACGGTCGCTTAGACCGCCCCAATAGTTCCACCTCTAGCAAATACTTGACCGATTTTGTTAAAACTGCGAACATATAACCAGCGCGAAAAAATATCAAAATCTTATTAGAAACAGTAGACGTCCTAAAACTTTGAAACAATAACAGTAATATGCAACGCCAAGATATCGCTATCGGAAGATCTTTCCCTCTAATTACCTCAACCCTTTCCGGATCTCTTATCGATCCTTTCAAGATACAAGCCACTCCTCAAATCGCACTTATCTAACCCGCGAATTTCCGCAATACGAAAAGCCTGTGCAAATTTCTATTCTATTTTTCAGAATCGAATCTTATTTCCGCTTTGCAGCTGCTTGCTTGCTTGCGAAACCTGGAAACCTACCATCGAGAAGAGGCATTCGACATGGCCGCTAATCCGCAAAGTGCAGTTATAGTAATCACCCCGTGAAATTGCTCTGGCGTGCCGCGAGAAGAAGCAAAAGCCGCGAAGAAAAGTCGCGATGGAAAGGGCGCACAAAAAGGGAAACGGGAAAGGAGAAGTGGAAGGAAAGGTGGAGGACAGACGTGTCGTATCTGTCGTGAAGGCCGGTCGTTGCTCGCGAGGGTGCGCAGTCCCTGTTACGAGGCGTCGTTCCCAGGCGGATATGTCGGCCGTAGTCGTTCCAGAATAATATTTTTTGGCTCTGTTCCCGCGATTCCTCTCGGGCCACGTGCCTGCAAACGTTTCGCTGCCTCTCTACATCGGTCAGGCGAATTTCCACGGTCTAAGTAGGCCTTACGAGACGAGGCCTCTTATATTACCGCGGACTACGTGTAATAGCTAGACATTAAGTTGGCTATTCGGTGGTCGCGTTTGCGAATGCTTGCAAACGCTCGCCAACGTTCATTTGATTCGGCGAAGACGCCACTTTGTGGCGAGTAAAATTTCACAGCGATCGTCGATTATCGCGAATTATTTATTGGCGGATATTTTAGTATTTACGTAAATGTAAATTGAGACTCTTTGGATGCGGTTTGTTTGGAACAGTTTGGTCGTGAAAGACGTAAAGCGCGCGAGAGATAATAAGATTGTAATAAAAAGGTCAAGTAATTAAAACTGTCGTATTTCGATAATATTTATCGAAATGTAATATCGGAGATACAGCAGGAATAACGTAAGCTACGTGATACATGTACAAGCATTTTCTGAACAAAATTGGATTGTTTATAGCTTGGAAGATAGAATATAGGAAGGATGAATTTGTAGAAAATGGAGAGTAGTCTATTTATTATTTTCCGTGTAATACGATATTTTATGCATTTGAGAATATCTTTTTATCCTCATTGTCCCTCTGCTTGTTATATCGCAATACAGTTTAATTAACGGATATTCTCGATTTTATTTGAATAATAAATACACATTGCCATCTGCTTGTTACAAAAATGTAGAAAATTTTATCCATTTTTGCATCTGTGTATTATAATGTTGAGGTTATTAGATGTATAAAGAGAGAAAACGCGTGGATAAAGTGTAAGGTACAAAATATACATATTTGATTTAATAGAGAAGTGTAATAATAAGTAGGAATACAATTTGAGCTGATCCAGATCCACACGCTAGCAGTGTTACCTTATAACTGAAAACCCCGAAGCCAACGTCGCCTGTCTACTGTTTATGGTCTGCCTTCATGCGATTCTTTTGTATATATGCTGTCGATGGCTTCAACGCTTGAGAAAACTAAAAAGACCAGATGTGGAGTTTTCGTAGAAATGGTGACCACTTCAACATATAACATTCGTACGTTCGTGCGTTTATTATGAAACGTAGAGATAAATTAAAATACCCTCATCGTTCACGATAAATTCCATCGTGTCCCCGCTAATTACAAATCGCGACACGATGCATCGATTTGTTAATTTAAAAAAAAAACACACATCTATAAGAATCGAACTTGCAATTAGGAATATTTATGAGTAACAGAAATTGCCCGAGGATTTACACGAATATATCTCGCCTACTGTGATGAACGATGGCAGCGAACTGGTGAACAGCGTTTTTTCACTGTTAAACGAATCACGGATCGTGCATTTGAATTGCAAATGGTCATAAAGTTCACGTTTTATGGCGATAGCGCGGAATACCAGGTGGAAGTCACAGAACTGGTCTATTATGCAGTCATTATCGCATTAACAAAGTTCGAAAAAATAGCGACAAACGAGGATCCTGAAGAATCTGAAATTTGCTTACTCTCTTATTTCACCCGTTTAATTATCTTCGATGAATTATTAACTTTCTTTGCTCCCCTCTATAATCTTCGAGTACTTGTTTCTCCTTAGACGTGCAATTGTCTAAATAATACTTTAAAATTAACGATCGTTTATTTGTTCAATAATACCTCTCTACCCTTGCGTTTCGATATAATGATTTATAGTTTGGACAAAAATGGCCAGTGTGTTGGCACAAGTACCATTAAACCTATATCAGACGATATAATTAATTTTTGTTTCATAATATCTGAATTTTCGATTACGTTAGATTTTACCAACACCTAACTATCGACTTATTTCGATTGTAATAACAACGAACCTGTCGATGCATAATCAAAAGGAAAGAAAGAAAAATTCCACTACGTTTCTTTCATTCTACAGCAGACTTATAGATAGTACCATTTTCCTTGTAGGATATTCTATTTTTCGATGGTTTCAAATTTTGCCAAGAGTTAACCAGCCATTAGCTTCCATTCGTTACGCCACCAAAACCAACTGTCCACGTGTTGGTTAGATATTATTTTTTTGCCGCAGGCTAAGCGAGATAATAGTGAGCAGCGAAGCGAACGAAAGCATAACTCTGTCCGATAAAAAGCTTTTATTACAGGCAATTAGGATAAGCTTGCCCTCCTCTGCCCCCTACTGCTTCTACGCATACTTTTTACGCCCTTTTCCCTTCTCTTTCTCTGCGTCTCACGTTCGATACACATGCGACGAAAGGCTTCCTAATTCTGTTCAAACTTTGCGTGCAACGCTTGCACGCTCTCTTCTCTTTCCTGATGTATATTTACCTTGGAATACGATAAACTGGAATTCCTAGAAACTGCTTAAATATCGCCAGTGGACTTACGAACGAAAAATCATTTCTTATTTCACGAACGATTATGGCGCCATTTTTCTACGCGTTTTGAATTATCCCAAATCATAATAATACGCCTTTAATTTCAACGGAATTAGACACATTGATAACGTGAGGATCAAACAAGTTTTTACGACTGGTTCATAGAAACCAATTGTTGTTGCTTCAACAATTGTTCAAGTAACAATGTATAATATTTTATTAAATATAGAATTTATATTTAACTGAATAAATTGAATGCATAATATATTATATGCATAATATTAATGCATACCGCTGTATATTCTCTTATACACCTCAAACAAAAATGTATTTCTTTTATTGCACGTTCGTTCGTTCAATACACACGCGATGCGCTCGTCTCGTGACATTTTCCTTGTGTCTTCCCCTCTTTCGTTCCTCGCTCGTACAATACACATGTACACGCGTCTATTTTCTAACAGTCGCCAACCTGTGTGCTTACTTTATTTACCTATTCTTTATCTCCTACGTGATTACTATATCACGTACACATTCAGAAAACATGATTATTTCGAATACGCCTGTCGTCCTTCTAAGAAACCTACGAAAAGAATGGATAGCCATCTGTTGCGAACTAACAGGCACCCAAAGGATACGAGTGCAACCACAAAACGAAAAGCTGCTTGAAGAAATCAATATATTCGATGTAGACTCCAAATGAAAAAAGAACTAAACTATTTACAAAAATATCAGGAAAAATAATTATTGGATTGTCAACAAACTGAAAAATTCCACCAACGTATCCATCTTTGACTTGGTAGCGTTTAGAGCGATCGTTCGCCATTCGCCACGTTGCAAGATGACGATGATAGCAGAATCTGGCAGGAATCTCGGGGCGCGAGAAGAGTTCTCGCATCGGCGAACGACTGACGGTCGTTACGTGTGACACGGAGCTTAACTCGCCGGCATAACTTAGCGGGCTTTAACAACAGCCGGCGGCCACGCAGTCGGATCTAATAAAAGTTGGTCAGCGTGAAACCGCGGCTTTAACGAGACAGACAGACACCGAGGGTTGGAAAAAGAGGATCGAAGGGCCACAAAACGGAAACAGAGAGTACGTAAGTTAGAGCGAGAAAGAGAGAGACAGAGGAAGAGAGATCCTCTGGTGCAGGCGGCGGCAGAAGGTCGCTGGTTCCAGCTTATTAAAAGTGAAACGGCCTTAATAAACAAGCTTGCAAAAGGTCCGGCTGGCCAAAGAGAGGGGCGAGTTTCCGGGTTAGGCCGAAACGAGTGCGAAAAGCACTCGATACCAACGACGATTACGCTGTCGGCCTCGTATACGCCGACTATGGACCACCCTTTTTCCACTCTCTTCAAAATCAGCCAGGGAGAGCAAATGGCAATGATCGTTTAGCTGCCGCCTTTATGACGCGTCCTGAGATTTGTTTATCCTCGGTTGTGCCTTTTGCCGGGCGATTTAACGGGCCTCGATTACGCGATCGCGTAATTGTAAATGGACAATGGTGTTCGTAGCGCACGAGCCTTCTTCCTAAATTTCTGACTATTCGAGGAAATAGAGAGGTGACGGACTTGTCGAACTGTAGATCCAGCAATAAGACAATGTTTGCCGGTTTTGGATGACAAAGAAGCTGATGCAAGCAGCATGGAACGTAAATACGTAACGCATTGGTTCGTTGTTTTGTAATGTAAAGTATAAGGTAAGTTGACGCGAGACTTTTACGGCCACGAGACTAACTGTTGCGACTTTTCTGAGAATTTCTGAAAATTACACTCGCGTTCTCGTGACGTTGGATACGTTTGGTCTTACGGAGTCACAATAACAAAAGTCGTGATTTTTGCTGTTACGTGGAAATGTAGCTGTACTGCTGTGTAGTAAAAAGATTTGAGCGAATTTGACTACGAAGTTTACATTTTAAACGTTTGTTAAGTAACATGGAATTGTTAAAAGTTATTGACTACGAGGAAAGTAAAGGCTCTTTTTGCATTGATTCTATAACGTATCTGTTATATTCGATGGAAGCAATGGAAGAAATCTTCTGAATAATTGCCAGTGACTTTCTTAGAATAGTCTATGCCAAGTTTTGCTATACTTATTTTACCATACTACGAAGAAGCTAAATCAAATTACACGAGGATACAAAGTGTTTCGCCAGGCCTGTGTTAATCGAATCACTGAGAAGTCGTGTCACGATCAATTCGATAATTAAATATTCACGTAACCGAGACGCTAACGGGCTACGTATAAAATTAAAGTAACGAAACTATTTTCAATTTAGTCTATAGAAAATTTTAACTTTCACAAGCTTAAATTTTCCATTAAAACTTCGTCTTTCAATTTAAAACTTGGTACGAGAAAAGCTTCCCAACACGTAAAGAGGCAAATGTTCGAAACAATTCCTATTGTCCCTAAAAAAATGAAGATTCCTGACCCTCGACAATCACGTCGATAAACATGGAACAGAAGAAACAAAATAATCCAAAAAAGAAAAAGAGAGATTATTCCTATAATTAACGTTCATAAAAATCACTCCCTTCCCTCCCAAAAAAAGAAGAGAGAGAGAAAAATATACAGCTCGATTAGGGGAACATTATAAAACGCGTATCAGATAACGAACGCAGTGTATAAAGCACAGAATGATTCTCGAAATATAAAAGTGTCGGGCAGGGGGACAGGGGGCAGCTGAATGTATAAAGGGGTCGTGCACTCTCGTTATCGAGCCGCGATTGTCGTTATTTATGTTGCTGAAGGTAATTAACTTATCTAAGTGTCCACCATGAATGTATCCGGCTGAATTATGACACAGACTCATCCAGGAAGCTTTTTCTGTCCATAAAATCCTCGATTCCGCGGTTATTCGCACCCCTTGAATCTAACGACGTCTACGCCACGCCCTTTAACGCTTCTCCGTTCTATTTACGTTAACTGTCGTCCCGTCGCATTGTACCATTGAAACTTTTTCTACAGAAACGAACGAACGCTCCTCTATTTGATATAAACACGTTATAAGGTCGATCTTTGCCTCGTCGACTTTAAAATGCCGATTTTAAAGCGACTTCTGCCCCCGCCCCTTTATAGGCAAACGTAATTCCATGTCGTGATTCGTTGAACGAATCTAGGTCAACATGAAACACGGAGCTTTACATGCAGAATTTAGCGAACTGTGAATATCTCCATATTGAATCTCGCAAATTTGGATCTACCATTATACTGTAGTTGAGATTCTCGAAGAAAATTTCGGAAAATTAATTCTCAATGCTTGTGGGAAGAAAAGTATTAGGTTGTCCGAAAAGTCTGTGAAATGTCAAAAATTCAAAAGTCTGTCAAGTCTGTGAAATGTCGCGGTGTTTAACATAACAAAATGGACCTTACGTAATTCGACAAAATAATATAAAACAAAAAACGTTGTGCGTCTATTATTTCCTCATAAAACGAATGAAGCTTTCCGGACAATCTAATACATTTCACATGTTTTATGTAAATCGTAACTCGACATTTTATCTTAGCTATCGTAATTTATGTGCTCGGTAAGTTAATTGGGAAGATCGCTCGTCACTCGACGATATTTCTATATTTCTATATTTCGTGACACTTTTCTTAATTTTAGATGCAAATCCTGATCAAATATTTGCGAGACACAGGTAGGTATTAAGTTTATTTATGTATATCTGTCCTAAGCATACCAGGTGTAACTTATGAATAGTAGAAATATCATCGAGTACGGTGATTTCAGAGGGAAAAATAAATATTCTTTCATCTCTCTCACTCTCTTTCCCGGTTTTCCTCTTTCGCTGTTCGCAAGGGGATGCAGCCGGCTAGTCATAGCAACCCTCCGACGCGTCTCACCCTCGATGCTTCATCCCCCGCGGGCTGTTGCATGATTAAAGGACCTCACGCCGAACGAGATATGCCAGAAAGACTTTTCAGTCGCCTAGCCGCGATATTTATGTCCCACGTTCGCAAGGCCAACTCACGTAACCGCGTTATAAGTAATTCCACTCGTGCGCTCTAACCCTAGCATCTTCGTTTGCGTTCTACAGAATCGTGTAACATGCCTTCTCGAAGAAAACACAACGAATTTTTGATAAATCGCACTTATGGTGAACCAACTTGCGCAAGTTAACAAATGGGATTTTTTTGGAAGGAATTTAGCGTAGATTGATGTTCGAGGTGGACGAAACTTTCTATGAAATTTTATTTTTTCCGTATTGAATTGACCAAGTTTCTTGAATTTGATAACTTGAAACTGAAGGACAGGTTAGTTGACTGGGAATCGTTCAGGTTTGAGTAACTTGGTTTCAAATACAAGTCAGTGCGTTACGAGTGAATGGGAAATGCAATTGGCAAAAGTATGTTGAGTAGTTTATGAAGAATATGACTGTAGATTTAGAACTACGTAATTATAAATCGTAAGTACGATGTGACTTTGATTTGCAATGTTGAGTCATATATACGAGTTAGTACTGAAAAAATATAGCGCATATTAAAACATATTAAATTTTGCACGACGTGTAATTTTCAAATGTATTAAATTACATAATACTATAGGATTTTTTATTTATTTTGAAATATTAGAAATTAGGGTTTCCAATGATTTCTATCCTATATCAGTTTTCAAATTTAAAAGGCGTACGATTGATTGAATATCTTTTTGAAAATCGACCAAGCGAAATAGCTGCAATTTACATAGAGTTGATTTTTCTCGATACAGCTATGATGATTTTTCTGTGAAAAGGCAGACTACTCGAGAAACATTTTCCGCAGTAACGTTATACCAGGACGTTTATATCGTCGATGCTCACGTCGACGGGCTTTTCATTGGATGTTTAACAGCCGCGACGAAACAAGCTACAACTAATGGAAGTCGATGATTTAATTGGTGTGTAACAGCAATTAGCTACCGCGGCACGATTATTCCTGGCTGATTTTCATTCCGCCTATGATAATTCGCCGCTTTGCTTTGACCATGTTAATTACCAGCCAGCGTGAGACCACGCGAGCGCCCCGCACCGCTTTGAACGTTACGCGTTTAGGATGAAACGCGTGTTTCCAGGAAAGAGAAACGCGCCTAGGAAACTCGTTAACGTCAGAGAACGTTGCTTTTGTTGGCAAACCGATCGCGTACGAAGTGCGTTGTTTTCAAGAGAGTTAATAAATCAAGCGCGAACACTCGACTACAAATAATCATAATTGCATATTTCGACATCGTTCTACAATTGCATCTGAATTAAATCGTCGTTAAATTACACACGAATCGCTCTCGACTCGAGCAGACTTCTTCCAAATCGATGAATTAATTTGTCAAAAAAAAAAAAAGAAAAAAGGAATCCGCTTTCCAAATTAATATAGAAATTAAAATTCCAAATGAGAAATTTCGGGAAATCATTTCCTTGATTCAATGCGTTACAAATACTTGAGAAGCAATTCCCACAGCCTCGACCTACGAACACCTCGGAAAATCTAAAAAAAAAATCCTCTTTCTAAATTAACACAAAAATTCTTCAATGAATTTTGCTTGCAAATCGGTACAAATATTCTTAAAAGAAACTAACGCGGAAATTCGTCAAAGAATGCTTTCCTCGGATCAAAGTTACAAACGCAAATAACAAAACAAATAGCAAAGGAGAGATTTGATCGTGAATTCCAAAAGAAATCCACTGGCGGTCCATCGGTTCCTGTTTTCCCCGCGAACAGCGTTCGCGAAACGATTAGTCACGATCGCGTCTCCTCCAACGAAAACTGTCCACTGGTCATCTTCTCGAATGTTATATCGCGAAAATTGCGTCGTCCTCGCGACGTCGCGAGAACCGAACGAGCTGATTACTTGTTTTCAGTCGGGTTCTATCGAGAAACCAATCGTCCGACAGTCGGGGAAATGTGTGCGGGTTTCCACTTTCGTCCAGGCTGCAATATTTTCCGACGATAACCGATCGACTATGGCCCTCTCTTCTCTGATATACGATCTAAGACCACTTTTCTCATCGCGCGCACGTCGCCTCGTAAAGAGTATACCCGCGAGTATCGGCCAGGAAAAAGATAAAGTGGCAGCCAGCATCGTTTCGTATTTTCACGGTGGACAGAGGAATGTGCGAATGCGAAGAACGCGCGAATGCAAGCAGTTCGAGTGATCGTTTCTGTGTGAAAGACGTAGCAGAGATACGCTGGTTGGCGAAAATACTTGAACGCTTGTCGTGGAAAATTTGTATATACATGTTACGCATTGTGAAATACGAAACATTTCGAAATTTCGTTAGCGCTGTGCAAGACTTATAGAAACGTGAACATTTTGAGGACGAGCGTTAATATGAGAAAATATGTGAAATATCGAAAGCGAGGCACACGTTGGTTGTGTCACGTAAAATTCGTGATGAGGAAATAAAAAAAGGAAGAGCTGAGCAATAACTCAACTTCACTGTCCTTTTATACTTTTATAAAAAATAGTTGTTCAAATCGCGGCCAAGACTGTGCCCAAGACTAGTCTTGTGGTTGAATGCTTGCAGTTTTATATGTTCAGTTTGTATGAGTTGAGGGGTAAGGAGAATATCCTGAGTGCCCTACGTGATAGGGAAAGTTTGGTGTTGGGCATGTGCAAGAGTAAGATCAAAGTCTAAAGGTTCATTGTCAGGTAATGTGGAATGGCGTGGATTTGGGTATGGTCACTGTCACAGTTGTATCGTCACCAGTTTCATCGTCCTATTAGTTTACGAATTAGGTTCTACGAATTAAAATGACTAGATACATAGTCGCGCGTTGCATATTTTGGAAAATCTTGCGGCGCACGCCGGTGCTAAAACCTCGACAAATAAAACGTCGTTCTTGGGTATTCGCGGTGCATTCGCGATTTTCGAATTTTTCGACCTCGGAGTAAAATTTCTAGGCCCACGAAGGGATCCAATGGCCGACGATTCTCCGTAAAAACGACATTGGAGGAAGGCAGCGTGGCGTAGTGGATGCACCGCGGTTTGCTGACTTTAAAGGAACTCGATTCTCCGCTGATTACATTATATACGTTGTTACGGTATATAGATGGAAATTACGTTCGAACGGAGCAGCACAAACGGTCGTCCCGGGTTTTGCTCTCTCGTTTCCGCGGGATTGGTTCTTTCCACGATTGATCACCACCCTGGCTGCGCTTTAAACTCTATCTACCAGGATGCTGCATCGCTGGTCGTTGCTGTAGACGACGGAAAAATGTTTTGTTAATGTCGGTTAATGACCACGCTCGTTTTCCTTCCAGAAATCACTTGTAAATAAATTTCAACGTTCTAATAAGTTAATTATCTTCGAAAGCCAAAGAGACGTTCGCGGCGCAGCTTTTATTCCTCTCAAAGATTCCCTCTTTTTTATTGCGAGTTTCTCCTTTGTGGGGGGGGGGTGTGTGTGTGTGTGTGTGTGTGTGTGTGTGTGTGTGTGTGTGTGTGTGTGTGTGTGTGTGTGTGTGTGTGTGTTTAAGAGCCTTTCATATTCCGCGAGTTCTATATGCGGAAGTTTCTAGGAAGGGCGTCGATCGTTCGCTTTCTGAAAATCCTTAGGGTAAAAGTGGATGCGTCGTTTGTGAATTTTTGCGCACTGGCAATTTGTCAGGCGGATATGAACGCGATTATAAATTGCAGTGCGAGCTAGATTCTGTGATGGAATTATTTTAAAAACAGTTACGATCGACTAATAACGCGATCAGATCCAGCAAATAGCAGTGTAGCAGCACATGAGCCATACGACGATTCAAATCGAGGATGACTCATGTTGTTGTTTTGCTTTGGAGTATTAACACCGTTATGATATACGAAATGTAATAATAAACAAACTCCGGACAAAACAATATAGCCGCTATCCGCAACCGTGAACCGAAGCCAAATTTAAACTTTCCGGTACTCCTCCGACCAGTATAAATAAACGAACACGATCGTTAAGATCAATTAATCAGTTAGTATCGAGCAATTTTATAACGATTAATATCGAACGAATGTACTCATTACCGTATATCGAGCAACACTGAGCGAACGACGACTAACTCTGTACTGCAGCTAGTTTTAAATACATTTAACTACACCAATTATCAACTTGTCTAGTCATTAATCAACAACACGTTTAATCGTCCTCCACAGCAGTAAATGGTAATAAAATATATGGATGGTATATACTGGTAATATGTAACATAGAAAAATGTTCACGTAAATATTCCTTGAACTTTGAATGAACTTTGAATGTAATTTAAAGAATTGATTTGCGATCTTAGTGTTCTTTAATAGAGGATGAATTATTAAATTACTTGATTGTCCTTTTATCGCTGATGGTGACTTCGTATTCCTGTTGAATGATTATCTTGATCGAACAGAGATAATGCGCGGAAATTTGCACACGCGATGTTAATTTGTGAACTGGTCTGCGAAAGAAGTTTTCTAACTTCAGCTCTTAATGAGACGTCATTGTGCTTGCGTTTAAATGACAGCTGACACTTGTCGACGATCTCTCTATGATAAGCAGTTTTCTACCACGACTGTGAGAAGACTGTGCCACCAAATTGGAGTAAAAATGTCGTTGCCTTACGCGAACTCGTAAAAACGATCGATGATTAGTGAGAATTTTTATTCTTGCAATAAACTGGAGAATATCGATTAAAACAAAGCATTGTGAAAATAAAATGAAAGATTCTGAGATTAGGCAGCCCAACTTGAACTTTCCCGGTTCAGTTCATTTTTAGGAAAAGACTTTCTATTTATGTAAAAAAAAAAAAAATCTAAAATAGTCCTACGTCAGTTTCATATAAACCAAAAATTATTCAAACCAAAAGAATTTTTCTAAATGAAAAATATTAGGTTGTCCGAAAAGTGTCTTTCTTTTACAGACACGTCCTTTACAACGACGCATCTTTATACAAACATGAAACCTAATTTGTCGAACGTTGTGATCTTTATTTTGATAGAACAAAATGAATTCGATAAAATAATATAAAACGGAAAATATCATGCATGGATTATTTCCTTATAAAATGAAAGAAACTTTTCGGACGACCTAATACAATTTAGTTAATCGAGACATATATCATTTGTGCAAAAAAATTGGAATAATTCTACGTCAACTTTATATAATTAAATTTTACGTAATACCAGAAGTTATTCTTTCTCAAACTAAAGACATTTGTTCGAAGGAAAAGAGCTATAATCTAAGAAGCTAAGAAGCCTATAACAGGGTTAAACGGTACCCGAAAGCGAGTAAACTTTCATGACACACATTCTCGCCACAAAGCGAATTACCCCTATCTCCAGGAAAAGAACCCTTTTCTCGCCATTTCGCGTTCGACACCGGGCGGATCGATCCAGTTCATCTCCAACTAGCCGTCCATCAAAGAAAAGAAACGAAGCGGAAGAAACGACGAGAAAAGAAGACCAGCAAAAAGAAGAAGACAAAGTGGATAGAATCCTTCCAACTTTAAAACTGAATTCTTTAAAAGGGAATGAAGACAGACGCAATGGTGGATGAATTCTTTCACCGGTGATATTGGCTGCCACACGGCTTTCCTCTGTAAGGAATCGATCAACCCCTTGCAAATTTCACGTACATAGAAAATGATCCTTTCTTTTTTTTTATTTTCTATACTAAAACCATGTCAATATCTGCAACACTTTTTTTATTACCTGAAGAAACAAGATATAGAAATTTTCATGGTAAAAAGTTAATTCAAATTTGATATAATAGTAAGTATTAGGTTTTAATATAAGTATAATGTAAGTATTATATTCCTCGTAATGTGAAACAAAGTACCATACCGAACGACGTAAAATTTATTAAAAATTCTCCAGTACGTGCAACAAATATGCCGATACTTTTCACCACATCGAAACCAGCTGGCTATTGAAGCGAGCAAGACTCTCATAGAAAGAGGATTAAAAAGAAAACACTCCACTGACCATCTAAAGAAATAAAATAGTCAAACTCGAAGATGGTATCCCGCTGGGGTTAGTCATCCACATGTTATTTAGCAATTAAGTTAGAAAAGTTTACCAAATGTCCAGCTTTACAAATTGTAAAGTACAAATTAGATAATAATAAAAAAAAATTTCACTCTCGCTGTGTATACCACAAACTAAAAATTTATTTATCTTTGGCTTTCAATTGTCCGATACTTTTCCATTCTAAAAATCACCTAAAAATAACGCTTTCAAATAGCAATATATTCAAATGTGTAGGCTCGTCTCGGTATCGTAACGATTATGGGGAAGGAAGTGCGCGAATTGGCGTTAGTCTGTCTGAGAAACAGACGAAACTGGCTTGCGGAACAGGCCTGGCCAGTAACCACGCTACGCCTCCTAAGTCATGCGTTTAAATTACCTTATTATGAGCTGAAGCTTGTCATAATTACCAGGGTGGCCGAAAGGGATGTTGGGAATTGAGCGTCATCAGTGAAAGAGGATGGTGGAGGAAGATGGGTGAATACGGGACAGAGTGATAGAGTAATTAACATCCAGTCGACTTCAGGCCGTGCCAATAATATCGTAACCATCTTGCTTGACTTGGCGAAAACTGACACCAGACTTTCGCGTTACTGTCGTCACACTGAAAGTATCCTGGGGAAATGTAACGATAATAACGCAGATAAAAGTAAAAACGTGTTTCGTCGACGGTAATCTGATAACGTGTCCTGTGAGATTAGTTAGGAAAATTATTTTGGATAAAATGCAACTGGAGCCTCTTGGAAGTCGAACTGAACAACTCCACGTTAATTTCTCAATTTCACTACGCGTGTACTAAGTACGTTATTATCAAAGTGATATAAATATACCATTCGTAGTATTCATATTCATCTTCGTGTTCACGTTACGATAGTATTATTTCTGTATAGTAATATAGTAAACAAATGGTTTACTCGTAGAAGTTCGTTTATCGCAAGCAAATGGTAGAAATAATAGTGAAGATAAATAGCTAAAGTGTACGTAAGATTACGCTGATGAAAAGTAATTAAACGTCGAAGCATATCGGTGTATAGAAAGTAGAAGGGATGGATATAGATCGATCAGAGCCATACAAAATTGAAACATCCCATTCGCCAAGAGGATAACACCTCGCTTACGTAACCACGAATATATTTAGCATATTGGACAAAGAACGACATAGATTTCCGAAGAGTGAAACTCGTTTCCCCATTGGATTCTTTCATGCAACAAGAAAAACGCGACGACTTGTTTTATATGGAAAATGGCTGGTTAGAAAAAGCGTGCACCGTTGGTTGCGGCGGGTTTAGCGAACGATAAAAACGTCTTTGAAACCAACAGAGAGCCGTTTGCCACGCATTCAATCTGCGAACTTTCTATAGCTGTTGCTTTAATTTTGTCCTTTCTTTCTGCAACGAATTCTACACGGACCTGTGCACCGTGTTGCGTTTGTTAGGAGAAAAATAACCACGATAGTTATTGGCTTAGGGGTGATTTACGCCTTGAGAATGGAACAGGAACGTAACGTTACTATCGATAGTCGTGTTCGAGTGAACGTGCTTGGAAAGCTTCGGTTTATCAAAGTAACGCCGCTGTCCAGTTCAAACGGACTGCAGTTTTATAGTTTTGTCAGTTTTAGAGGATATAAAAGGGATATAAGAGACGATTTCTTTCACCATAGATTCTATATCTGCGTATCTTTCTGTTCTTTTATGGAAATTACGAGACAAATTTTTGGACAGTCCAGTGAAATAATTAATCGATGGAGATGCTGGATTCTATTTTCGAAGGAATATACGATGTCATTATCTTTTATAGGAATCGTACGACAGATTTTCGAATTTCAAACGAAACGAGTCTTCTCTCTTCAGTCTCTGTAAAATCTTATGAATCTTGTGCCATAAAACCGTGTTATAATACGTTATCCTTAAGCGTAGCAGGAAAGTGGCTCAGGTATAAACTCTAAATGATACGAATGGTTTTTGCGAGTCGTCAGTACGCTAATTCCAGCTGGTCGAGAATAATACGCTGCTGGTCGTACTTTTCTCTGCGGCCGTCTCTGTTCGCTAATCTCCGCAAGTGGAAACGGTGCCACTGATATAAACGTCGTGTAACTATGTAAGTACATGGAATTAGATAAAATTACATCGTGGAAATCAACTTGTAAGCAAACGCTTGCATTCCGCAATCGGTGTCAGAAAATTTGTTTAAAATGCGAGTGAAACGAAATACAGAAAATTCTTTAACCGATACGATAGTCGTTACTCGACGACGAATACCCAAAGAATTTCTTTCTACTCGGTTTAGCTCTAAAAAGTATGCAGAACACGCGATCGGATTGTTAGAAGGCGTTCGAAAAACATGATAGAAAAGAAAAAAAAAATCTTTCACTTCTCCTTTCGCTTTAAAAATACCTAGAACGCACGTTGAATTATTGAAAAATATTTAAAAAGACGACACATGTGTGGACGTGATGAATGAAAGGTTGTCACCTTTTCGATACAACATTTAATATGTTAACATATGACAGGCCGCGGTTTCTCCTGTGACGCTACGGTGGTCATTGACCGGAGCGCTTGAGCTTCTTACAATTGTAAAGATTGTATGAAAATTGACAGTTAGGGCATTTTGAATATAACCGATAAATCGAAGATATCTTTCGGCGTGGCAGTCAAAGTATTAAGCGAAATTTATTTGTCGTTTGTGAATATTTTCTGGCAAAAAAAAATTAAAATTAACAGGCAAACGAATGACGAGGAACAATTAGGGGTCCTTTTCTGAATAATATATATGTTTTGAGGCCTTTGAGGAGCAACAGATAGTCGCGAAATGTGTAAAGGCGACAGTCGTACAAGAGGAAATAAGAGGAAGCCCATTCACGACACACGAGATCCAGTTCCAGTCTTTCTCTCTCTCTCTCTCTTTCTCTCTCTCTCTCTCTCTCTCTCTCTTTCTCTCTCTCTCTCTCTCTCTCTCTCTCGACGACAAACAAAAGCTAATGCACTTCTGCCAGATAACTAGCAGCGCGTTTCCACGCCACATTCTCCGTGCTTTTCGCCCCTTTCCTTTTTCATTCCTTGCCTTCGCGATGCATCTTCTTGTCCTTCTTGTCCCTACTCTTACGTTCTTTTCATCCTCTTTAAAGAACACTGGCAGAGAAATTTTTTAAACAATCTGGTTACGGCCAAAAAATTCATTTGTTCGTGCAGAATGAAATTAAAGGAAGCTTTATGCATACATACCGGACCGAATAATTTCTAGCGGAAGACAAATAGAATTACGAAATACAATGTTCAGGTTTAGATTCATTAATATAGCGATATTAGAAGTTATTAAATTACTGTGCGAGATGATCCTAACGAAATTCTTAGAGAAGGAAAATTCTTAGAAGGAGAGAAATTCTCGCAGAGAAAGAATCTTAGAAGAAGATGGATCATCTCTTAAAAGAAAGGAATTTTGGAAGAATTTTACTATCATGAGGAAAAGAAGAATTCGCAGAAAAGAATGTCAGGCAGTAGCAAATAATTAAAAATACAATCATAAATAGAATAATATAGCACACAATAGAACAACAGAGCTACAAAATGCAATCTACGATTTTTTCACTTATTAATTATAAATTAACCCTTTGCACTCCTATGTCGAGTGTGATTCGACATTAACTTTATCTCCCTTGTCGAGTTCCATTCGACATTCCTTCACATCCACCTTTTTTTTTTTGAAACGTGCGAAAGAAAAGCAGGATTGCATCCTGGTAATTGTTTCAAGATATATCATACACTTAAAAATTACTTAAAAATACAACAATAGTGCGAATAAAACTGGTATTTAAGTGAATTTGTTTCTTCCTTTATTTATTTAAATTGTCTTATTTTTTAGTTCAAGTAAATTTCAAATAAAACGCTTAAAAGCGTTCGGAGTTGCGGGTAACGAAATTGAAATAAAATTCACAATGCAAAGGATTAATATTAGGTTGTCCGAAAAGTTTCTTTCGATTCACAAGGTGATGATAGATGAACAACAATTTCTGTTTTATATTATTTTATCGTGCTAGTGATCTATTTCTATTATTATGTTCGTGCATAATTCAATAAATTAATATAAAACAAAAAACATTGTGCGTCTATTATTTCCTTATAAAACGAAAGTAACTTTTCGGACAACCTAATGGATACTATCAATTGTTAAATTATGTTACAAAATTCTGGCGAAGACGCCCAATTGAAATTCAATTAGAATAGAACGCTATCGAATTTCGCAATCACAAGAAATCGACAAATTCGCGGCAAAAAGGAATCATGGAGCGTCGAATAATTTAATTTAATGTGATTTCATTTAAATAACGAGAAACAAACATTACGATAAACATCGTTGAAAAAGGAAGAAGCTAATGGACGATATAAACGGAAACAAGAAATGCTTCAAATTTTCCATACGAAATCACATGGTCATCGAAGCAATATTATGAAAATTGATCATTCGTAAAGCACGTGGAACGATCTCTATCGATGCGACCGTCGAATGAGAAATCGGTAATGAAGCGCGTGGTGAAAAAGCCGCGTTTTCATTGGAGTCTGATGTTTACCGAATCGATTTCGTTTCTACGAAGTAATTCGAGGCGATTCGCCGCATTAACAGGCAACAATGGACGAGCAATTGATTGTAATTCTGTGCCGTCGTGTTACACCAACAATCACCTATGTTCGACTTTTCGAAACGAACGCTTTCCAAACGAATCCACGATCACACGAGCAATCTGTGAGTTTGAATCTTCTTTGTTTAGTAACGACAGTCGTTTGTCTCTTCTCTCTTTTGTTTAGTTTTTTGGATTTGGGGTTTCAGCTTTATTGCCCTTTTGTCTCTTTGTTTTCTTTCTTTTTCTTCTTTATATTTCACGGAGGAAGGGACATCGTGATCCTTTTATTTTATCCTTTGTTCGTATTTTATTTAAAAAAGTAGAAATCATCGGTGGAGTCTCGTGATTTTTTAAAAGATTCATTTGAATCGTAACGTTTAGGTTTCAGTTTTTCTGGAGAAACACGATCAGTTGTTGCGGTACGAGAAGATTGGTGCGGATATTTGTTGCACGTACATTAAGAAAAACAATAGTAATAATAGTAACAATAGTAACAATAGTCGGTTATCACGGTATAACGGAGAACTTTAGAATCTTTAACGTTCATGTACGTCCGAGTATAAAAGGAAAAACTTAACGAGTAAACGCACGTTAGATTGATTTTTATGAAACAGAAAATACAATAAATGAAATTATCACTCAGAAACATTCACTCAGCGTTTCGTCTATACTTGGTTCGTACGAATACCGAAAAATTCTATTTTATCATATCATTTATCTAGTAATCCTGATCAATTATTTTCTAATGTTATAGAAAACCAGCAGGTGTTGCAACGTTCATTAACGAGCATGTACATATGTTAGCCATGAAATGTAAATTATACCTTTTAGTAAACAATTTCATTTGCCGTGGAAATTGAAGTTAGGAAGTTTTAACGCTTTTTATTCCCCTTTTTTGCTGGTTATGACGCTATAACCATAACGCACTGGCAATGGTAATAATGTTTTTAAACTTTCTTTCTTTTGTTCATATTATGTTGCACATAAATATACGTGAAATAAGGTAATAATAATAATAGTAACAATAATAGTAACAAAAGTAACAATAGTAACAATAGTAACAATAATAGTAACAATAATAGTAACAATAATAGTAACAGTAGGAACAATAGTAACAATAGTAACAATAGTAACAATAGCAACAATAATAGTAACAATAATAGTAACAATAATTTTACCAATAGTAGTAACAATAATAGTAACAATAGTAACAATAGTAACAATAGTCGGTTATCATGGTATAACGGAGAACTTTAGAATCTTTAACGTTCATATACGTCCGAGTATAAAAGGAAAAACTTAACGAGTAAACGCACGTTAGATTGATTTTTATGAAACAGAAAATACAATAAATGAAATTATCACTCAGAAACATTCACTCAGCGTTTCGTCTATCCTTGGTTCGTACGAATACCGAAAAGTTCTATTTTATCATATCATTTATCTAGTAATCCTGATCGATTATTTTCTAATGTTATAGAAAACCAGCAGGTGTTGCAACGTTCATTAACGAGCATGTACATATGTTAGCCATGAGATGTAAATTATACCTTTCAGTAAACAATTTCATTTGCTGGGATGGCGGTCAGACGGCCTAGAACCGCTTCATCGCTGTCCCAACGAACGCACGACTAAAACAGGGGATAACGCTAGGGGCAATGGGCCCTCCCCTAACGCCAAATTCAACAGTCGGAGAATTATTAGGATTGGATCGAACAAGAGGACGGCGGAAGAGGGTGCAACTGAAGACAATTCATGAGAGGTTCCTGGAGCACTCCTGTCGTACTCGTAGGATGATCATCGTGGAGTTTTAGTCGGTATGAGTCCGACACTACTCTACTGTTACCGATTATTAGCAGCAGCGGAGTGTCCATGAGAATTTCTTCACATACAAAAAGAAAATAAAAAGGTGGAAGAATAATAAATAGCAAGAAAAATATCGACTAAACAGTCGCAAATTCTTTTTATAGTTGCAACGTGAATCCCATAGAATTGGATAAAGTAAATTGATCAAAAAAATGACGAATGTTAATGTTACGCATCAACGTAACTATCCTGTTATCGGATTCAACAATGCGCATGGGTCGTGGCTCATTAACTCGTATATCGTCAGGCACATAGCTGTGCTGTGGTACTCCGAGGCACAAGGACCTCTGTTTTCGTGTTACCTAAGGGTAGTTACGGTACAAACGGGTCGATTGAGCGGTCGACTGGCGAGAAATTTGAGTAAGTCTCTCCCTGCGGAAACGTGAGTTCGGTCGACTAGTCTGGGTCAAGGGTCGAGCGGCGGATAAAATTTTCGCGTGCAAACGCAAAAATTTAATTGCGTTGATTGGTAAAACCTCGGTTCGGTAATAAATAAAGTTCGCTTAAAAATAAAGAGACCTCGTTTCAAACGAATCAACGTGCACAATGCGCGACGTTGCGATACGTACATTTTTGTAAAATCACGTGAAATTTTGTTACGCACGCTTTCCTTCTGACGAAAAATCGAAAGTGTCGAAAAATCTACGACAGAAAAATATCGCAATAAATTGAACTGTATTATACCATTGAGGTTTATTACTATCGAAAGGAAAATCCTTGCTGCTTTGTTAAGTAGAATAAGATTGATGAAGAGGAATATAATGATTCGTTGGACGAATACTCGGCGGAGTAATCGACGCTTTCATAAAACATATTTAAGCGGCATTCCGATTGCGCGTCGCGCTTGCGAAATAAATTTACGATCAATACGAATAAAAATATACGTCGCATCGAAATTTATCGCGATATTTATCCGACTATTTTACGACTGGTGCAGACAGCTACGCGGTCTCTATGTACACGGTGTCCCGGAACGATAGAAAAATAGTTTTCAATCGAATAGATATTGTTTAGATAATCTTATTAATCGTAGGATAATGTTGAAAAGTGGAAATTTTTAGTGTCTAGCAAGTGCAAACGTTCCAACTCCATTTATCGTAGCTGATATTTTATAAATATCTTACACTATTCTAAACGATCTTCTTTCTCGTAATTTATCGTTTCTTCGTAAGATAATTATACTCGGATCATTGTGAACGAAACATCATGACGTAAGAAGTAAAAGATTTCTTTTTTCTTTTTATTGGGTAGAATAAAACGAAGTACAAGTTTAGTATCGTAGATGTGATATTAAATTACAACGTACTTGACGATTAAATTATTCTGTTGGCAAATAAAGAATTATGCTGAAAGACACCCAGTACACCGATGAGCCGATATAGCGTAAAATTAGTTGCCGCGATGGCTTTCGACGTCGACCGTTGCCGCTACGTTTTCACGATAACCAACAGCCCAACCCAAGTTTACCAACCCATAAAAAGAGAGAGAGATTCTAACTTTATACGCGATACATCACGTGAATTCCTTGTAGCAATTAATAACCAACAAACCCCTACACACTAATAAAAGTCGCTGCAACAGTAAAGAACACCACCCAATACGTAAAATATATGTCTAAAAATGTAGAGAGTTAAAAATTTCAAAGTTTAATAAATTGTACCAAATGATTTTATATGTATAATTTTGTGTGCTAGACTAGATTGGCCGCGTAGTAGTTACACACGTATGTGAATATGAGTATGTGGAAGTATGTGTGTGCACAGCGTCTCGAAAAACAGATGAATGCAACTGTTCCGTTAGTAGTGTGGTGTAGAAGATGGTGAGACAAAGAGAGTGCTGAGACGCGTGCAAATGTGTATCGACGAAGATCCTGGAAATCGTTTATTAAATAAATCTGAAACTATTTTAATATAAATTCTAAGTGTAATCTAAATGTTCCTTTACTTTTATTTCAGCAATTAAAGTCCACAATTCTCAACAGATTTTCCTTGTCAGAGTTAGGATTTTCTTGACTTTCTTTAAGAAATAATTTTAGTTTATCACAACAATAATTATATCATACTCTATTTTAAATTCTTTTAACCATTGCATTAAAGAAATTTTCTTGGTCGACTCACTTCGTGAACTTCTTCAAAAAAAAAAATAAAACTGTCAACGACTCCTTTATCAATTATCAATCAACCGTGGATGTCTATGAAAATTCATCTTCTATGAACGCAAGTACAGAGATATGACTTAGACAAAGACACGTTTCGCTTTCCAAATATTACAGTGAATGTAACAAATATCTAATTGATAAGCAAATCTTAATTTGTAAATATCGTAACGAAAATTTTCTGTAACTTCTATGTCTTTCTGTATCTTCTATGAACTTTCTGTATCTTCTATGAACGCAAGTACAGAGATATGACTTAGACAAAGACACGTTTCGCTTTCCAAATATTACAGTGAATGTAACGAATATCTAATTGATAAGCAAATCTTAATTTGTAAATATCGTAACGAAAATTTTCTGTAACTTCCTCATTGATCCATCCCAATTAATCACAAAACAATCATCAAAGAGCTGCAAAGATAGATAAATTCTACAAACACGTTCCTATTAAAATTATCCATAACTTTCTGAACATCTACAATCTACTTGTTAGTCCGTGCCAGTCGATTTCATAGCAACTGAAAAACAGCTCTAAAAATAAGCAATTAACGTTCTCTAATTTTGTCCATCCACTCTTTGATCCATCCGCTCGTCGAGCTCAAAATGATCGAAAGGAAATGAGGAAGAAGAAAGAAACGATTCGATTAGTCGATCGGCGAGTCGTTAACGCGAATTTTCATTAGCTTGCCGCGTAGAAAACCGATTTCTCGTTAAATGCTATGCAAACTATACGATGGTTGCTTTTCATTCACAGCGTCGATATCGATGTTCCTTGTTTTTCTGTATTAATGCCAGCCTCTTGCACAAGCGCGTATAGACACACGTGCAATCACCACAGGCAAAGGTTAATGCTGAATCGATGTGCTAGTGCCACCGGGATAAACGAAATGCGAAACACGCTGACCGACACACCGTGGCCGATCGCAAACTAATATCGTACGACATTATTTGCTAACAGGGTCCGATTGAACGTGAATCTGCCAGCAGTGGCGGTTCCAGCTGGCCTTGTTTGCCGAGCTGCACAAGCTTACGCCAAAAGGAAATGTGTTTTCATGTCCCACTTGTCATTTCTGCACTGATCGATCGCGTCAAGGGCGTATTAGGCGTAGAATTAAATTAGAAGAAATCTTCTGCGGGCTGCGGTGAATAATTTGCAACGCAAGACCAATAAAATTGCAATTTACGATCTACGAGTGTATACACTATAGCTATAATTGTATATGTTGAGTGTATAGCTATAGCTGTCGATGTACCGATATCGTAAGATAGCAGAGTATTACAGAGGACGATTGTAAAAATATGTTGCAGGGAATTGAAAGAAACGAGACGTTAATAAATTTCACGGTTAGAAAAATGAAGACAAGAAAGGTGAGAGAGGAGAAAATATGAGAAGTCAGGGAATAATTTAAACTGGGCCTGTTCGCCGAGCTACGCAAGTTTAGGCCGACAGGAAACGCGTTCTTGTCCCACTTTTCAATTTCCACCGATCGATCGCATAGCTGTTAAGCGCGTACTACACCCTGATTAATTTTACTCCTATTTTCTCTCATTCTCTGCCATTCGTTAGTATCGCACGTTGTATTTGAGTTCATTTTTATTGGAACAAGGGGGAAATTTCAGCTGTTGGTTAGTTAATTACTCGATTACTTCTTTTTCGTTTTGTTACGTTGCTTTGGATGTTGTTCGATCTCTTGTATCATTCGAATTGTATTATTTGAACGCACACGTTCCTCATTCCACTCGATTCCCCGCCTTTATTAAAATACTTGTACATATCGGAAGTACTTTCCGCAGCTTCTAATTTGTAGTCCGCCGGAGGAAAACTGGTGTTCGGCAGCGCGAACCGGCTGTTTTAATTGGATTAGGTAATTTAGAAACTTGGTAAGCACTCTCTTGGTGTCTGCGAAAATGGAAATTCAAGGACGATGGTCGTTACAGTGGAAACCTGGCATTTTATTTAAATTTCAAAATTGACAATACAAAATCTATGTAATTGAAAATTCAGTAACTAAGATCCGAAAAATCTATGTGACCAGTCTGCTTAATAACTGGAATATACCACTTGTAATTCATTAGTCGCCACGTGTGTCTGATTATGGATGGTCCTATTCTACTTGCACTCTTAAAATAACCTCTCTCTTGCCTTTTGTATTCAATATTCTCTGCTTTTTCTTTCTCTTTTTTTTTCTTTTTGCACTCTGAAATCTTTTTACTCGAACAGATTGAATTTTCAATCGACAAGGAAACCGAACCGGTAGAATTAAACGAACTGGAAATACATGTTCGTTTAATATTGGGTTGGCAACTATGTGATTGTGGCTTTTGTCATTAGGTGGCATTGACAAAATCCGCAACCACTTAGTTACCAAGCCAATATTTTCGAAGCAAAGTAGTGGAGTGGCGACGATTCGAAAGCAAACGCCTAAAATTTGACGGGCGTTATTCGCCTCTTTTCCACCCTCCATCCACCTTTTCCACCTTTCATCGAGAGACGATACGAATACTTGTGTCGCACGGACTATAATTAATGATAGCCGTGCGATTGAAACAAAGCTGCACCGAGATACACGCGGCTTCCAACCGGTATACACGACGAAACAGGGGAAAATCGATCGTCAAGGCATTTCATTAAACTCGAACCTGTCAGCATCGGCGTGCGAGCTCGCTCATAAAAACGTGAAAACAATTGGGTTGGTGTGACGGTGAAATATTCGTATTGTAAATTTTGCCATCAAAAGAAAGAAATGAAACGAGAGTGCACAAACATCCGACGTATACATTATCGTTGGAAAATTTGGAAAATGGTTTGTTACGTGAGAAAAGAGCTTGAATACCTTCCATCCTGCTGTGTATTTTTTTATCAACGTCAATTATATTTTTAAAAAATGGTTGAAAAATTTTTTAGATTCGAAAACGTCTTAATTTCGTGATGACAATCGTGCGACGCGAAATGCTTCCAATAAATCGATACTGAACGAAATTCGGCGAATAAGTTGGCCTTATTTTTTGTATGAGATGTTATGAGACCAAAAATTAATTCTGTATATATTGTCACGTTCTATTTAGTTGCCGCATTCGGAAGCGTTAACTGACGTTTAATGCAACGAACGAAATTCGTTGGAATAAGCTTGATTCATTCGTTCGATATATTTGTTGCTTGTATTATACTAATTACTTGTTATTTATGGACAGCAGATAGAAATTGAAGTTACGAACGAATAAACGAATAAGAAATGAAAATGGAATAACGAACGAACTGGTAAACGAACGATGAATTGATGTTGAACAACGAATGAACGAATAGACAACAAATGGACGAATGAATAATTAAAATAGAATAATGAACAAATTTGTGGAATAACGCCGCCGATGCTGTGATAAATCTCCTAAAGTCAAGAATAATAAAATAGTAAATTCGTATTTGTTACTCGCAAGCAAGCCATAAATATTAAAAGCAATCTAAACAGAGGCAAAAAGAAATACAAAGAAGGAAATACTAGATGCAATCTAACTTTTCAACGTTCTTATGTATTGTTGACATATGCATAATTTTATGTGCTAGACTAAATTAGCTACGTAGTAGTGATACATGTATGTGAATATGAGTGTGCGGAAGTATATGTGTGCGCGGCATCTCAAAAACAATGGAATGTAAACTGTTCAGTTAACAGTCTGGTATGGAAGAAGGCGAGACGCGTGCAAGTATGTATCGATGAATATCTTTGAAATCATTTATCAAATAAATATGTCGGGTTGAAGTCAGGATTAAGGAGAGGGGCGTTTAATGAATTTTCATTAGAATTAGCCATTGCCGTGATACAATGAAGAGTTTATTAGCACAGGCTTATTAACAAGATTAGGCACTCGTAGCACTAGTGATAATGACCTTAGGTTCGAAACGAATCCGCGGTCACGGGATGATAAACGTATGTTCTCGCACAGTTCAAGTCTAACTCTTTGTTAACTAGACGTGAGGTATTCACTGGTTGTAAGATAGTACTGTCACTCGTCAATGACATCGCACAAAAGAATGACTCTCCGTCTCGACGATGCCGTCGAGGAAAACTATAATGGGTGGGTCTAAGGATATGAGATCCTCGGATTCGTCAAAGAAAGCTTTCGTTCCAAAGGTGAGGGAAATTAGCGCTGTTGCTAATTGGTCGATCTCCATATCGGCGTTTTGAAAGAGATGCTGGCCGCCCTTGAGGGGAGGTTGTTGACGGGGGGCATCGTTCGTGAAAGATAGGTTTCTCCTATCTTCCCGTAGTTACAACAAAGACTGCTTGTCTATATGAAGGACTTTGCTTGACAAAATCTTAAGATTTATTGCGCGTCCTCACGTTAGCTAAACATATACTGCGGAGGTATGTTGACATCCGGAGATCATCTTACCCGGAGGATAGAATCTGCGTGTGGCGGGCCGCGAGATAGAAACTATTGAAGTATTTACTGCCACGTGTCGCTACGACTATTTCTTTTAAGGAGAGGTATAGAGTTACTCTGTGCCTTTGTTAGATAAAACGTTCATCCCTTTGATCGCGGCTACGTTCGGCGACTGATTGTCGCCTCGAGCCCAAGCTCATGATCATAAATCTCGAACAATCGGAGCGACATTTGTTTATTCTAAGTTACAAAGTTACGGTATTCCCGCGAATCCAAGGAGGGGTTCCGGTGTTCTTTCATCTCCGACAAATATATTACTATTTCAATATAAGTTCTAAGTGTAAACTTAGTGTTCCTATACCATTATTTCGGCAATTAAGATCCAAAATTCTCAACATGTATATTAGCCGCATATGCCTGTACTATATATCTACGTCATGTAATCGTTCTCCGATAACGAATTTCCTCTTTGCCTCAGTCAATCATCCGGCTACATTTTCAATTTATTTAACCACTTGCGCGGTACGTCGTCTAGTTCTCTTCCCTTTTATTCATCGTCGCAATTCTCGTGGTCGACGTTGCAAGTGATTCCCCTAATTGACCCGCCGCGAAAGCGTACCACGATTTAATAAGCAACGTATTTAACGTCAGAGGAGAAAGAGAGGAAGAATGGAAAGAAGGAGAATCTTATCAGTGCTCGTTAGAAGGCGAGTTATCGAGTGGCTTCTAGGCCGACCCCCAGGCTTCTCCCAATTGCCAATTAAAGATGCACCCACAAATCGGCCTTTGAAACGTCTCGGCAAAGCAACCTACCCTTGACAGCTACGAACCAACATCCATAAGTCGACATCAGTCGCCGTAAAAGTTTCGTCGCCAGCCTTTTTAATGCCGCAATCGCGTCACAGGAAAATCCTAAGGGCGGTTGTTGCACCGATTCGTAACTGTATCAAAGAAGAAGAGAGAAACAGAATGGAAAAGTCAGAAAGGAAGGTGGAAAGAATGGAGAAAGAAACGAGGGAAAAATCACAACTGTTTCGACTCGCGATAGTTTACTGGCTCTGTCGTGCGTCTTCTTTCGTATTTTCCTCGTTCTCTTATCGTTTTCTTGCTTCCATGGATGTTCGTGGATTGGCTGATTTTTTGACACATTCCCTTAATTCTTCGAAAGAGAAGAAGTTTTCCCTTCGATGAGTAATTAATAAGGAAATATTTCTTCGCGTTTTCTTCTTCTTTCATCGAGAGAACCCACAGGAACTAACTTTGTATTCTACTATGTAAAATTATTGATAATTTCTTTTCATTCATTCGCTGGTTTGGAACTACTCCTCTTATAAAGCAAATGCTTAACATACTTGGCCTTTTTCTTCGATATACAGCCTTGAAGAATTTCAATATGAAAGTTATACGATAGTATCAGGTTATACATAAAATGTTGTTTTTCCAGAGTTTGCAAATTTAGGATATTAATATTACGTGTACGATTTTATCATTTTGGTTTAATGAATCGTATGGAGGAAGAGGGGATTTTCTCTGATAGAAATATTCTCATTGTTTTCTAGGAGTTTACGTTTGGAAATAATAATATCTATGATTATGATTATGATATAATAAAATCTATGATTATTTTACGCAAATTAAACTTCAAATTAAAAATTATTAAATAATTAATAATTATTTTCTAAATAATTCGACCTTTACAAATGACTCTCTACATGTTTTTAAAACAATACCAAGGATTTAAGATATTATAGCTTGTACAATTCTGTAAAAATTTTCGCCTAATCGATTTTTACGAAGTCAAACGGCGTTATCCTAAAGGTACATTTACGAACCTTAAAGGCGATGGGCAATGATTCAACGGTGGATCGATTGAACGTGGCGAACTTTCATTGCGAAAGTCTGATCGCGTGAAAGCTCTTTTACGAGCAGTTCGATACTAGAGAAGCCTCTTTGGATCTTCTTTCTCATTGCCAGCGGCATGCAGGCGATCCCGAACTTGAATTACACTCTCACGGTTCGCTTAAGGACTCGTAAATTTCGCGAACGCGAGCTCGCGAAGATTTAAAACGCCGCACAACGCATAGAACGAATCGGTTGTATCGTCGAGTTTCCTTTATCTTCCATCATTTTCTTGCGCTTAACTGTCGGACGTAAATGGAATTACCTCCGTTACATGAAGCGTTTAGTCGCTCGCAAAGAGATATTCAAACTTTCACGCTTTGAATCAAAATACGATACTTATACTAATACTCGCTGTTATTTACAAACACCAGTTTACAATACATATATTGCACATATTACGTATTATAATATGTTATATTTTAAATATAAATTCTTGAATCTTTAAGTCGTACACTGAGTTACATATTTCTTTTTTTTTTTTTTTTTTATCGAATGATATATTTTGAGGTTCTCAAGGAACGAAATAATCAACACATTGTTGACCGGCAATTTTACTGAGAATTTATCGCATGTCATCGGCTATTATTTCGTAATTGGATGTGGAAGTAAAACAATATAAATAAACTTTAATAAATTTTATTTATTATTCAACTTTTAATATTTCTTTTGCGTATGATAAGTAGTGTAATCTACGTATAATGGCACACAACAGCTTTTGCAAATATTTCACTGCGTTTTCCTTTTGAAGAGCATACTCCGCACACTCTAGTCGAATTTTAAATAATTCTGTAAGTTTGGTGTGACATCATGTTCGTTCCACTCTTCTTCGAATTCGTCGTCGCTATCTGATTCTATTATATTACTTTTTTGATATTTTGGTGACATCAGATTCACTGTCTTCTTCAAGTCACCACAATTTGATTCACAATCACTCAGATAAATTATGCGCGTATAATTCATTGAAAAGTTCTTCATTGGTACGTTGAAATTTTGTTTACAACGAAAGACGCACCTTGACGGTTCTTATAAGCGAGAGACACAGCTTGAGGTATGCCGACCGATAATTGCATTGTATGATTTCCAAGATCTGAGAAAACGACGCTGATGCGAAAAAAAGCGAATTTTACTTAAAAATGCGTTCAATTGGTTTACTCGATAACGACGATGTTAAGTGACTTAATTTCTGCCGTAATGATAGAGAGATAGAGATGAAATGAATTTTACTTGGAGAAGTGGAAGTTTCGGGATGGAAGCATCGTGGTCATTGGTAAACTCTTAAAAAATCCGTCGTTCTCGATATTCTTTGAAATTAGCGCGACCAGATTATAGATAAGGTCTGTACGTGACACTCCTATTAGTGTCGTGGAAGAGGGTGAATCAACTTTTCTTTCTTCTTCGTTTTTTCTTTCCTCCCCTTTTTGCAGTATACAGACGAACCTTTGATAAATGCGGAATTTCCCTGTGCTCCTCGAAATCTTGTTATCTTATTATTTGGACAAAATACAGAGTTTAAAGAATGTCGTTAAAAGCCTTTGTTCGACTAAGCAAATTGGACAATTAGCGAGTAAAGAGGATTTATTTTTGGCAAGATAGAGAAAAGATACCGAAGACGTGAGAAGAGATACCGAAAGACGTAGGAATAAAAAATATTTCAAGTTGGTTGGAAATAGAAAAATAAAATTCCTCTTTCCTAACGATTTCTTCGTTTCATTTTTAAGCAACTTCGTACAAAATGACAGATATCTTTTGTCCGTTCAAATTGAAAAAATAACATTGAAATTGTTGAGAATTGTGGATCTTAATTGCCGAAATAAAAGTAAAGGAACACTAAGGTTACACGAAGAATTCATATTAAAATAGTTTTAGATTTATTTAATAAACGATTTCCAGGATCTGATATACATTTATATATACATATATAATATACATTTACACGCGTCGATATACATTTGCACGCGTCTCAGCACTTTCTTTGTCTCAACAGACTGCCAACGAAACAGTTACATTCATCTGTTTTTCGAGACGCTGTGCACACACATACTTCCGCATACTCATATTCACATACGTGTGTCACTACTACGCGGCCAATCTAATCTAGCACACAAAATTATACATATCTCAATAGAAATATAAACATTCGACCGTAACAGGATTAATCGAAACAAAAGTCTGCCAAAAACTAATCCGATCGTTCGTAACCACCCTCTCGCCAGCCATATTTCCAGTAAACTCATCCCTAAACACAGAGATCCGGATTAAGAGCGTTAATCCAGTCACGAAGAAGTTGCCCATACAATCGTACTCCGACACCCTTCTTCGTCCTTTGCATTTTCCTTCGCTACCTGTCTCCAGGGCCGTGTGTTTCTGTTACTCGGAATCCCGCGGCTCGAACAGCCCCTTCCGAGGTTTGGGAATGGAAGGGTGGCAGCGCGAGTCGGAATTAAGCAGGTGAATTTATTGAGTCGTGCAACTATTTAGATAGGCGGATAGAAACGAGGCGATTTCGCTTTTTCCCGCTAGTCTGAAACCTTTCGCCTTCTGCGCTTCTCATTCCACACGTATACTCAAAGACTCGAGAAATCGAAACTAGGGCCTTCCACATACACTAACCCTCGAAAGTATCCAGATATTCTGATATTTCGTTACTTTGACTATAACGTTGTTTTGTTAATAAAAAGATAGGAATGTAAAATTACGACAAGAGAGATTTCCATCGGTGTACTCCAACTACTCTGAATCTGCAACAGAACTCCGTCTTTGGCTTCACATAAACGCACTGTCCCACAAAAATATATTATTCGAAATAACGTTGTCATTTACGATTGTTGGAACGGTGTTGCCTGGAATTTAGACTAAGCGCGAGTAATTTTAGATGCGTAGGAATATTAGATGTAAAAATTAAGCGTAAATATGAGCGGCATGAAAAATACCATATTTTTACTAAGCAGAGTTAAGAACATGAAGTGAAAGATATTTAATACAAATATACAGAAATGAATTATCTTTAAACCACTGTATCTCTCTATCTATCTATTTACAAGATTGTTGCAATCATAGTAGAACATTATGAGACGATAAAATTGATTTTTAGAAGCCAGACGGTATCAATTTCACAAAGTATCTTTACCGCGGTTCAATTTCTTTCAACTTTAGAATCTGTATCTTCTCTTGCTATCGTTTATTTGAGAAGAATAATCCATACAACATGAGATATATATATATCTCATTTTTATTATTAATTTGTCAAACGCCCTGTAGCAATTTTTTGATCGTCAATCCAGCGCGTTGCACATAGTTTGATGATACTTCTGAAGGATACTGTACATAGCGCACCATCGATCGCGATTTCACAGGCGAAACGAAGAAAGTTGTGCTCGCGGGACACCGGCGCGAATAACTCGACGAGCACGAGCCTCGTTCCGTGGTATTCCGTGGCTTAATTAGTTTTTCGTGGACGGATAATCCGCGGTTGGACGATTTGTCAGGTTTGAACTGAAAGTTTATGCGGTCGGAATTAAGAGGCCACGGGTTTAGGGCCTCGGCTCGCCAGACTAAGACGATATTTAAACGAGCGGTGGCCGCGATTTCGTTTCCGCTCCTCACTCACGCAAGCCTATCGTAGGATTTATTTTATCGCTCGCCTGGAAATTCGATCCGAGGCCAAGAAACTGCTACCGAAGGCTCGAAGAAACCAGGCTCACCCCTTCCATCGCATAGTCTTTGCTACTTGTTATCCTTTTCTCGTTTGCTAAAGCGGAACGTTCGAGCGGAAGTTGGAAGCGTAAAGTTGGAGCAAAGAGGGTTGAGTTAGATTGGAAGTGGAGCGCGTTCCAGAGAATGCAGCACGGATCGAACAGCAGCAACTTGGGAAATGTTTTGTAATTGTACGGGATAGGGGATCGCTGGTGATTAATAAGGGATCGGGACCATTGCGGAAATTTGTAAGCTGTCTCGGTTATCGCTTGCCAACTCTGGCAGATGCGAATGGTGCGCAACGTTTAAGAAATTGTTTCCAAGCTGTTCGACGCTGCTACGTTGTTTGGGTCGCTTTCTATCCAATCGTATCTTTCGCTCGGAAAATTTCGTTAACTTTGAGAAAGACGAGAAACAGTCGTCGTCGATGCGCGTGTCTCTCGTCTGAATTTTGCGTCCAAGATTTTCACAAATATTTGAAACTGTTCTTTCGGTTGAAACGAAAGCGAGATTAAGGTGTAAAGAATGGCAGAATGAAAGTTGCCGGGTTGTGACGATTTTACATTACGCGAATTACTTTTCCCTCTTTTTAACACGTTGACTGCCACACGAATTTTACGCTTTGCTCTGCGATACACGAAAATGTATTACACTGGAACGTTCAATTGAAACGTATTTTCCCCTTTGTTTGCTTCCGACCGTGTGTCATTTACCAAAGTCATTCGCGTAGTTAAAACTTCTCTAATCCATGAAATTGTCTTTCTGATTATCCTAAAAAATTGAATGAAACACGGGTCACCGGTGACCATCGTGACAGTCAACGTAGTGTTAAATTTCTTTAAGTAAACGCGTACAAATTCTTCTACCCGTGAAACTAAAGATCTTACCGACACATTCGCTTCTGAAGCAAAGAAAAATTCACGACGAAATTATTCTCGAAAAAAGTAGTACAGAAAAGCTTCGATTTCACATATTTAGAAAATAACAACAATTCGGCAATATTTAGAAAATAACAACAAAACTGCTGGAAGCGGAGAAAACTGATTTCATCGTTTACTTACGTGAACGTCCACATCAGGAAAGGAGACGAAGATTCGAGGGAAGTTGGTAAGTGGGACAAGATCCTTGCAAGTCAGAGAAGTCGTGCAAGTCATCAAGAGCTGGGATAAGGGTGGCCAGTCGAGGCATCGTAATCTGGAAAGTTTCGATCGCGCCTGGAAGAGGTCTGATTTAATGAAACACGAAATAATTAGACCAGAAGCAACTTCCACGGAGCTGATCGATCGTCGTAATTTCGGTTGCGTCCGTTGCTTCGTTCGTTTCCTCTGGGCTACCCTTAAACCGATTAAGATGGTCCCGTTGAACGCATAACGATAACCAGGGGGTCTTGGAGATAATTAAAAAAGTAATAGGTAAGTTGAAACCTGGTGGTCGATAACCGGAAATAACGATGCCAATCGATGTGCGTTGACAGACTCTCAATTCTTGGTGATATTCTTCCATCCTGATTGCATCGTTCGTTTTTATTAAATACGTTTGTTATTTTAAATACCGTGTTGGTTATTTAACCAAACTGTATTCGCCAACGTTTTTGCGCTCACTGGTTTGTTTAGGTATTTTTTATTCCGTTTGCAGAAGATTGATTTCGCGGAAGTCGCACAATTGTTGAAAATTTTTAACGAATTTTACATTTGATTTTTATGTTGATATTTGTATACCATTTAACTCGTATTCTGCCGCTTGTTTTGTTCGAACGAATCGGTTTTCTCTTTTATTGGAATGACGTTTCATTGTCGATGTGGTCGTTGTATTCATTTTTTCCACTTTCTTCTTGCGGGTCGTTTCACAGGATAATGATATCAATGAACGAGTTTGAATCTTCAAGTATCAGGTTGTCCTAAAAGTCTCTCTCTCTCTCTCTCTCGCTCTCTCTCGCTCTCTCTCTCTCTCTCTCTCTCTGCACGCAGTAGCTTTATCTGGCAACGTTTATACAAACATGAAATCTAATATGTCAAATGTTCTATTACTACAAAATTACTACAGGAATACAATTTGAATAGAACATTTTGTTCTATTATTACAAAATGTACATACATAATTCAGTAAAATAATATAAAAGAAACAAAGTCGTACATCCATTATTTCCATATAAGACAAAAGAATCTTTCATGACAAGTTGCTCTGATTAAAAAGTTATAAATTTGAAGATTGGAGAAGATAGTAGGAAATGTGTTAATAAACAAACCGAAAAATGTATCAAAGAGATTCATTAACAATTGTACTTGACAAAATCCTAAACAATCTTCGGGCAATTAAACTTGAAGCGCATCAATTCACGTGGACTTGAGATGCCAACAATAGCAATAGCCAATAGCTAACCGTATTTGTATCGTTCCAAATGTCTAAAACTTCAAGCTCGGTTTAGCCTTTCCTTTTCCTCTCAAAATATCCAGAATTCTCTTAGAGCAACCTTGAACTGTTATCCACCAGGAACAATTAGCAAAGTCGTCTTTTCCGCATGTCACGACCACTTAACTCGCTTCGTCCCGAAAACGAGATTAATCTGGTCGAAGGGCTGGAAGAAACGGCGAAATGGCGAGAAACTTGCTCCTTCCGGCCGGTCCAATCACGTGCCGCTTTTTCTTCGGAACAAGCTGCTTCCTGAATTCCAAACGCTGACCCCGAAGAATCGACGGAGCCCGTGAGCTCGTCCTTCATGGCTCGTATATATTCGCGACGGGTATCTGATGGCGATAACGCCGCAGAACCGGCAGCCGATCGTTCGATCGACGCCACAGGCTGAATTCCCTTACGTTTTTCTTTTCTCCTTCCTTTTCTTCCCGACGATGAAATTATTTTCAGCCATCCTTTCGTGACGACGTTAAATCAAACTTCCGAGGATCCAGTAGATAACCGTGGGATATTCGAGGACCGGGAGGATGAGTTACGTTATCTGCAATTCGTTTAAAAATTATCGATTACTTTCAGTTTGCTTTCTGTTTCAATAACTCGCAATCATAAAATTCTGAATTGCGTGAAATTTGTAATTTTGCGGAGTAGGATCATTTTTGAAGAAAATTCCAGCCAATTCTTCTTCTTTCTCTTTATTTTCGCAAATCGCTGTAGTTTCTCTTTCTAAGCGAAAACAGAGCAACGATGGAGAAGAAAAGTGTTAGATCGTTTGTAAATCAGTTAAAATTGCAGAGTATTTTCAGGTTGTGATCTGCGTATGTATCTCAATCGGACGATTGTGCATCGAAAAATATAAAGTAACGCGATTAATGTAATGTGAAAAAAAAACTTTGAAACATTTTTTTCCTTCCTTTTTTCTTTTCTGTATATCTTTTAGCTTGATGTTTGAGAGAAATTGGGACAGATTCTCTTTTTTCTTTTTTTTTTTTTTTGAACGGTGGCAATTGGGTTCCGCGAAGTTTCGGAATGTGGAATCTATGTTAGCTCGAATTCGTTTGTTGTTTGGCGCAAATTTTTGATGGACTGGTCGTGGAAACTCGTTTTGGGGTGCGCGACGGTGTTGATGGAGTTTTGCGACTGATGGAATTTGCCGCCAAGCTTGGTATGTTTTTGTGTAAACTTTCCGCTATACTACGAAATGTGTTATCCCTCTCCATGTACTGATTGCAACGGAATTCTGAATTCCTCTCTTGAAAGATTTTTTATCGAAATTACTTTCTAACTCGAAATTTAGAAATTCTTTTCTAACGTTAATTTAATTTCATTTAATTTGGTTCTGTTTCTATATTAAAAAAAATAAACTTCTATCTTTATATGTCAATTTCATAGTCTATCGATCAATGTTTCATCGAAACTATGAAATCAGTACACTTGCGATATGATTTTTCTGAAGCTTAAAATTACCTGATCCTACGCTAACTGTTCGAAATTACGTTAGAAACAAGTATAGTCAATTTCAAAGTTAAGTAAATGATAAAACCGCGAAGTATTTTCTCAACATCGTCAGAGGTGACAAAGAAAGCATCTGAATCTGTATATCTAGAATTATATAAAAATCTTCAAAAATCATTAAATCATGGTAAAACGATAATTGGTACGAAGTAAGACATTGCAATGTTTGCATATCAATGCAACGTGTTTAGAACAATTCTATAACTTTACGATCTAATTCCAAGCGATACGACAGCTTGTTCATCGAAATCAAACAATCTGACGAATGTCGCGAACAAGAATAAGGTGCTAACATCTGTGATCCCTTTGATCGGGAACTTTTCGAACGAAGTTTCGCGATTTTCGAGGGACCAGGTCGTTTCTTCGAAAGTTCGTTAGAAAGTTTCGTATGGAAGGAAATTGGTGGAGGAAGAATCTTCTGTCGCGCTTTGGAAGTCCCGTCGAATTAACTCGCGAAATAAATCAAACGAGCGGCATAATCTTTATTACGATCCACGTTACAGTAACAACAATTCGTAAAACTATTTATAATCGTCAACATCGTCGAACATGTCGCGAATATTACAATTTGTCTAATCGACAAGTCCATCTTCACCATTTCGTCTCTTTTCGCAGTAGCTGCAACCATATTTCGAAAATGTTTGATTTGAACAATCGTTCTTGCGTATATTGTTGGTGGAACTGATAAAACCAGGTTGTAAAATCGGTCAAGAGTCGAAATTTACCAGTTTGGAATCATTGCACGTTCCATCGATTTGTTATACAGTTTTGATTTATGTTTGTTCGCGGAATAATCTTCTATATGTTTGTGCCACCTTTATTCGGGCGAAATTTATCCAAACGTACAAGTGCTGGGTAAATTTTGACTCGATTTTTTCAAAAATAAATGTCATAAACAGAAAACACTCGTCGCTTCTTTTTGTCTTATTTATGGATTAGTTGTACTATCCGTTTTAAGATGTTCATTCTGTACACGAACACGTACACTGTTAATATATTAAGAGAGTTGTTTCCTTCGAATCTGAGGAAGACACGTCTATTTACAGAGAATTAAAAAACAAAAATAAGCAAGAAATTGATATAATCAACGTTTTGCTACGATCATCTGGTAGACCGGTCGCTGTAAAATATCGCCAAAGACTGTCTACCGAATTAAATCAATATCGACAGATAGCAACTTCTCTGTGAAACGCATTCTGTGTCCATAGCAATATGTACATACAACAAAATATACACAAATAATATATTTATTGATGTTCAGTCGCTGCGCGTGTCATGATTGTAATTTCTCACTCATACTCGTTACGAACACACGTAAACCCCCATAACATTCAAAATGGTTCTGTAAGACCCAACCTAGTTCCATCTACAATGGCTCGTGAAAGTGTTTGAACGCTTATTCTAGAAATCTTTTGTGTCCATATTGTATGCGTAATACAAAACATTTTGAACGCTGTACAATATATTCATTGAAGATTTCTACAAGTATTCCAATACTACAGTGAGTCACTGTATATCAATCAATGCCGCCACTAAATGCTTCAATTTATAACCACGCTACATCAGTTCCACCAACAGTAACAACATCCTCTGGAAATGTCCTTGGAAGATCATCACTTAGAACGATCAAATGAGTCTGTCATCCGAGAGGTGCTCCGAGACGGTGCCATTTTGCGCCACTTCAAATTCCTTCTTGACCACACCAACACTCCTGTTCCTCCTTCTAGGAGGTGTAGGAACAACGTTCGTGTTCTCGAGAAGATCATCCAAGCTCCTATTCAATCTGCTCGGTTTCTCTGGTGGAACATCCAGAGAAATGGCTCTTCTGTCGCCTGTACCTCGATCCTCGTCTAAACGAAAAACGTTCCTTTTCTCTAGATCCAGTGAATAATCAACAGATTCTTGCTCGTGCCGAGTCTCCATATTCGCCACAGACTCTTCCCAAGAACAAAATGAAACCTTCCTTCCTGAGACTAGTTTTTTCCCTTCTACAATCTGCTTCGCGGGTGTTGGAATTTCAAGGGTATTAGAATTCCTCATCTTTTGATCAACTACATTTAAATCACTTCTTCCTCCATTTTCATTCGGCAAACTATCCATTTTTCCGTTAAAAGTATCAGAATCCCTCTGAACGTCAGGCTCTAGTTTCTTTACAACTTGTTCGTCGGTGAAGTTTGATCTATTTTCTTCTTTAGACGCTTCCTGAGAATCTTCTTTCTCTAACATGTCTGACAAAGCAGCTTCCAGTTCTGTCAGGCTTGGTGTCATTGAACTTAGGTTGCTTTCTTCTGCAATTTCTTCTTTGAGAACTTTTAACAAAGTCGAGTGATCAGCGTCTAAAATGTCAGATTTGATCTTAGGCTCAGGACTAGGAGGTGGTGTGTTGGTCTTCCAGTCGTCTAAACTTTTCCTCAGATTGTTATGGACGTTTTTAGCCAGCTTGGCATCGAAGAAATCATCCAGCTGCTCTTCCTCCAGCATCTCGCGTGGCAATGACTCCTCTGAGATGGTCCTGATCAGGTTGGTCGCGTGGCTGTGTAAATCTTTCGCTTCGTAGGTGTTCTCGTTCGGTTCACTCTCATTTGACAAGCTCCTGGCGAACGTCATCCTCGATTGACCCGATCGATCGATCTCTGGCTTCCCTTTCATGGACCCAGTGAGCGTATCTGCTAAGAGGGAGCGCGTTTAACGCGTTAGTCACGTTCGAAGATAGTTGGGTCCTTTCTGCTCAATCATGCTGGTCAAGAGGAATGTTGGGTATGGACGAGTGTGATTCCTGGTTTTGGAATTGTGCTGATTGTTGGGTTTCTTGAGGTTCTCGAAGTAGTAGAGGTAATACAGGAAGTTTGAACTTTGGATTTTCGTCTTGTAATCGATTTCAGATAATTTGTTCGTGTTTCTTCTTTGAAAATTTGATGGATATCGGATGGAATTCTGGATTTGTTCACGGTAATTGGGGTCTTTAGCGGTAGCTTTATCCCATTTAAATTTTGGAATTTAGATGTTTTATTAGATTTGGAGATTTAGGGACTTGATTTTCATTCTGAGTTATTATTAAGCTCATGAAAGATTGAGTTTTGAAAACTTTTAGATTGCGGAAGCTAAATTTGCAATTCGGTTTGAGGTGATTGACATTTGAAATTTGAGTATTTCTAGGCTCACGAAGCCTTTAAGATATGGAATTTTTATTTCTAAATTTAGGTAGATGACTAGATTTTAGAATTCGGATGTGATATTAGGACATTTTTAATTAGGATTTTCATGGAAATGAAATATTTGAACTTTGAGAGATAAAACCTTGGACAACTATAAATGTTTCTAAGAGATATTTCTATTTAAAAAATTGATTTTTCATACGGTTCTTAATGACAATGACTTCGAAATCTTCGAAACACGTGAACTGAAACGTCACAGTTGTGCAATAGCTTAATTTCGCGCATTCCACTTGATAGGTTCGACGAGGTTTTAGGATTTACGAGGGGAAGGAACATTGACAGCTTGATATATCGTGCTGAACCGTGCGTCGTATTATTACCAGGGTTATTTCTCAAAGCAGAAAGTAACGAAAGGTCGAAACAATTTTGTTTCTCGCTTTTATTTACCCAAAGCAGAGCGATGCTTCGCCTCATCCAGGAAAAACGGCTCTTTAGACTCTGACGACTCCCGGACACACGAAATTCTGCAGCTATCCGTAAGCTTCGGTTGATCGAAGTACCTCAAGTGAGATCTGTACAAAAGAAAAAGTGCAAACAAACATTATTCTCTCAAATGTATCACGATTTGTATTATTGAAAACGTGATATCTTTTTCTAATAAGAAAAATGCCTCGTTTCAATCTTCCATAAACAAACCTGATTGTTGATAACTCGCGTTAAAATTTCATTTTAAAATTTCGTTTCTGTGAATTTTTCACTTCGTGCAACAGAATTTAAAACTATTTGCTTACCACTTAACGTGCAATCCTGTGTTAATACAATAAAAACCTTGACAAGTAGACGAGAATTTTAAATGCTTAAGGCTAATAGACAAAAATATTGCCTCGAATATAAACTATCAAGTTTGTCCTCGAAACGTGAAAAGATATAAGTTTCATTCTAAATCCATTCTTGTTCAAACTTGAACAAATTCAACCAATAAAAACACTTGAACCAATTAAAGCAGATTTTAATTACCTCGATAATAATCACACTCTACACGATATTACAAATATCGTAACAACACTATAATCATCGCCTGTATCGCTTTAACAACGTTTCGTATAACTACGACTATATATTTGCAAATCTAGCAAGTTATACTCCAAGTACTAACATATAAACAAACGACTAGAATAGATATAATGTAAGTTTGGAAAGTGATATTTTACAAGATTATACAATGGTTAAAACGTTAAGACCACGGAATATGGACTTACAACGGTTGGCATCTGAGCACCTCGATTAAACCCACTTAATCCCCGCAACACCGACCATAGATAATCTCTACCGACCTATTTTGATCCACTTCGATGTACTCCGGCTGGCCGAGTGCCGGGGATGCTGTTTTTCCAAATGCCTCCGGCTTTTCCAAGAAGGTCGGAGATCTTGGAACATTCGCCAAAGGGGATTTTCTTTCGTCTTCCCGACCGGCCGAGAAATCAACGACGTCCTCGTCATCCTCGCGAACTCGTTTCTTCTCCTCGTCGTTCAGCCCCGTAATGTCCTGGAAATCCATCTTTTGTATCTTGTATCAATTTTACAAGGACCCTAACTTCCGATCGACGATTCTAATGCAACGTTTAAAACAAGAAACGTAGATTTCTTTCTTTTTGTTTAACATATAAGATACCTTTCGAGGAAAAGTCTTTAAGTTATTTCGATCTGAAGTTGCTTTTTATGTATACGATTAAGTGACTAGGTCCTTTACGAAGATGATGAAGAAATGACACGTTTCAAGAATTCTGCACGCTGTTTCATTTCAAAATTATTAACAAAGACCATACGATTGTATCGTTCGATTGTTTGTAGTGAAAGGTGGAACACAAATATTTCGGATGTTTTTATGTGGAAGTCGGGCCATTACGATAAATTAAATTAAGAGGGTATCCTGAATTAGAATATTCTAAAACAGTGTCCTTTTGTGATTTTTTTTAGATGGGAAAGAAAGAAATGAAGTTATTGAATTTTGAGGTATGGTTTTATATATATTTAACGAATACAAACAAATTTTTTTTAAAGTAAAAAAAAATTATAACGTAATTCTTGACCGAAACAAAAAACCAGAAAGGGATTAAATTATTATATATTTTTCTTCTCAATGAACTAAAAAAGTTCGTCAAAAAGTTTATTTAAATAATTGTTGCAGCACCTTAAAGTTTATTTTTTCTTTTTATAAAACACATTTTTTCTTTAAACCAGCCAAAATTTTTAATTTCGCACTATTTTCTGCCTTTTTTTTTAGTTCATCGAGAAAAAAAATATATAATAATTTAATCCATTTTTGGTTTTTTGTTTCGGTCAAGAATTACGAGATGGACCTTTCCTGCCGATTGAAAACTGCAGCCCATGAAATAGGCTTAGAAATCTGTCACAATTTTTTTTTTACTTTAAACAAATTTTTTTATATTCGTTAAATATATATAAAACCATACCTCAAAATTCAATAACTTCATTTCTTTCTTTCCCTTCTAAAAAAATCACAAAAGGATGCTGTTTTAGAACATTCTAATTCAGGACTCCCCCTTAAATTCTACAACATTCGTACAATGTTTATACGTAAATATGCGTATACATCGATCATCGATTGGATCGTACCTCGATGGAAAGACGTCGATGACGATTCAGTTCACAGTTACCCACGTCACCTAGCTCCCAGTCTTCCGGTTTAGTCGGATCGTATCTCACAAATTCGTCTGTAACCAGCCCGTTTGTACTACAGTCCAACTTCTCCAATACCTCGTACGGCGTTAGGCTATCGGACCTCGGAATGTAGTCCTCCAATCGTACGCTCGTTTTCTGTGGATTAGAATAAATTCACGCGTTATCCGGCCGAATCGTTGTCACCCTGGGATTAACCCTTTCGTTGCGGGTACCCACTACCACATAAAGCATGCGATGTGGTTAACATAGTGAACCGCGCTGAAGAATAACGAATGTGTATTCTGTATCTTGGAATATCACGAGATTCGTTGCCAGAAGCAGTACATTTCAACGTTGAAATATTTAGAAGTTGCGTTATTAAGAAAAATAAGACGATATCTTAACACCATTGTTCTCGTTTTTCTTTAACTCTTGTCATCTCTCGAGACGTCATCTTTCTTTGATGATATATCGGTAACAGATTTGAACCTTATGTGCGTGATCTAGTCGATTTAACGTGTCGACTATCTGATGCACTTAATCGACTCAACGTACTCCAACTACCTGCTGCTTCTCAACCAATCTATCAAATCTCGTTTGCCTAACTCTGCTGGGTTATTTGATCTACTTGATCTACATAATCAACCCACGTATCTGAACTACTGCCCTACCAAATCTGATCTCGAATTTACCTGATTGACCTGATTCTAACTATTTACGTTATCTAGTGACCTGATCTTCCTAACTTCGCTTAGCTTGCCTTGTAAATTCACGAGATTTCCATCATTTATTCCGCTCGAATATTCAAACGCCGAAAATCCTTTATGCAAAGTCAAACGATTAAAATTAAAACCCCTGCAAGTATTCAATCTCTCTACATCCCCCAAACCGAAACAACCAAGAGATTCGAATTAACATTCGAAACACCTGATCGATCGAAATTTCCCAAAGAGAAGCGCCGAACGAATCGAAACGACGTTCAAGTTTTCTTTAGGCGCGAGCTTGTGGAAGACAACCGATGACCGAAAATTCGTAGAGAAAGTTAAGTATACGTACATCTGAAAACGGCGAGAGGAAAGATTCAGCCGGAAGCGACCCGGTGCTGCTTCTGACGGGCCTTCTGCACTTGTTCGTTTTGTCCTGCTGTTGTTCATGGTTGTCGTTTTCCTTCAACCGATGCCTGGCCACATCCAACTCGTCGTAATTCGGCAGGCTGACGGTGCTGAAGTTCTTGGCCCTCGCGTTACCGCTCGATTTCTCCTGATCCCTCGAGGAATCGTTCGCTCGCTTCTCCATCTCCCTCTTGCTTCTCTTCTCCACACGGTTAGGAGTCGACGAATCCTTGCTTGTCCGATTCCTCACGAATTTCTCGTACTCGTCGCTCTCCTTACGCTGGTGCTGGCTGCTCTCAAAACTCCTCTTCCCGGAAACCACGTCGCTCGATATTATCCTTCCGGTCCCATTAACCTGAAAATTCACTCGTTAGCATCGAGAAAGGAAGAAACATAGATAATGCTGGCGAAAGATAAGGAAGGTGTTGCTTTCTTTCAAACTATTTTTTCAACCAAGTAGTAGATATACTGAGAAATTGTACACGGCTTTTGTACCAGCAGAATTAAAGAACCTAAATAGAGATTTATTTTTTTCCATTAAATATTGTGACGAATGGCATACTTGGCACTTATTACGTACTATTTTGCATATTTATCACATCCATTCTATCCTTTTCTTTCGCCAGAATTTCAGACACAAGAAACGCGCAACCCGGCTAAAGTAAAAATCACGAATCGGAAATATTGGGTTGGAAACTAAATGATTACGGATTTTGTCAATACCGTCAAATGACAAAATCCGCAATCACTTAGTTGCCAACCCAATAGAAACGGAACGTTCAAAGAGCAATTCGACGGCGATACGTGGAAACTAGAAGAAAATCAAATTTGAAAAAAGATAACAGCGGTGATGAATAAGAATAGCAGGAAAGGAACGCTGATTCTGGAATAACGAAAGAATCCTTCGTCGACTGTATTTCAACAAAACTACAATCCTCACCCTTATCCATCCCCTGTGCCCGTAACGAACGGTTGGTTCGATTCGACTCGATTCGTAAATATTTCCTAATGTCGCGTCGATATTTGTTTCACAGATTCCTTTTGTTTGGCGAATCGCGCGGCCCGTTTTACGCGACGGTAAATATTCTCGTGAATATCGAATCACGAGGGAATTTCCAATGGAGATTGTCCGGGTGACTCGCCTTGTGTTCATAAATCTCTTTCGTTCTTCTGCCATCGCGTCCTGCGTCGTCGTAAGACCGATGTTTATCCGTTTTCACTTCCTCTTCCATCTCCTGCTCGTCTCCGCTGCTTTTCGGTGACCTGACCGATGAGTACAACGGTTCATCGCCGGTTTCTCCTCGTTTTGGACCATTGCACGAATTCTCAGCGATCTCATCCGGTTTCGGCGGCAGGGGCCTGCCCTTGTTCCGCTTCCGGCGCCTGGGTGGTGGAATCGGCGTGACATCCTTCAGGTTCGAACCTGAATTTTAAGATTTGTGACAAATTTTTAGACATTTTGCGTGTTTCTTTGTACTGAAAGAAATTTATTCGATATCATTAACGTAGAAATAAACAGCAAGCAAACAGAGCTTGGGGTTTGGGTGGCTACGAAAATTTTTAATTAATTTGTGAAGTAACCTAAGGAGATTAAAGGAAAATTTAATGCGATTTATCGATATCCACGTTGATATATCAAGCGCTAGTTGACTTGCCAAAATTTTTAAATTTTAGTTTTGAATGGCATATTACGATTTCTGAACCAGGACAAGTAGAACGCAGAATTTCTGATGAATTTTTGTGTAACTGTCGCGAAATGGAAGAAGACTTCACTTTGTTTAAAAAGTTCCATCATTCTCTGATCTCTCTCCTTCGTTTCTTTTCTTTTCTTTTCTTATGTAAGATTCGATAAAATAAAATTCGCTTCCACTAAAATTAAGCTCATCTACGTAGTACATTCCCTTACTCCACTAATTGGCAAACTTCCATTATATCTCCTAATGAGAAAAAATTCTGATCAATCACATCATTCGTCGCTTATAATGAAAATCCAATTGACACTGCTATAATAATAATAACATAATAATAATTATATATATATATAAATAATAATAATTATATATATAAACAAGTTATAATACCTCGACAAAAAGGTAAAACTTCAAAAACACATGGACGTGCTATAATTCTCGATTAACTTGGCTCTATGCAGAAACTACCAAAAGGAAGATAGAGCGAGCGAAATGCTGCAGTGGAAATTTCTTGGCAAAAGTGGCAGCCAGGGGATAAACACGTAACAGGGACCAGATCAAAAGTTTCCAACCTGCCGGCCAAACTCATAATTACCAGCCTATTTTTTCCCCTCACTTGGAGCTTGGAAAGCCCGAATGGCGGGGAATTAGGATTTGCCTATAAGGGGAGGGATTTTGTCTGCTATAGTTATTTACAAATACGTATACCGATGCAACGAAGCGTGTTGCACAAGTGTTCACGATACACGCTGTTTCTATCTTTATCAGCCGGCATGTCGGAACCAGCGTGTTCTCGTTAAGGATACAGCTTGCAATACGAGCTAACGATAAATTGCGAGCTTACAGCTGGACGTGGGGGTGGTGGCCGGATAGAGGCTCGTGTCGACGGTTAAATTCGTGAGAGCGGAGCTTGCCCTCGGTGTACTCGGCACTTCGAGGTTCACGTCGACCCAGTCGCTCGGTTGAAAAAGCCTGTCCACGGAATCTATGCTTCTGCCCCTGGTGAGAAGCTCCCTTGGCGGCGAACCAGCGTACCCTATTTCGGAGCTGCAAATAGATCCGAGAGAAACCACTGAATAATACGCGCCACTGCGAAAGTGTCGTCGTACCTATGGGGATGACGATGAGCGTGAAAATAAAACGTGTATGGGTGGTTGTGAAAGTTTCGCAGTTTCGGATCGTGTTAGGTGTTTGGTTAACTCGCGTTAACGGGTTTTGCGCTGCATCTACCATCTATTTTACGTATTTTACGTGTTTTACGTCGCCGATGCAGAAAGTGTGTTAAATCGTACGCTAACGTAGCAGAGAACTTTACTTACAACCTATTGGGTTGGCAACTAAGTGATTGCGGATTTTATCATTACCATCTAATGACAAAATCCACAATCACTTAGTTGCCAACTCAATATCGCCGACAGATATTTATCGGTTTAATTAACGGAGCAATTTATATTTTAATTTATGGTGGGGCACTTACATTTTGAACAGAAAAATGAAACATTGAAACGGACACTCTGGTGTAATTGTTTATGCAGATTCATATGTCCGCGTACACTGACAAATAAATAGAATCGTTAGATACGATAAATGGCAGTTTGCTTGAGCCTCGTAAATACGTTTCTGCACTTATAAATAGCCCACATATGTACAAACATGCAGAATTTGCATGTTACCAAGAGGATACCGGAAACCAACAAACTGAAACTTTCCTATGTTCGACGAAACAATAAAACAAGAACTCGCTTCCACCAAAATTCCTCGACATTCTTCAAGACAGATATCGTTGCATATGTATTTGTGAATGATTTTTATTTAACTTAAACTCGATGAACTAAAAAAAGGCAGAAGATAGTGGGAAATTAAAAATTTTGGCGGGTTTAAAGGAAAAATGCGTTTTTTAAAAAGAAAAAACAAACTTTAAGGTGCTATAACAATTATTTAAATAAACTTTTTGACAAACTCTTTTAGTTCATCGAGAAGAAAAATATATAATAATTTAATCCCTTTCAGCTTTTTTGTTTTGGTCAAGAATTACGTTATAATTTTTTTTTATTTCAAAAAACATTTTTTTGTATTCGTTACATATATATAAAACCATACCTCAAAATTCAATAACTTCATTTCTTTCTTTCCCTTCTAAAAAAAAATCAGAAAAAGACGCTGTTTTAGAACATTCTAATTCAGGACATTCCCTTAAACATATTTCTAATCGCCAAATAGGTACAAATTATCGTTCCACTATTATTTGTTTCTTGTTATACTTAAAAATCTATTTGAAATGAATACCAAATAATTCCCATTCTGTAAATTCAGTGTGGCGAATCAAGTGCTGAGGAGACTGTGTTTCCAATTCTTCCTCGTGAAAGTCCTTCCCTCTGAAAAATGCCTCTTCGGAATTTTCGTTCTCTCATTAGCACGGCTTTTACATTACATTTAAAGGAAGAACAACGGTGCCAACTTGCCTCTTCTCGTCCCTCCATTATATTATCCAGAAACGGTTCGCACAGGGGTCCCGTCACTTCCGCCGCTTGATTCAGCTACAAGTTCTGTATTTCGAAAATTTCGACCTGACCCCGGCGAAATTATTTGGCATCGCTACAACGTGGCTCTATTATACGGTTACTCGCAAATGCATGCCGTGTTTCTTCGTGTCCCCCGAGCCATAACTCTTCCGGGGACGCGAGACGTCGTTGGAATTTCTCCCGGTGCACGCTCCTTCTCGTCCTTTTGTACGAAACTTCCTTTTAACTTCTTCCCAAAGAGGTAAAGAGAGACAGAGACAGAGATATTGTGACGCGCGACGACGACTCGAGAATATCGACGAAAATCGTGGAATTCCATCGATTAACGTTTTTGTACACTCAACCCCTCCCCCGCCCACCCGTAACCTGTTTCGAATTCCTTTCGTTGGAACGATTCGAGTAGCTGAGTAAAAAGCAAATTCTACCCATTCGAACGTTTCATCTTCGATTTATTCTTCCATCGCATTTATAGCCTGTTTTATTCGCGTGCTTTGTATGGACACGCTGTCAAGGGAATGAAAAATATTTTGAGAAAAAATTCCCATACGTCACACATTTTTCATGTTGTATTTTTGTAGGTTTAAGGTATTTGTTTCTTCCTCATTTTTTCTTCTAGTTTTTTTTAAGAGAGAAAGAGAGATTTCAGTTTGTTTTACAATTGATTATAAGCTTCGATAGAGCTGTTGTTGGCTTTATGGATTCTGGCTGTTACGCATTATTCCGAAAATAGCAAAATTTTTGGCAACTACTTGTTTTACGGCTTTTTCATGTTTCACTTTATTATAGCATTGAATATGCGAATCTCATAAAACTTGACTTTTATTCATCTATGCAGACAGGAATTTATTGAACCAGAAGGGGACAATTATTTTTTAATTTTCACCTGCACTATTTAAAGATATATTCCTAAATAGAAGCAAATAATATTGGAACACATTTGAAACTACTATAAGAAATAAGAAATAATAAGTTATTGAATTTTGAGTTATGGTTTTATACATATTTAACGAATACAAAAAAATTTGTTTTAAATAAAGAAAAAAATTATAACAGATTTCTAAGCCTATTTCATGGGCTGCAGTTTTCAATCGGTGTGAAAGATCCACCTCGTAATTCTTGACCGAAACAAAAAACCAAAAAAGGATTAAATTATTATATACTTTTCTTTTCGATGAACTAAAAAAGTTCATCAAAAAGTTTATTCAAATAATTGTTATAGCACCTTAAAGTTTATTTTTTCTTTTTATAAAACACATCTTTTCTTTAAAACCGCCAAAATTTTTAATTTCACACCTTTTTTTTAGTTCATCGAAAAGAAAAATATATAATAGTTTAATCCTTTTTTAGTTTTTTGTTTCAGTCAAGAATTACGACTATCTTCAAACGTCCCTACTTTGTATTTTTTAAATTGCCCATAATGAAGCAGTGAAACATAAATTCCTATAATACAAAACACCACAAAATTTGCATTATCGATCATTCTATTAATTTTCCACGAATAGCTTTCGACGGCAATGGAACGCCATTACAATGATAAGTTTGGCGAAATTTATTGGTTCGAGAACTCGGAAATTGAAAGATTAACAACTCGCACGTTGCCCTCGTCCTACGTATCACCGATTCGAATAGAAGTCAAACACATTATTTCGCGACCAACCGGCCGTCGATATCGGATTTTCCATTGGCTGCCTGTTTTCCGCTATTATTAATGCACTTCGCGAGACAACCGTAAAACTATTAAAACGTGCACCGTTATCGGAGCTTTCGACGCGCACGTACTCTCCGTTTCATTTGGATTTTTCGCCGAGTACTATCTTACCAGCGTTTCTCAAATCCAGCGTCATTTTCACCGGCATTTTCACGCGCTCGCTCTTTTACCCAATGGAAAAATATTAGCGGCTATGATAATAGCGATGGAATAGAAAAAAAAAGAAAAAGACATAACTTTTGTACTGACTAAAATGCGGGTTTTCTATGCAGCTTTCGATAGTTTTAGGATTAAAGGAATGACGTCTAAGCAGTGATTTTTCCGAATTATTTTTATAACGTCGATTCTACTGTATTATAATGAGTGTGCATTATAATGACTGTGTATAATGGCTATGTATTATAATGAGTTTTACTTTTACTTCCAACTACTAGAAATTTATTATTCTCAGAAAATAATAATTTGACAAGAGTCGTATCTGTTTCATTCACTGTGATTTAGATATTTTCGTACGTTACGTGTATGGTTTTCATTTTTGTGCCTTTAAATCAAGGATTAAGAATCGCTCATAATACCGTATATTTATATTTTCTCTTTTCTTCTGAATCTCTTAATATGTATTTTTTTTTAAATGTCTCGTTTTTCACTTGAATATTTTATATGTAATATTTCCCTGCATATGTAGTATACAAAGCCTCGTGTACATAAGCTACGACAAATTTTTCACCACGATAAACAGCCACCAGTTACACATGCCATTGGCCTAAGCACCGTTCAGCTTAAAATTCTTGCAATTTTTATCGAATTTTCTGCTCTCTTTGTGGAAGAACCCTGTTAAAATCTAAAATAATTATTTCCTGTAAAAATATATATATTAAAATTGTTCTAATGGTCCTTGCCATTTAAACTTCTCTAAACTGAATCTTCTACAATATTTCAACTACATCTGAACCACTCGAGAGATAAATCGATTAATCTCGTTCTCTGAAATTTTCTCTATTTTAATATTGCAATTACTGATTAACTATTTTCCAAAATTTAATTTTCTAGAATTTAATTGTCCAGAAACTTAATTCTATTCTACCTATTAATCCAGACAGAAAAATTGTCCAATAGCTAGAAACAAATTCTACAGATACGCGTTTAAATATAAAATTCTATCGAATTAAATGGAATAATAAAATTAAATCAAAATCTATGACGTTAATCTTAAGCTGCGTTCACCTGGATTTTAATTGGACATTTCTATGGCAGCGACTACGCGATTTGTGCAACGATCCATCAGATCGACGAACCAAATCCAATCCGTTACTGTCGCATCTTCGCGATACTTTGACAGCTTTAGCCCAGATTCGGTGAATTCGACGAGGACAACAGGAATGATGCATCGCTGATCCGTGCATGCCGCTTTGCATAAATTAGATCCTGTCGCGGATCCTATGAACTCGGCTTAACGCAGTGCATAAATAAAGTATACGTGTCGCTGGCTCTTGTATACTTGCCGATCAACCAAAATATATCGTGCACGTTAAGTCGAATGGAAACTGAGGTTCGAATTATTTTGAAAGAAATAATAAAACGTGTAATTTATTGGTATCACTACATTATTATCATTATTATTATTATTATTATTATTATTATTATTATTATTATTATTATTATTATTATTATTATTATTATTATTATTATTATTATTATTATTATTATTATTATTATTATTATTATTATTATTATTATTATTATTATTATTATTATTATTATTATTATTATTATTATTATTATTATTATTATTATTATTATTATTATTATTATTATTATTATTATTATTATTATTATTATTATTATTATTATTATTATTATTATTATTATTATTATTATTATTATTATTATTATTATTATTATTATTATTATTATTATTATTATTATTATTATTATTATTATTATTATTATTATTATTATTATTATTATTATTATTATTATTATTATTATTATTATTATTATTATTATTATTATTATTATTATTATTATTATTATTATTATTATTATTATTATTATTATTATTATTATTATTATTATTATTATTATTATTATTATTATTATTATTATTATTATTATTATTATTATTATTATTATTATTATTATTATTATTATTATTATTATTATTATTATTATTATTATTATTATTATTATTATTATTATTATTATTATTATTATTATTATTATTATTATTATTATTATTATTATTATTATTATTATTATTATTATTATTATTATTATTATTATTATTATTATTATTATTATTATTATTATTATTATTATTAATGTTGTTGTTGTTGTTGTTGTTGTTGTTGTTGTTATAATATTATATTATATTATATTATATTATATTATATTATATTATATTATATTATATTATATTATATTATCTTTCCTGTTCCATCTTCCTATTACATAAATATCGTATCTATTAGTATTAATATTTATTTTGTTCTATTATGGTAATATATTTCCTACGTTGCGATATTAAGATTCTCTAAAGGATACTTTTTATCTCATTTAACACTAGAACTACCACACCAGTCAAATTTACTGTTTTACAATTTTATTATAAAAATCTTACTTCATGTTATATTTTTTCCGCAATGATATAATGACTTTCGCAACGATAGCTAAAAGAATAATATAATGAATTTTATTTTCTTTTTTATGTATTCAAACTGAAAATAATTTTGTATCAAGGCTACTTATACCAATAGCAGTCAAAATTACTGGTATTTGTCAAAGTGTAAAAGGGTGTTTATCGAACCCCAATTAACCAGTTTCCTCGTTTTGTACAACTCGCCACACGTTTTTTAATTTTTTACTGCGTATCGTTCAATATGATGATATCAGTTATCAGGAAAATTTCGGATTGATCGCTAGATGCTAACACTAAAAATACCACACCAGTCAAAATGATTGGTTCTACAATTTTATAAATGTGTCAATCCTCGTTTAAGGATCATGGTCCCAGATGGATTAACAATACCAAAAATGTACTACATAACATGGAACTCATTTTGTAAGTAATAAATCAATAAATATACAAATATTCTATTATTACGTATTTTTTAGAGACCAGTCATTTGCACTGGTTTCGGTAGAAATATCTTCATGCTAACTATCGGTTGTTCTATTGTTAATAGAAAGACATTGCATGTCGTTTCTTTTTCACATCCCTGTTAACAGATGTGAAATTTATTATAAACATGATACTAGACAATCGTACTATATTATGCGCGTATCGTGTCTCGTCCGTGTTAAATATGACGTAATATGTTATAAAATAAAAATGTGCTTCGACGTGTTCGCATCATACGTCGTTGCATGGAAATATGAATATTTTCAAATATTCTCATTCTATTCAATTTTATTTTCTTCTATTCGTTTCAGTACATTCCAGTAACGCCTTATTTATTCTGCACGAAAACACATAATCGATAAATTATTCTCTTTAGACGATGAAAACTTCTCCGAATCTTTAATTCGTCTATTATTTGAAAATGCACTGGAAAATTTAAGATACGCGTTGTTTTCATGTACTTTCTGTACGTACGTACATTGAGAGGAGGAAAATATAAATGTAAATGTATCTATACACTTTTCATTCGTCGTTACACCGTATATAGTCGTCCTTGATGGATTAGAGCCTGAGACTTGAAATCTTGGAAACTCTGTATCTTGTTTCTGAATTCTTTCAAAACAATCACGAGATAACTGTAACGCGTTTTAATCACCGATCTATCATCGAGACTCGACTCGCAACCCCGAGCATCGAGATCGCTTTCCGCGCAATTAAATGCAATCTTCGCTTTCGGGGGAACAAATGGGAAATTACGAAGCAAACGGGGGATCGACGCCGGGAAATCCCTGTTTCTAAAAGCTTCGTCCCTTCCGCTCTCGTGTTTCGCCCCTTTATCTCGCGTTTCTCGTGATGACGCTTAATTGACGCTCGTCGAAGAATCTTTTCTTCGATCACACGAACCAAGTAGAAGAAAAGAAAGCTCGAAAAAGAGGAGAATCACGAGAATTGATATGGTTTGGCGGACTGACCACGCAAGATTTCTTGAAAATTCTTCGACTTTGGGAAAGATTAAATTTAGTAGAACAGAAGCGGTTTTGTTTAAAGAATTGTCTTACAAAGGAATACGATGATAATAATTCTACGAAGTTAAAATATGAAAGCTGTCGCAATGATATCAAATAATTTCACGCTCTATGGAAAGTTTATGTTCGAATTGTAATTGGTAAATATAGTAATGATAAATTCTTAAAACTAAATGCAAATGTGATTACGAAGGTATAAAATAATCGTACGATCTTAAACTGAAACTTAAAACATACAAACTTGAAATTCAATTGATAAAAATTTAAACGAAGAAAGATTAATAGAATTAATAACAATTGTTATCTGCATTGATGAAATACACGGAAATTCATACGGCTGAGATAGAATGAAGTAGAATGAGGTAGAATTGCGATAGGAAATTTTTATGAAATTCGCAAAACTGTCTCGGCTGTATTTCTCTTTTTCTTGAATTAGAGAATTCAGAGGAAGATGAGAAAGAAAGAATTTGAAGAAGAATTCAAAGAAACGAGGTCGGAGAAAGAGCCGGCAGCCCCCGTAGGGTTAATTTAACTAGAAATCACAGCGATTTATCCTAGAAACCCAGTTTTGCGGATGAAAGAGACACACAGGAGCTCGTGACACGTTTGTCTGTCAGCTGGAAAATCTTACGCGCCATCGAAAATTCTCTAAAGACAAAACGTGTCCCTCTCTTCCCGGGACAAGAAACGCTGCGAATGGATCGTGGTGTGCGTACATTTTGTTCTGTTACTACAAAATTACCACAGAAGAACAATTTGAATAGAATACGTTAAATAATGGAACATTTTACAATTTTTGCGACTAGTGCAATTCCAATATACCTAGCCTCTGTGAAATTCCGAATAAATTTCCTCCAATAATAAATCTTATCGAACAATACAAGATTTTTTACGAATTCCCAATATTTATCATAGTACAATTCTAATAAACTTTTCAAAGTTCTAAATAAGCTCTCCTCGATGATAAATCTTACTGAATGATAAAAAAAATCTCACAATCTTTACGATTAGCAGAGTTGCAATAAATTTTCAAAAATTCTAGATAAAATTTCCACAATTAGTACACGTAAAAAATGTTTCTCATGTTAGTTGAAACGGAAATATTGAAATATCCTGGCGCACATGTTGGAATCAACCTGTACGCTAGCAAAAAGAACGAAAGGACAAGAGCAAAATAGGCAAGCGAGAGAGAAAGAGAGAGAGAGAGAGAGAGAGAGGAAGTGGAACACGAAAGCGTTGCAGGGCAAAATTAGAAAATAGAGATTTTCACCTGGGGGAAACAAAATGATAGCTGAGAATTGAAAGAAAAAGGACGGAGGGATGGAGGATTGATACGATCTGGATACGAGTGCAAATCGAACGTCGAAGGTGTGACGCGTACACCTGGATTTTTCGAATTTCGAAGCGACCGCGAAACTCGATTCCGTTTCCGTCCGACACGACTCCACATTGCATTTACTTCCAGCTTTACAGAACCGTTTCCCCTACACGCCGAAACTCTGATTTAAATCTAATAACACTCTCGCAATCGAAACGATAGCCATTCCGTTGTGAATTTTTGGAAAGATTCGGCTATGACGAATTCGTAAAAAAGAAATTACGACCTATACATTCGATCGATTTTCAACCATTGAAAAGGCAGTTTTAATTCAGGAAACAGCGTAACTTATAGACTTTTCGTGTCTTCTTTTCGTTAACACTTTATCGACCGCTAACGGTTCAACAGCATACGCATGTCCGACCAGCAGCTCAGGCGCAGATTCTCTCTGGCGCTGGCTCTGTTTCGATTTAGATTCTCCAGTACCATTCTTTTCGTTCATCGCGAACGATAAGTTTTTCGAATTGGTATAAAACTGTGGGAGCTTACAAAGCAACGCAACTGACGCAACTGAGCAAAGTACCTTAGTACTAAATAACAAATTACTGCTCAAATAATGAGAAAGGTTATCGGCGAGAAAAAGCCGATTAATAGGCTATCGGCCGGTAAGCGTCGGCGACAAAAAGTCGATTAATCGGTTATCGGTCGGTAAAGTGTTACAAGACATTCTATTACAAATGGCAGAGTGATTTTATCGTGAATCTTCAAATATTTTAGCGACGATGAAGCCACGAAGGATACTTTAAAGATTCAATGGATTTGGAACTATGGAAAAGACACGGCACGTTAAAAAAAGCTATGAATATGTACGCGTATTTTGTATAGCTAATTTTTCTCCAGCATACTTCGATATAGAAATATATAGGTCGAACAGAAAATCGAGTTTTTCCTATAGAATTTTCCAGTACGTTTATGAATCCGTGATTCGATCGGAGAATCGACGGTCAGTCACGAATTCGGTTGTTTAGCGAACTGGACTTTATACACGTTCGCTTGTTTTATATTCCAAGCGGCGAATCTCATCTCGCTGTAAGCACAGGTGTACAGTAACATGTTTATGCGTGAACGTTACGAGCATCGAGGCATTTTCGTTGAACTATCCACCTTTCTCGTTTCCGTCGACCTTTGCTGCAACATCGATTTTTGCTTCTGCCGCAACTCTCGAAGCAGTGGAAATCTCTGCTCGAGTGGAATTATGTTCCACAATTTCCACGGATATCGAATCGACAAATTGTTAAGCACTTGAAAATAGAATGGATTTTTGATGTCGGTGCTTCGGAAGGTTAATCAGAAATCGCGAAAGATTGAAAAATATTTCAGCAATATCTCATAATTTCATGATGCAATTCGTAGATATTTGCATCTTGAACGAAGACAAATATCGGTCTCGTGTCAAGATAAGGAAATAATATTGCGCAGCAAGTGATAAATAAATTGCCCGGAAAATATAAATTTTGCTCGAAAGTTATTTGCTAGATTGTCATCCCTAAATATCTTCATCCGCGAAGAATATTTTTATCACTGGGTCATTTTTCATCCCGAAAAAATGTAATCTTATCGCAAATAAGCTACGTAAAGATGAAGTGCTTTTTACAACACTGAATATACAAATTCCTCGTCCGTCCAGCATTTTATCTATTTCTGTGCAAAGCTTCAAACAAGATATAACTATAATTATAACTAGAGAAATTGCTACATATTTCGATAATAATCTCGTAGGTAATATCGAATTATTATTAATATATCTGAGGAATATTTCAATAATCTCTACAAGTATCCTAATAGTTGCGAACAAAATCGTACATATACCGCACAGAGTATCGAATCGATAGTTGAAATGGTTTTCATTCTACGAAACTCCAGAGCTATCGAATGCAATGCAACTCTCTTAACCGGACGTGGTGTAATCGTTTGCTGACTCAAACCCTATCGTGGCGACCTATACACGATTCCGAGCAGGAGCTCGTCCAAATCGAGGTAGAGAAGGATCGTCTTATTTTTGGACACCTGCGCGATACTCGTTCCATTGACCTTAAAAAGGTATCGCGATAGAACGCGACGTGGGTGGAAGAACCAAGCTGAACGCGGCCCACGTCGCGGATTTCGTTGTCGCCATCGACTAAAACAAGTCTCCGTATATAGGAACAAAAGCTGTCACGCGATCCAGATCTTAATTCACGATAGTCAGCTATGTGCCACGATCTCGCCTTGCGCAGCTACTTGTTTAACGAAGAAACACACGTTGTCGATATTAATGCAATTTTTTTATGCAAATTATAGTTTATGAAAAAATAGGGACACGTTTCTTCTCGTTGGTAATTGTTCGTGTTAATTGTTCGTATGTCTTGGAAAGTAGAAGGTATAAAGACAAATTTTACCGTCACTGAGATTTTCATTTGGAATTTTCTAAAGCTGAGTTATAAACTTTTTTTTCCGAAAGATTTTTTCTTTTTAAAGGATACGATATTCTATGAGAAAGTGTAATCATCGTACTATTTGCAATTTTCACGGTCGTTGATAATCATAAAAGTACGCACAATCGAAGAGAGTCGACCCACTGGAATGTTTTTTGCTTGCTTTTTTTTTGTTCTTTTTTGTTAAAATATGATAATGTAGGAATTCCGTCGTAAACGGAGTTTAATTGTAGGTGATGTTGATGGTTTACTGTTTTAATTTATTGTTGATTGGAATGTCTTTCGTACCGTCATTTCAAAGGATACAAAAATCTAATTAAAAAATATATTGATACATTCTTCTTGCTCCTGCTCTATGAATTAGAATGTCAAATATCGTAGAATCTTTCTAACAAATATAATCACAGTTTAGAGTATCATTCCAAATTACAGTTACGACTTATCAATCTTTAAAATATATTATTGCATTATCGCATACTCCACAGGGAAATTCAAAGAAAACACGAAATTTTAATGAAAAAAAATATATCAGCAAATGCACCTGCAAATTCCTGCTTTTCCCCTATTTCTGATTTAGATTTCTAAAATTCCTGCACGCGAACACGTTTAAAGGAAGAAGAGAGAAAGTGCGATTAATCGTAGCATCCGACGACGAGTTACCTCGTCGGAAATCGATTTCCTTCAACGTTAAACGGGTCAGCCTTTACCACCGGAAATCGTCATTTCCACGAATATTTCCGCGCGCGTAATCGTAGCAGACGTCGTGTCGCTGACTCGATTCGTTCCTCTTGAGGAAAAAACACGAGAATCCCCGCGAGAAACCTGGGAAAACAACGAAAAAAGGAAGAGAGAGAGAAAGAGAGAAAGTAGGGAAAAAAGTAAATGCAACGAATAGGAAAAGAAGGCGGTGGTAAGAGAGAAATAACGCGACACGAAAACCACGGCGCGATGGAATCGCGACGTATCCAACGAAACGGGGATTTAAAGTCCCGCGAGCGATTTGCGAGCTTGTCCACCGCGATTCTCTCCGTGTAAAACCGGGCACACGCTTGGTTCACGCACAAAGCAAGAGAAGAAAAATAACCAAGCTGCCAGCTCGAAGCCGCTTTACCTCCTTCAACGTGTAAATTGTATTCCAACAGAAAGCTCGACTGAAAACTGGAAAATACCAGCGTTTAGGGATGATTGGAGGATGAGTTTCGTCAGAGTCGATCGATCTTTTCCTTTTTACGATATCTGATCTTCTATTATATAAATGGTGATTTTCAATGATTTTACAGTATTGCAGAAATACGTAGATACGATCAGACGAGGTTTATTATTGTTGCTATTAATTAAAAACTATATTATCAATTATTATAATTACAAGACGAAGATGATAAAAATAAAACGCTGTTATCTATTGCTCACCGTTTCGCGATGTTACATTGCTTTGTTCGTATACGTTTGTAATAACGTAAATCCTAAGGTAGGTAAAGATCGATTTTGGAAAGTCGGGTTTATTTCGGGAATAATTAAATTAAATACAATAACAGTTAATGACAAATCTACTACAAATTTTACCTGAAAAATCGAGAATCAATTTTCTATGTCCCGTGATCTATTCTATTCGGTAAATGACTGCAGGTAAAATAAAGGTAAAAAATGTCGGTTACTGGGTAGTTTGAATTCTACAGAATTTACACGCATATGACACTTTCGACCAGTAAAAACAAGTAATCAGACCCGTACTTCTTCCAAAGTATTTCTTTCCATCTCTGTGCGGTTGAATTCAACCAATGGAAAATTGTACCATTTAGGGAAATTCGAACGGTTGAGTCTCGTCGAAGCTATTCTTTTCGATGATGTTCGTTATTTTCTGGTTATTATTCTTTAACTGTCGACTAATTCTTTTCATCGATTGTCCAAATTTTCATTTGTTTCTTCTATTCGTGAATTTCTTGCGATTCGAGGAAAACCGCGAAGGAATCGGCTTTAAGCGTATGATCCATTCTATTCCATTATTTCTATTGAAATATGTGTAATATTGTGTGCTACACCAGATTAACCGCGTAGTAGTGATACACACATATGAGTATGAGTGTATGTGGAAGTACGTGCGCACGCAGCGTCTCGTGAAACGGAAGAATGCAACTGTTCCGCACGCATGCTGATGAAAAGATGGTGCAATGGGTATCTACGAATATCTTGTAAATCACGTACTAAATAAAGATGAAACTATTTTAATATCATTTCTACATGTAATGTAAGTATTCCTATACATTTATTTCGACGACTAAGATCCACAATTGTCAACAAATTTCATAAATATTCCTATTCCATTCCAGTTGATTTCATAAATAAGTAATTAACTGTGCTAATGTAGAACGTAAGAAAACTATATGTAACGCTGAATCACATAACGTTTTGTGGTAGCTGTGCATACGAAAGACACTTTCATTTTCTGAAACAACACGTCAGAAGGTGAATCGAAATAACGTGTCATTATACGACACAGCATAATTTCCATCTTTCCCACGAACAACGATTTTTCCCGCGGTCGAAATCGTCTGGAAAAATATCCTCGCATTCGTAATCGAGGATAGGAAATAATTCAAAGAAAATGAAGCACCGTGGCTATGATACTGTGCAACACTCGTTTACCATTGCCCTCTTAATGTTTCGTACAAATTAGCCGCTGTTACTCCAGTTTCCTCCGGGAAACATCAAATATTGACCAATTAGCCGTGTACCACCGTTACATCTTAAATTACCGTTGCACTCGCGGTGCAACGCAGAGAAAATATGGCGCGCTACGAAACACACGTCTCGCCTAATTAGGAACAGTTGCCGGTTCTTATCGATCAGTCAGGGCTACGATAATTCGCCAGCGTAACGAATTTCGTGGCTCGAGACAAAACCCTTTGCAACGTTCTTTTCGTTAAAGTCTGTAGTATCGTTTTCGCGCGTTGCCAAGAGCCTCGATGCCATAGCTCGTTAACATTTCGAGTAAACCGTTAAACTAGGCCAATATATATGAATAAATAAATATAAATATGTAGATAAAATTTCAGTTATGCTGCAGTTACCGGCCGCCGCCGTGAAACGGTATTAATCTAGTTCAAGCAGTAAACCGTTGATTTATCTTATCTTTCTTTTTTTTTTTTTTTTTTTTTTTTATTTAAATTAAAGATGATTAGCATCAGATGAGTTAAGGTTAGGGCGGGCTATATAAAAATGCGTCAGTTGTGCTAGCGTTACCGACCGAGGGCAATCGGATATTAATCTAAACCAATCTGTAACCCATTGATTTACCTTTATTTATATTAAAAACAATTAACATCAATTAGTTAAATTCGGATTGAACTATGTAAAAATGCGATCTTTTCTATATCGGAATGAAGTGTAATGGAAATTAAATGTAATTAACGCTTTTTGTGAATATCGCGGAAACTAAGGCCGACAGACGGTAACATGTAAGTAATGTACATAAAGTAATGTAGGAAAAATTGGATGGATTACCTTGACATGTTTCAAGGCCATCGAAATAATATTAAATATTAAGTTTTATTCGTTTTGTAAGAAAATAATAGATGCGCAACATTTTTTGTATTATATTATTTTAGCATTTATAATTTTTATAATTTAATTAGTAATTAATATATTAATATAGTAATTAATATATTAATTTAATTAGTAATTATAGTCCTTTCATAGAAATAATTTATTAATTTTCATAGATAGAAACCAATCTGACTCACGTTGATTTGAACTTAAACCATGTAAGATTTTAAAAGTCGAACAGACTTAATCATTAAACTTCTTCTTTAAAATTTATTTTAATTCAATATCGAGGTCGCAATCATCTTTATTAATTTCACCTTTACATTTTGTTCCGATAGAACTTACAGGACAACCAAATAGACAACACAGGAATAACGATCAAAGTTTATTGTTAAGATATCATCATAAATTTTAATGGAATTTTCATATTTTAATGTCTCGATTAACTTTAAAATTCCAATTTAAATAAAAACGTTTCTCACAGTAGGATACTGGAAAAAGGAAAAGTTACCTAATAAAAATTGAAAAGAGGTGTATTTATTTACTGGACGCGGAACGAAACGTAACTGGTCCACGGTCGTTTGGTAGTAGAACACGAACCGAAAGGGAAATAATAAAAGCAGGGGATTAATGGACAACGAGTCGGCCTGTTCAGGATTCTTATTATCTCGGCTCGTACGTCGTACATGACGTTATTAACAGCCGGCGCGATTCTAGTAGCACGGGCAACCTTCCAACAAGCTGACTCTTTAAAACGGACGCTTAAACTGTGTTACGCGGCACCGACAAACCTCTCGAACAAGCCACCCGTTTACTTAACACTAGAACTACCACACCAATCAAATTGACTGATTTTACAATTTTATTTTAAAATTCCTACTTCATGTTATATTTTTTCTCCGCAATGGTGTAATGACTTTCGCAACGACAACTAAAAAAATAATATAATGAATTTTATTTTCTTTTTTATGTATTCAAACTAAAAATAATTTTATATCAAGACTACTTATACCAATAGCAGTCAAAATTACTGGTATTTGTCAAAGTGTAAAAGGGTCCTGCAATGTGTTTATCGAACCCCAATTAACCAGTTTCCTCGTTTTGTACAACTCGCCACACGTTTTTTTAAATTTTTACTGCGTATCATCCAATATGATGATATCAGTTATCAGGAAAATTCCGGATTGATCGCTAGATGCTAACACTAAAAATACCACACCAGCCAAAATGATTGATTCTACAATTTTATAAATGTGTCAAACCTCATTTAAGAATCATGGTCCCAGATGGATTAATAATACCAAAAATGTACTACATAACATGGAATTCCTTTTGTAAGTAATAAATCAATAAATATACAAATATTCTATTATTACGTACTTTTTAAAAACCAGTCAAAATGACTGGTTTTGATAGAAATATCTTTGTGTTGACTATCGGTAATTCTAGTGTTAATTACATACGTATAAGTGATACTTGTTAATTCTATTTACATGTGCGTATATCTATATGTACAAGTACTTACCTCGTCACTCTTTGCGTGGCGCCACCCAACACAGATCCTTCCTCCTTCAAGCCAGGATAGATCTGAAAGAGAATCGTTCGCGTTAAAGAAATTTCGAAGCAAACGGACATTCATAAGAATCTTTGTAAATATAATTTGACAAACTGATATTATATACGGAGGCGAGTCGAAAACGTAAGATAGAGTTCGTCGATTTGAGAAATAGTTCTCGAAAAAATAACGAGTCGAACACGTTTAATTAAGAATTGCTTTGCAACACAGGTGTTCTATGTATGAGATTGTCCGGAAAGTGTCTTTCTTTTACAGACACGTCTTTCACAACGATGCATCTTTATACAAACATGAAACATAATCTGTCGAACATTGCGATTTTTATTTTGATAGAACAAATGGATCATACGTAATTCGATAAAATAATATAAAACGGAAAATGTGCATCCATTATTTCCTTATAAAACGAAAGAAACTTTTCGGATGACCTAATACATACTTGGCAAATGTTGAAATTTCATTTTCTTCCATGGGAAACGGAGCGTCCTATAAACGAATTGTATTCTACATTTTCCACTTGTTTTCAAGAGCAGAACGAACCAAGTCTTATCCTTTAAATTCAACTCTATCGAAAACGAGGCAACATTTTTTGCGAAGAAATGCCACTCTACATCGTCGACTTGTCTTTTCACGTAAAATCGCCATGATTACTAAGGTACCCTGTATAGGGATCTTCATAAAGTCAAGCCAACTTCCTGCGTACATCTCGTTGGAAGATGGTCGTTCCAAGTTTTCTTTCGTTCGACTTGAGCGTGGCAGTAACACCGGCAGCTCGTGTAATTTTCTTCCGTGTCGTTGCGTTTGAAATATTTCTCGCTTGGATCAGCTTCTCCGAGCTTTTCCCATTTGCCGCACGAGATTACACGAGCATCGGTTGTAACCAATCCGGCGCTATGCTCGATCGGCCCTTTAAAGGATCGGCAAGCGGCGCGCGTAGACAAGTCATTAACAACATGGAGAACCGATCGTGCCTGCTCCAAAAGCCCACGGGAATCCGGAGCCAATTTACTACAAACATACGACGTCGAAGAAGGATCGGACGATCCATCTTCAGGAGTCGATTAAGCTAATTCGGCTTGCTTGACTCGCCGCCCCTCCTTAATGCGTCCCACGCAATGCGGTTTCGCATTGTTATGGTGCGATAACGAGGAGACAGGGAGGAATTTTGTTTTCTATAAAACTGGCCTTTGTTCTATAAATCATCATTTTGCAGATGAGAAAGGAATCAAATAGGAAGTTGAATAGGAAGATAATTAAACGAAAAATTGTAGGAAAATTTGTAGCGGCACTCGACAGTAAAACTTTCCTAAATGAGAAGAAGCCAACCCGAATGAAGACAAAAATCTCGGCCTATACAGCAGCAGCACACTATCACGACAACCCTATCCACCTCAAATTTAAATTATAAATTTACTTTTGAAATAATGTTTAAATTATAGAAAAATTATATAAGAACCTCAATTGTATGTACGTTACATTAATTTTTCGTATGATGCATGTACGAATTTCTCCAAAGTACATTTTTATTTATCTTCTGATTCTAACGTTACTTTATTATTAAACCGAAGAATTTTAATACAATATCCTGCTCTTCATCGTAGGTTTCAAATTGCACCGATACGATCGTGATAGTTGGCGTCTCGTATAATGAAATTCCAAACTGTTCTATGCGATGCACATGATGCATACACGTAAAAGTTTCCTGAACCTCTCTAAAAAAATACAAGCGAATCCTACAACTAAAGAGGAAATGGCGAAACACGCGTATCTCAGGTAAACCTACGAACGTTACGGAATATGACTTGTCTCCTATCATTGGGAATAGCACACCGAGCAGGAACATCACAGTTGAAAAATCAGGCTCAACGTCAAAGAGAGGGAAACTACGGACGAAGTTTGCCAAAATCACGGACTAAAAACACGGAAATAAAAAAAGAGCCGGACGAGGGAAATTCGCTAGATTTTTCACGTTACAAACGTACGAGCAAGATGAGAATCGCTGAAGTGGTGGAATTTCGCGACAGTTACAACGAGACTATTTTAAAATTTAAATGATCCGTGTCCGTGTCCGTCAATGCCACCTGTAAGTCCAATTTAATTTGGTGCAGCCCTCTGTCCTGGAACAAGCGTCGCTCGGAGATTTAATTTTTCCACGTTTGTCAGAGACACGGAATTATATTCATACCGTGGCGTAGCCTGGTCGGGCTGAATATTTCAAAGTCTCGCGCTATCGGCAATAACCGTATCTTTTACGCAACGTCGACGCTGAACTATCGAGCTGCTTTCCCGTTTTTATGGGCCACGATCGACTTTACGATCGGCTTCCCGACCGATATCGAAATGGCCGAATTGTTGTTATTAACACCAAGTTTCCAGATGAGATTTATAATACGACTAATTTTCCATGAAATTTATAATTCAATATTTCTAAAGAAAGTCGATAATTCGATAATATGTTTCAATATCTGACAGCTTTACAACGACAAGGAAGCGATTACGACGTTCGAATTGTATTTTATTGGACGAGAAAGAAAGACATAGGTATCGCGCGAGACAGTTTCATCAACTCCACTTTGTATGAAATTTCCGATCTACTCGTACAAACTTTTTTAAGTTACAAATTTTTCTTGCAAACAGAAATAATTCTCCCGTGAAATGCATCCTCAAATTCGGCCAAATTGTATCCTTTAAATTAATTTTTAATTAATCGAATAATCGATATGGACGTTTATGTATTGCTACGTTATTTATTTAAAATGTAGACACTAAAATGTAAGATGTTAACAAGCGAGAATTTCCTGAAGATTTGTAGAATTCAGCAAATAAAACAGTGCTTATACAACAGGAAACATCAAGGAAACGTATGAATTTGCCAAATTGGAAAATTACAGTTCCAATAACGAAGATCGAAAATAATTCACTGGGAAGAGAAAAAAAAAGGGACAATTGGAAGTGCACGAGAACTAAATTCAAAGAACAACAGAACCACAGAATTCGAAGTACACACGAAGCACTTTCTATTCCAGAGCTGTTCAACAACTGTAACACGTATTTCAAAAAGCTACAGTCTACCGAGCATGTCTCCTCGATTGCCTCTCTTGCCCGTTTGAAACCGGAAGACTCTACTTGCAGCCGCGTGCACAGGAAGACAGTGGCAGAATGGAGTTGCGTTTGATCCCTCTCGACGATCCTGTCGTAAGCAATTGTGCAATCACTACGACTCACGCAGCTGAGTTGCACGAGTTGCATAATTCCCCTTTGTATCTGCGTGACCATGAAAACACAATTACACGAAAACCGGTGTCTGTCTCAATCTTAACAGTACACCATGTCGTATCAGAGATCGACCTTTAGAGATATTTTCACCTAATGATCGTGTATAGTCCTGACAGCAGAAGCTAAATAGCTTTTCGTCTTTACGGAGTTACAAACGCTCGTCCAATGTTGAAAATTTAGTTTCATTTAGTTTAATCTAGTTTGCTTTGCTTTGCTTTAGTTTACCTTGTTCTACGTACGTGCAATATGTATCATGAGATTTAATGGTTTGATGATTTTGACGATAGAACCGGTTAATTTTCACGGAGTAACAGGTTGTAAGATTTTTCTTTGCTCTGTGCCGAATTCTTGGTAATAAAAGATAATTGTAAGTATAAAGGTATAATAGGAATTGGTTGAAACTTTTCATACGTAATTTCTGGCTATTAAAATTTGCAAAGAAACATTGAGAATTGTTTAATCCGATGTTACGAAGGTAATTTTAATGTTTCGTGGGGAAAAATATTTCGTACGTTTCATAGACAACTAAGGTTCTGGATTTTCAAAATATTCCAATTAATAATTCTACTATATTATAATAACACATTTGTTAAATCAGATGATTGACATTTTGTTGAGAAATGTAAAGATTCTGAGGAGAAGAAATTCAGAAGTGAGATTTCTCTTGGACAAACAAAATAACAATCCATCTTCGATTGCGAAGAATCATTTTCACAATGCACGTGAATAATGGGAGTAATTTAGGAGTAAAAGTTTGTAAAAACTTCTCTTGCAACCCTGCACGCCACATAATCGACCGCTTTATGCGCCTCAAGGAATCGTACACGTGTCGTTTCCGCGCGGTTTACATTGCAAATTCGTCTCGGAGAAGTCGTGTTACAGTCGACACGTTGCCCGATGCGAAAGTTATCCCGGTGATTAAATTACAGCATCAGTTGTCTGCAGAATCAAGCGTATTGTTTCGATACTTCTACCAGAAATTGCTATCAGACACGAGTATAACTCGTACTTGTTATCAGATTTTAATAAAAATCTACTAACTTGGAGTTTGATTAAATACGATCAAAATTATGATCTTGTCGTATCAACGATGGTAAAAAATATATCACATTCTAATAAAAATTCACTGTCTTGATATTTTACCAATTACAATGTTCGCTGTATCTTCGTCAGAAAATGAAATTCTGTCCTATTCACGAAAGAAGATATTTTAAAATCGATATGAAATGGAGCAAAATTACTATTATTAGTAGAATAGAAGAATAATAATATATAATAAAAGAAATGAGAAAAATCGCGATGGTGGTAGAGGAAGGGACAATAAAATTGATAAGCAGCTCCGCGAGATTAGCGTCGGACGTTTATGGTTGACGATACGGTGGTATGAGAGTTATTTCTTCCAGACGTGGCATTGTACAGACACTCGATACCGAACGTCGAATTCCACCAACGATATTCCACGTTTTACTTTAGCCACCGCGGTACTACACGTTTTCCAACTGAGAAACTGACAGTACTTTCAGACGGCGCATTTGAAGGAATTCGCGTTCCAGCCAATGCCTGAGAAAACTACTTACACGACAGAATGTTCAAAAGCGATAAGTCACTGACCTGTAAAACTTTATTATTTAGCAGGAAGCATGAAAGAAATTGTAAAACAACCAGGTAACAGGCCGATAGCCGTGAAATCATGGATGCATATCGAAGAAATTGAACTTTCGACCCTCTGGTGATACTCATATTATGTTTAACACTAGAACTACTGGCATTTGAGACGTAGCTATCTCTACCAAAGCCAGTCAAAATGACTAGTCTTTAAAAAATACATAATAGTAGAATATTTTTATATTTATTGATCTATTATTATCTTATAAAAAGAACTCCATGTTCCGAGATCATAAAAACTATATAATAACAATACGTACAATAATGAAGAATATTCAGTAGCAAAACCTTTGGTAACAAGAATATTAAAATAAATTTCCATTGGTAAATATATGAAGTATAATATAATAATGTAATAATAAGCGTAATAGAATAAATAAAATACAAATATAACTTAAATTATTAGGTATAAAATTTATCATTCATCACATTTCGTACAAACGTAAACTTTCTTCTGCGTGCATTTTCCGCATACATATTTTTTACAAAGATTGCAAATGGTGATGATCTTATTATTATCACAGTATCCTATCTGACACCATTTGCGTGAATAAGATGAGTTCTTTGACGTACTTTGGATCTCAGATGCTTTATGTTCTATCCGTGATTTTTCATTGTCAGCAGCAAGTTCATCTGCTAATTGAAACATAAAATCTTTTCTGGATATCTGCTCACCTGTGGTTTCCTTATATAGAATCCAGGCATTTATGCCAGCTAAATATAAAATATTAATATTATTTTTAGTATGAATTAGCGGCAAGAGAGGAACCTAAACTGTGACTTGTTTCTTTGTATGTTAATTTTAATATCTTACGAATTATAATCAATTGCAATTAAAAAGGAAAAAACATTGAAAAGAAAGAAAAATTATTATTACTTTTTTGATGTATCCATTTGTATAAAGTAAAAGTAGGAACTTGTTGATGTTGGATTCATTGCTTGAATTAATGCAATTCAAATGGGTGAATTAATGTAATTGACACGTATCGAAAAAATTGAACTCTGGTCTCACTCTTGATACTCATATACATGTATTGGGTTGGCAACTAAGTGATTGCGGATTTTGTCATTACCACCTAATGAGAAAATCCGCAATCACTGAGTTACCAACACAATATATTTAAGAATATTTCTAATATCTAACGTTTTCTTGAATAGAACGGTGAACGTTGATCAGATTAATGTGGCAAAATGCTGTTAGCGGATGACCGAGTTTGCATCGTTCTGGTAGTTTGCTTCAAGTTGATACTTTTATATTTGATGGAAGTGAAGTTTGAAAATTTATAGAAACTCGAAGGTTGAATTGAAATTTCATTTGAAATCAATTTCAGATCAAATTGAGGTCAAATTGAGATTTTATAGTTTTAACAATTGCAACAACAAAGATGAAAATCTTAATCTACCGGTGCCATGTATGTAATAAAAGTGGCAAAGTCGAATTTCTACGGCATAAAAACACAATTCAACGATATTAGCAGTAGATTTACAGTTAAAAACCATTCCTTGGGATTATTATTAAATACGACAAGGCGATTCAACCAATTTCCAGAAAATATACCATTCAATTACTATGGAATTGTGTTTAGAAGAATACTGATTTATCAACATCTTCGCGTAAATTGCATTTGTCACGTGAGCAAATTCAGCATGCTGTTTGCTGGAGTAATAAGACAGACTTCCTTGAATAGAAACGATGAATTTATGTCTCAAATTTATCTCATTTCCTCCAGTGAACCACTGTTGTTCCAAGTCACGTACTTGTTGCAAATAGAGAACGTAACACTGTGACGTGTTGTCGACGGTTGAAAAGCAATTTTATTATTAAGCCGACGCGAGAAGACTATTACCGGCTATATATAAAGCTTGCTTTACGTAATCTTTGCTCAATAAAAGAATCATTACTTCCTCATGCAATTTTAATTCACGTCCAAAACGAACATAAATTGGTCGATACGATGGTGGTCAATAAAATTAAAGAAAATTTTCAAGATTTCTTTAGAAATACACTCGTGTTATTTCGTAAAGACACGTTACGATTTAAATGAAATAGAATTTAATGTCGAAATTGCAAATCTAATGATCACGATTCGTCGTTGATCAATGATCGATACAATTAATATAGAAACATACAAAGTAAATGAAAGAAATTGTTGGAGACACGTTGAGAAAAACATACGCGATTTCGTGAATTTGTTACAATGTTAACAAATATATTGAACGTGTTAATTGGTAGAAAATGGCAATGATTTCGCATCGTTCGTGCGCATCGAACGTTATCAGTCACGGTTCTTCTTCGATGGCTTGGATTTGATCAATAAACTAGATATTCCAATACAAACATGTTAAGTAAATGGAGAAAATTTTTCAAGACACAATCGTAAAGATACGCACGTTCGTCGCTTTATTAACAATACCTATATTTCGTCTCCACCGAGCTTCGTTTCATCTGCGTATAAATTGTACTTCTATTTGATTGAAGAATAATTAGCAATGTAGGAATGCAAATTTGAAAGCAATCTGAAATGCATTTGTCTTTATCAGCTTCTACTTCCATAATTATGCAAATTTCCGGTCAAGCAATATAATCACCGTAGAAGACAAACGATTTTCTGTGTCTATTTTCTACCTACAAAATTTGGAATCAAAATCAATCGATCTGAAATCCATTTGTCTTTCAGAACGTTCAATTGTTCGATTATAGAAACTTCTGAATAAAAGATGATCCGTTTAATAGATGAAAAGAGATTGAAAAATACAGCCACCACAGAAGAACGAGAATTTTTCGTTACATTTTTAAATCCCAACTGGAAAACGTTGAAGGAAAAATGGACGTATCAGTGGCGTGTTAGAGACAGAAGAAGAAAAGGGAAGAGAAACGATCAGTCGTAAGTTTCTCGCGCTTATTACCGGCAAACACGGGCATTGCGTAAACACGTACACCGCGTATTTCTGAAGAGGTGAGCAACGCTGTTCGTTTTGCACGAGAAGGTCGCAGCGGTGTATCTTTTTAATGCAGAACAGATTGTGACGTCTATTTACGTTGAAGCTCGTTTCAATGAGCACGTTGAAATTTTCCTACCGCGGAATATCAAGGATATTCACTGTATTAAGTGTATATACTCTTGCTCGACGTGATATTGCCAGTAGCCAGACTCGTGTATGCTGAAGAAACTTTCACAAGAAAACGATCGTTTTTCACTGGGTTTTTTTTCTTCCTCTGGTAACCAATGACAGACATTTTTATTCTATTTAATCGTTCGATGCAATTTACTTATCGTTCGTTTCATCGATCGTTAGATTTATTTTCCCTGTTGACGCAGGGTTTGGGAAAATTCACGCTCCAATTTTGCTAATAATAAAGCTTAAATCATAGTAATTATCTTGTGTTTACATTAAATACGAGAACGTTTTAAAATTTGAAGCAGAAATTTCGTCGGGTAATAATAACGATAATAAATTTTGAATCATTAGCCGAAAATTCAACTCGATGGGATTCCCCAAAATTCGGTTTCTCTCAACCTCGAATTTCCTACGATCTCAACGCCGCTTTCCTGAAAGGATTCCTGTGTCGCCTACTTTTCGCTGACGTGGCCGCTAAGAAACGTAGGTGATGTCCATTTTTGGTCCACCGCACGTTCCATACCTCGATATGATATCATAAACAGATCTTCTATTGTACTTTCCTGTTCAGACCCGCCAAAAGTTAACACGTCGATATTTTTGCTATTTTTCTCTTTCTTTTTTTCTTTCTTTCTTTCTTTCTTCGATAAATAATAAAATTAAGAAGAATTCTTTCTTTCTTCGATAAGTAATAAAATTAAGAAGAAAATTGCAGATGATTGTTAAAAGGCATTTAGGAAGATTTGAAGCGTCGTTCAGAGTAGAACGGACAGAACAGCAGGGGATCAATAAAACGGAAATTAGGGCAAGCTACCGTATGCCAACAGTTAAACGCAGGGAAATTCGAAGGAAGGTTGAACGTGATTTAGCTGATACCTTTTCAAAGGCATCGTATACAAAATGATGTGCAGTGGCTTTGCCACGGGTCATTGAGCTTCAAACGAAACTACGTGACTTTGCCACAGACAAATCCATCGATGATTTTCGAACTCGGAGAACGTCATCTCGAACCTACACAACCAATTTATGCATTTATTCAACGCGTCAAATAACTATTTCCTCTAAACAATTTTCTTACTGTTAACATTACCGATTTACGCTACGATACAGTTTAAAGCCAATTTGAAAATATACGTAGAAATTACAAAAGATTTATAAGATTTGTACAATTGAAGTATAATTGTCACGCTTTTATCGCGCAAGTATATATCTGCCAAAAATCACAAAACTATTCAAGTAACCAATTAACCATTATATTAATAAACACTTACATAATTAATTACATATTTATTTATTATTATTACATATTTAACATTTACATAATTAATACGTCTATTAATGTTGTATACCGGTTGTTTGCCAAGTAGGACAATAAATATCTTGTAATTTCTACGCACATCTTGAGATTGGTTTGCAATTTGACTGCCACAATCATGACAGTGGTTACAGTGTTAATAAAACTCTAAAACACGCGCGCGCCATATGAACATAAAAGTTTTCTACGATTATGAGTTCAAATACTTACACGAACCAGCTGCTCTACAAACAAGTGTCGGCAAAGAAACATCAGATTCGAATTATTGTCGTGCACATTCTAAATATTATGACATTCATGGCTCGTATAATTCCACAGATATCAAAGTCGGTGGCCAGATGTCGAACGTTAAGCAACAATATTTACGATCCCAATTGACACTGCGATACGAACCTATCAACGTTCTGCTAATGAATCGAAAGAGGTCGGATCTCGATAGACTTGGCGAGCGTGACGAGGACACGATCCTGTTCTCCGCCAATATTACTTCTCAAGGATATAGGAACATCGAACATGAATCACGAGATGATGTCAGTGAATCGTTCAAATCGAAGATTTACGGTTAAACACTCTGTGTTTTATTGGTGTTTTATTTTTGCGAAATCATAGCTGTCGAGAAAGCAAATGGGAAATTTTTGGTCTTTGAACGTTTGCGATAAAATCAGATTGTATGTTTCTTGTTACACTTAATCGTGTGATTAATTCTCCATACTTTGACTGTTGGAGTTTCTCTGAAGTTTATTCGAAAAGTCGATAAAACACGTTGAGAATATAAATACGAAACGTTGTTCGATGCAGAAAGTGTTTGATTAATCGCCGAAAGATTTCACCAATTTCTTTCGTAAAAGTTTGGTTTTTTCTTCTTTTTTGAGGGGGGGGGGGGGTCGTGGAGAGATTCTTTTGACACTGTTTCTTCTTCCATACAGATTCTACAATTTTTGAGAACACATTTTGCAGAAATCGAAGCGTATATGTATTTTGCAACGTTAGAATAAGAAGAAGTAATTTTGTTTAAACAATATAAATTTTTCTAGTTTATGTAACGTATTTCTATGAAGAATTTAATATTCTCATTAAGCTTTTATCATACTGACAAAACGGTATATAAATTATTTCATTCACATTTTTGCAAAGATCCATTACGCGCCTCTTATTTGATCCTCAAACATCAACAAATAACGAACGTTCTATTCTAATTCTAAGAAAATTTTCCTTAACTTTAGGATCGAAATATACCAGCAGTAAACTCAATGAAACTCGAAAATTGAAGAAAAAACATAGATTCCAAGACGACAACTGAAGCAAACTTCCGAGTCCCCTAAGGAATTCAAAAATTACAATCGTTCGGAGGGATTTTAAAATAAACTCTTCTACTCTGGTCGATGCAACGCAAAGTTGAAAAAGTGGAACACGAGGTCCTCAACCGGGGACCAGAAATTTCGACTTGCCATGTCTTCTTTCACCTGCTTGAGTTCGAGTATACATACAGTACGTTTCAGAAAGTTAGTGAGAAAAATTCACGTGCAAGTAACGCTCATCAAAATAAGCAAAAAGGACGTAACAAAAATATATGCAAATATCGACGAATATCCACGTTTCGTAATTATAAGATTTTCATCAGAGAAATAGATATCACCTGCTTGGAGATATTAAACGCAGGCTGCGGATGTCTATGCAAAATCAAATCTCTGTGATCACAGATAATAAAAAAATGGAACCTAAGCAGAAATTTATTTTACCTTAAATATCGTAATGAGTGTTACACTTTGAGTATTCGATATATTTTTGCATTTTATATAAAATATTCCCAATTTCCCTTAAATGCATAAAAATCCGCAGTTTATTAATGATATTTCAAGGACTTATTTACTATTATTACTAATTATATTTATTAAGACTGTATTGCTTGTTTCGACGAGCGATACGTGGCGGAAAAATTTAGCACAAAATTCTTGAAACATCCTGTATAGGGAAGCGTGAATCAGCAAACGTACGAAGCATAGTACGATGTTTTTTTACACGTAATCAGTGTGTACACAAGATGCGAATCTCGGCCGCGATAAGAAAACGTAGCTGAGGACCGGAAACGGGTGCAGCCGGAAGCGATCATCGACGTTTGTATATTTCAAGCAATGTGAACTGGTGCTTCGCTGAGATAACGGGAACTAAACGCGAACGAGATAATAGCCGCCATATATCAAGTCTTGGCGAAACTGTTAAACATCATCAATGGATAAATCACATTGTCCTTTGTCGTATCGTTTCTTTCGAAATCCTAACTTTTTCGAATTCTGTTGCTTTCCAGGTCGGACAAGGGAAACAATTTTTATTGAATCGTTAAATTGAGAAATTGAAGAATTAAACTCTCTGAATAAAGTAAAAAGACGCGTGTACAGAACGTACGAATGTCAGCTACGTTTTTCTTCCAAGTAGAATCGCATCTCTTTATACGTTGGTCGATGTATGAAATTATCAAGTTGCTCGTTGAAAAGATTCAAAAGCAACCTGCCACTTTTATTTCTACGAAGAAGCATTGTAACTCTCAAGTACCATTTCGAAGAAAAAGGAATGAAAAGGAAAGTTAGTAACGCAACTTGCAGCAGAAGAAATTCCCAACTGTGTAAAAAATAATCAAATTCATGGCTGAAAGTAAAGTAAGATTTCATACTTCTTTTAGAGTACATTTGCCAGAGACAATTAATGCGAAACGTGGAACGTGAGAACGCGGAAAATTCATCGGGAGCGGGGTGACGAGCGTAAAAACTAGCAAAGTTTGCCTGGCGTCACGAACGAAGGAGAGAAAAAAATTGGCCAATAAACACGCGCCGGCCTCGATTTTTCCTCCTTGGTCATCTGTTGTTGCGCAATCGTAAATCCTTGACGAGCCCGCGTTTTCTCATTTAGCAGCGCCAACTTACCGCTTCGCGTCTAATTGATCCTTCATAGGTAACTAACACCAACTTGTTGCAACGATCTATAGATCATCTCTTTTCGTCGATATTCTCTATATTTCCTTCTTCTTCTTCTTTTATTCAGCTTAGAAGGATTTTAAACTTAACGCTGTTTGTTCAGCGAGAAAATATTTAGTTGCCCTCCGGATCGATCCTTTCGTTTCTGTAAATGTTTCCTTTCTCGTAGTAAATAACAGAAGAATGTTTCTCAGTGTTTGTTTGAGGACAAACCAAGTTGACTGTGGCGTTTTAGGTTGATCATTTGAAGAATAGTAATTTATAAAGAGAGTGTAAGATTGGAATTTGGAGTTCCCGTGTGTATTTTTATTTGAAAGTTAAAATTTAAAGGTGTAAAATCTTGCAAAAGATTTATAAAATGTCGTAAGTAAAAGAAGCTAAGTATTATAATATTTTATAATTAAAACAAATTTTAATTTATATTTCATGTACTTCGATCATTTAATCGTATATATAAACTATAGGACTATAAATTATAGGATTGAGATATTATTCGTAAAATTTGTAGAAATATTTGAGAAAAAGTCAAAGACGATGTACTTGTCGTTTACCAATTAACATGAATCATTTCTCTCGATTCTTTTCGATTATTTGGCAAAAAAATCTAGAGATTCTAATTAACAAAAATCACCTATACGTTGGCGTGTTACATTCGTAAATTTGTAAATCACTTTCTAAGAATAACATTTTGCTCCCGTAATAGAAAATTGCTTTATTTGTTTCTATTCTACTGCTCGTACAACATTACGGTGACCTGTTTCGCAGAGAGGTAAAACAAAGCTGGAGAAATATCAGGCAAACAATGCTATCGTAATGGGTGTTTAACATTTTCCAAAGGAAAGTAATTAGTAAATATCGCGAGTAGGTAACTCGAGGCGTGCATTACGTGGACCTTAAACGATGAGATATTCTGCCTGTCGCGATCAAAAGACACATTGTCCTCGTAGTTAGCGCGCTTCCTTTCGTTTGCCGATGAGGCTTTCGCTCATCATCAATTTCCAGGTTCCCACTATACTCTGGTACTCTCATTGTTTTATTTATTCATTTATGAAAATGAATAAAACATAAATAAAAATGTTAATGAATTTCAACGAAGAATAGATTTTCCTTGATGGTGTTGAAAACAACAATTCAAGAAATAAGAAAGCCCATCTAAATTGATAATAGTTGCTTCGAGATTAGTTAACTCATTGAATTTTGAAATTGAAATGAATCTTTTCATATACGTGTTTAGAATTAGAAAAGAATAATATAAAATTATAAGGCGAATGATATTACTCTGGTGAGAAACTGTAAAATCACAGTCACATCGGTAAACAATAGCTACAAATCTTCAGGTATCAAAATATTTTCGTGGATTTCGCATCTTGCATCGAGCAACAGACGGATAAATTACAAACAAATATTTGTAACTATTAAGTAATTTCCGACCGAACGATCGAAACGAAGGACAAATATTTACGTAAACGAAAGAAATAGATTCGAAACGGGACTAAATTAAAATTCTGATTAAAAAATTCCTCTGGAGGGCCGGATGTTCTAATTCATAACAAAGAGATGAGGAAGAATCGATCCGGGAAAGCGGATAAAAACGAGTTATCATTATTATTCGTGGTACGGTGTGCGCGCATACGATTCGCGGCAAAAAGAAACTGCGAACGAAACACGATTCAATCGAAACGAGTCGCGCGTGAAACAGCCACTGGACTGTGTAAAACGTACACGAATTGTATTTCACGTAACCATCGCGAGAAAAGAGGCATTTCGTTCTAGCAATCGGAAAAATAACGAAATAGATCGATAATGGAAGAATGATCATCGGTACGTTATGCATGCGAGAGTGAAAAGAGAAAAAAGTAGAGAAAAATGAATGCTTTTTCTTGGAGCTCCGAATCCAAACGTTACGCAGGCTATAATTACATAATCAGTTTTTGTTCAGACATCGACTAATCCGCTGTGCGTTGTATACGTTTCACGATCGATTATGCAACAAGGATGGACCGTTACGCTCATTGGTTCGTTAACGCGCTCGTTATTTCTGCATTAAAGTCTTAATCGTTAATATGTAAATTATACAGTATAAAGTACACTGATAGTCGGATGTAAAGATAACCGTAATTAACGTTTTCACGCTTTACATGTTAAGAAGTTAATTTTAGAATTGTTTTCGGAGAATTTTTCAGTCGTTTTTTAGGAGACAATATTAGAAACAATAATAACGATTGAAATGAGTAGCTTCGTTTCTAAATTCCAGTTTAATTTTGGATCGATACTAAGGAGAATTATGTACTTTTTATACTCAGAATTGTGTATGTGAGTATAAGTGAAATTTGTGTTATACATTTTCTCTGTACCAAATGCTCGTCTATTGTGAAACATACAATTATATCATTCGCTCATTTCTCTTGTCGATTATAATTTAGTTTTACAGTAGATCTACAACGTTTTCTCTCCTGTTTTCCTCTTTAAACTTCCTTTTTTCTGTCACCATAGATATGCATATAATAGAGTTTTTAGTATCCCCAGACATAGTAGTAGAACTTGATTTCAAAGTGTCCGAAACTTCTCTCTCTAGAAATAATATTACCCGATTTATATACATGGTAATAACACTTCAAGATGCGAAATTACTTAGAATACAACGATCACATCTTCCATTCCTATCTGAGAATTCTACTTCCTACCAAGCCTTACTTAGTTCTACTTTTTATCTTTTTACTTCTGACATATGAACACAATCCATTCACGCCAAGAATATTCAATCTGCAACTTCTTTTTTACAGGATAATTACTACCATCTCCATTCTAGATCTTCTCACAATAATGACGCATTTCCGGCAAAATTCTCTTCGCCAGAAACTTCAATAGCCACCTCGAGCCACTAGAATCGCCCTCACACATTTTACACGTCCAATCACAATCGCTGATGAAAATAAATTTCCAAGCACGAGCGTATTGAGACTAATCGAGTTTGGTTCGGCTGACGCGAAATAGAAGAAGCTCGCCTGGTCTCGTTGGCGGTGGTATTACTTTAAGGGAGCCATGAAAATTTGATTCGACAGTGGAAACTTGAACGTTTGCTCGGTTAACGCGGAGCACACGATCGCTGTTGATTCACGATGGGCAAGCTTCTATCGCGTTTAATAACTTTATCGTCCGGTAATCCGTCGACGGTGGATCGTGGAACGAGAGGTTACTCGAAAACTAGTTTATTACCGTGGATGGTTCACGGTATCGGGAATTTAAATAACTGATTATCGTGAGCGCACGTCGAGCACGGCCGCGCGTGCACGCGCGTGACGTGGATTTATCATGGTGCATCGGACGCGGGGACGCCGCTCTAATTTGGAATCCCAGACACGCAGATATGTGTGTAATTGCTAATTAACCGAGTGACGGTCCCTCGTAGTTGGATGATATACACGCGGCGACGTGACCAGCCTGCTGGCAAAAAGTTGCAACGAGCTATGCTGATGTACAGAAACTCACGATAGTTGACGAACACTTTTATGAATATATTATGTACGTTATACGAAACATTTTGAAATTTCATTAACTGCGTTATGCGACTCGATTATTATGCGACCATATTGGCAAAGTTTGAAACAAATTTGAAAATGTAAGAATACAATAAAAAAAAAATACATATTTGGTGCAAGTATATAAATATTTAGCAGAAATCATCTCAATTATCTGTATTATATCTGTAGGTTTCAATACTTATTGTTAGTGGAGTCATCTTTAATATTTATCATACTTTTAAGATAGCTACTCGTAACTAGTGTATTAATTTTTTTTACCAAATGTGTAGTCGCAGTAAATATCTTGTAACTACTAAATACATTTTAAGAATAATTTCAAAGTTTATCAATATAATCAGTTTTTTCAACTGTTCCTTGATTTAAGAGAAAACAATATTTACTACACACCATGATTGCTCTTATTACAAAATATAGATTAGATGTAGTAAGTGCATTATATATTTGTAACAGTAGTGTTATTCATTAGTACTATTCGTATTCATAGATTCAAGAATTCAGATTCGATTATTGATAAATAATAAATGGTAACTTCGAAATGATACGTTATACATATATATATATCAAACTACTTATCTAGCACCATCAAAATTACATGACACATTAAGATTACACATACAAAATACGAACATAATACATCACATATTCTATATTCTGCTCTTACATTCTTCATTTATCATTAGAACAGACTACATATATTACAAAGCACAGTTTGTATATCTTCATATATGTATACAGAAAAAAAACAAATTGGAAGTAAAAGCTAATATTTCTCTTTGTTTCTATTTTCCTTTTTTGTTCTTTTCATTTTATCGCTGTCCTATATTTCTGTTCAATTAAATCATCCACAGATGCATCATCCAGTTGGCCAATAAATAAATGTAGCAAGAAAGATCAATATAAATGAGAGAATATTTATCCACATACCCGATGCATGCAACGCACGAAAACCCGATCCAAAGAGGACTTGGAATCCTGAGCTTTCGTGGTCTTCTCCTTACACCAAGCCTGTCCCATTTTTCTTCCTGTCCAGCTATTATCTCGACCGTTCCTCTCGCCACGTGCCTTGTCCTCCTCTCCTTGTTTCTTTCTCGACAGAACCGCCACGCCGCTTCTCTCACCGATAAGGCCGGATAATGTAGGCCATCTTAAGACCCGTTCCTCGTGACCTGCCACAACCAACACGTCTCTCACGCGTCTCCCAATGAGCGAGTAAGCGACCGCTCCACTAATGAGATACGTTGGTCGACCCTGAAAAAATTCGCGAACGTATCATATTTATTTAGATTCTTGGATCAAGATACGAGCGAATTAACAAATTATCAGTTATTAGAGCTTTGGGAGATTTGTGAATCACTGAATCTTTGTACTTTTGAATTTCTGAATTTGTAAACTTTGAGAGCTCAATATTTTGAAACATTCACTTTTCAAGCATTCAGACTTTCCAAAGTATTCAAAGTACTCAAATTTCAGAGATTTCGGATTCTTACATTACTGATTTGCCAAATTTCTAAAGTTCAAAACTGCCAAACTTCCAAAATATTGAATTACCAAGTTCCTACGTTCCCAAGTTGCCAGGTTCCTAAATTCCTAAATTCTCGTTGGCAAATCCTCTTATTCGCTAGCTCTCAAATTCCCAATAAAATCAACCACCGAATGAACAAATTTCTGAGATTCTGAGAAATTTGCAAAAATTTCCACAAGCTTGACATTGTTGGTTTGAGATTATTATGAAATTTACAAATATCCAAGCTGTTTAATACTAATTCAACTAGCTAGATGTATTGTAGTTGATCCAAAATCGATTAATCTCAAGGTCACCCCAACCCATCCAAGAATCAGCTCACCAATAATCTCTAAGCCTCGAAGCCTGGAAGCTTAGCTTGATCAATACTGATCTATGGTATTCGGCCAGTAATGTATGGATCCCCGTGATATCGTGGAGAACACGATTTACTGCTTTGAGTGGTTTGGGCAACGCATACGAAGATATCTTCCTTTTCCCCTTAATGGACTCTGTATTCTCAGTCTAAAATGCTTAGGTAAGCATCGACATTCTCAGGAAAAAGAACTTATATAACGCTAGAACCATCGATTTTAACTTTAAAATACATAGCGTTAGATATTTCATAGTAAATATTAATAAATAGTTAGTAATTGGAAAAATAAAAAATCTGCCACTAATCTTAACAGATAAAACAAGAGCGAAAAATAAGAAAAATTGTCCATCATTGAAGAATCTTTGCAAGACAAAGTAACATTCCAAGAGCAACGATACATCAATGAGACTAAGCAAGTCTGAATTTCAATATAATACCAAGGTGCATGCGCACGCCCAGGTATTCGAATCAGACTCGTATTGAATCTTTTCCCGGATGGTTGACCTTCTACCCACTATGATCATCCGAAGAATGTTAGAACACACCCCTTAACGGTGCATTAGCAAGTCTATAGTCACTATACAACGCTACTTATCCTCTTCTTACAATGGTCTAACCCTTTGTTCTTGTCATATTCCCAGCTGAAACCGCCAGACCAACAAAAATCAATGATTCGGTAGAATAATTCGCGAATAAACGCCGCTCGTAAAACGATTCGAGTGTTACCTTTCGTCGTGCATCGGAGGAAGAGTGAACCGATAGCGTGAAATTACCAACGAAGGTAAGATGCAGCTTTGTGTTTGTGAAAAGTAAGAAACTGAATTAATGGGATGTTATATAGCTAGAGAATTCTCCTTTGAAGAATTGGTTTAAAGTGACGTTGGGATGAAGGCGATAAAAGATATTTAAGAGAGGCTTCTGTAAAAGACAAGACTGTAAGATGAAAATAAAGAATAAAATGTTTAAGGCCTTGTATATTAGTTGTTAATATTTGAAATATTATATAAAAGCTAGCGAGTTTCTTCTAATTGCAGCTTCAATTTTGTTCATGTTTTGCATGATTCTCGAAAATGAATTTTGTTATATAATACATAATGTCTGTAACGTTATGTTACATTATTTCTATAGCCCATCACCACACATTATCATCACCTACCACTACCTACTATTACAACAATAGACGATAGTGTGTCTGTAATTTTGAGTCTATGAATGTTTATTTAAAATTCTTCCATTGAGACTGTATGAGGTATATTCGTGATTGAGAAGTATATTCCTATTGGCGTACCATCTGATGTAGTTGAAAGGTCAGCAACCTGCATTGTAGTTGCATTAGAATCTCTCCAATGTTTCTTATATTTAAATGCGAGTACAGATCAGTATCTACTAGAATTTTAAAAATATATTTTCCCAGTTTAGTACATTATATAGATAAGAAGATTAGATAAGATAAGAATTGCGATATTTTAATTCGTTATTTATAATGTAAAGCAGAAGATTCTAAATACCATTTAGAAAACAGTCTTCCATCTTTCACACGAGGCACGTAAATCGATAGAAGTTCCATTTTCAGCGATAATTCAAAGTGGTTTTATCCAATCTAATCATCTCTATAACTAAAACACATAAGAACTTTCACAGACTCAAAAATTCGAAGATACGATTGAAATCTACAGAGCCAAGCATGTATATAAACTTTCAATTAATTTCCACGATAACAAAAAATATACGAACATAATTCATAAGAAATTATGCAAAGCACAAAAATAGAAACCTTCAAAAAATTGTAAAATACTAATGTTCATCAAAAAATATATAAAGTACTAATATTGCTTAAAAGAACAATTTCCTGCAGAAACATAGCAAGCAGATGAAAATTTAGAGGCACATGGACACTGGTTTTGCACCGCAACGTCCGCACCATGAATGGACAGGCAAGTGGGCCCGCAATGGGAACACACACGTGCGTGGAACAGCACCTACGACATGGTGTGGTCGCGTCACCGCGTGTACACCAGAATCGGTGAATAAGCGCGCGATTGTGTGCAACGCATAATCATGTTATTATACGTGACTCTTGTTCCCGTGGACTTGTTTCTTGCTTTTCTCCGGTGTTCACTATTTTCTGCATGTTATTTATCAGTGTCATCAGATCCTGACGGTTCGTCGGTCAACGTTTAACGCGTCGTTAACACGCGGTGTTGACCGTGTCGCTTAAATAATACGATTATCGATGCTCTATTAAACCTCTATAACGCCGTACAGTTCCAGAGTTACATAATTATGTAATTACATATATTTTCTACATTTTATTCTATTTTCTTATCATTGAATTATTGTATCTTTTTACTTCGTTAATACATTAACACCATAGAGGAACATTAACATACATGGAGAAACTTTTCGGGAAAACGATTTATAAGATAAAATGGTGATTTAAGTAAGTTGTTTTGGAAGTTTTAATTCTAATTGTTTTAACAAAAAAAGGTACGTAACGAAATTTTATAAACATAATGAAAATGAAGATGTTAATGGTCATTTACTTTTGCAAATTATCAGACACGTACCGTATTATTTAAATGTTCCATCGAAGGATGTAAACTACTCGAAACGGTTAACAGGGTATTGCGTAACTTAACTCGTTCTAGTTTTTCCAAGTCGACTTTATCGCAAAGACCACGTGAAGCAATGTTCCAGACAGCGAATAGAGAGTCCGAGTTGCGTAAACGCCATGTTGTCTTTAACGTGCCACGCGCGGGACCATGCAAATCGCTTGGAACTATCGTATCTGCATTTAATGTCTGTAGTTCTTGAAACTCCAAAATTTTAGATTTAACGTTTTATTATTATTACGCTATCTTCACTCGTTTATCTTTATTTAACGTAACTTTGAATGTGGATCTAGAGCACATTTTACAACTAGTCTAAATTACACTTTCAATGAAATATAAGTTTACAGACCTTGTTAAACATTAACATAATCGTAATTTTGAAATATTCTGTGATAAAAACAAACATTGTTAAATAAAAGTTGAAGGTATTTCGAATTACAATGTATGGTACTATATTTTTTCTTTAATATATATGCTATATAGATATATTTTTTTTGGTTACGTATATGTGTATATTTAATATAATATACTTTATATATCTATTAAAAAATTACAAATATTTCTGATCCACTGTTTGAATAAAATATCTACGAAAGAAGATCAAATATTCTAAAGCAACTTTCTAAACTTCATCGATTCTTATACATTTAACCTTAAATCTTTGTTCGAAGTTATGATTCTGCCACTTACATAAAAATTAATTTCAGAATTCAAAATTATCACTATTTTTCTTTAAAATCAAGCATGTTAAAGTACCTTTCTTCATTACGTTACAAAATTCTGCCAAACTTCCTTAACCTCACGGCATTAACCTTAAACCTCCACAAGCGTTACAATTAGACATGCAAAAGTTGATTCTATTCATTTGCAGCTTCTTGTCCCTAACTTCGTTGAAACCAGCACGAAACGAGGAGGCACGCAAAGAACAAACATAAATTAAGCACACGCGAATAATGCGAGATATCCAAACATTCTAGCGGTCTCCACGCGCGTAGTCGCGTTCACAATTACAGGCAAATAAAGGAAAGGAGGAAGGAACCGCGAAACAACGCCGCGGTCGCACTTTCTAACTCCTCCAAATCGTGCATCGAGAGTTTGCACCTGTATAAACAGTCGCAGCACGAATACGATATAACCCGATCGTAAATTAAAGCACTAACGATACGTATTGCTCTGGCCGCACCCAACGTTATATACATATGTACGTAAAAACTTAACCTATACTTGTTAACCTATTCTATCAAATAGACCTGTTGTATTAAATTTGTCTTAGTCAAAATTAACATATACTTGTTAATCTATTGACAGAGGAACATGTTTTAATTCGTCATTCAGACAATAATTTAAGTAACTTAACATCACCTATCTTCTTATTTCCATATTTGTTTCAAATTTATCATGTTTACATTTGCAAGAATTCCTAACCTAACTGAGATTGATTTGTCTCTATAAGATTTCATAATTCTAGAAATTCTTGATTAGAGGACGATTCGACTAATGAGTTAAAAATTTGGACATATATACACATAGGTTTTAAAGAGATAGGAAGAAACAAGAAACAAGAAACAATTCTGAGTTCATATCATATAACCTTGAAAGAAGCTTTAGATCTTTATCTAGCTAGAAATATCTCAAATTATATATATATATATACTTGTTTTGACGCGTGAAACGTATGAACATTAGCTTGTCGTTGATTTTACGATCGTGCTATATTATTTTCCGTGAACTATAGACGCGAATCATGAGAAACAAGAAGTCGATAGTATAAATCGAGTACATCGAGCAGGATTTTTAATATTCAGCAATGAGTCTGTTATGCAACCGTGATTCGTCGGCAACGAAACGCGTCCAACCGTGATCTCATCACCGTTCCGCGAAAAGACTGTAAATATTTTATAGAGACTGCTCGAAATACTGATGGTTGCTGGTAAGAAGGTTATTCGTATACAATCGCGAGTTTACGACTTATGGGTGCGTTTTTAGTAAGAAAAATTGCTATCGAGAATATTTAATACATACATAATTTATAAATGAGATAACCTAACTATGAATTTTGTAAATGTACTTGTTACGTACAAAGTATAAAGATATATAGATAATTTTATATGTATAGATGTACAATTAAAGGTTAGATAAAAATAGAATCGCGATTGCGAGCATAACAAGTCTTATGTATATATCAGCATTTAGAATTTACATGCAGAGTATTTGTATTCAAACACCTTGACACGCCCAGAGATTCAATAACTATATTTAAAATAGAAAGAAAGGAAGTTTTACAGCTTCACGTGGACCACACCTTTTAATAGAAGAATAATTCTTATATGTATACAATATGAACTTCAGAATTTAAATAAATACATTTTACAATGCTAATAATTATTTCTATTTATAGTAATAATAACGTAACAATAACTTAAATAGACTAAGCACATAGACTATACTATTCTCCATAATAAAATATACTACACACTTCAGAAAGACTCAACTCTATAAACTTAACCCAATCATTATTCTAACCGATAATCATAAACATCAGCATTCTAAAGAAGGATTCAAATCTACAAACCTATCCCAAGCAGTGTCATTTCCCATAACCATAAATATCATTCATCGTAGAAGGATTCAACTGTACAATCCTAATCCAAGCATTACCATTTCCCATAACAATAAATATCACCGATCCCAAAAAGAAGAACCTCAACTCTATAAAATGTAACCCCTAAAAGGTACCATTTGCCATAACAGTAAATATCATACATCCGAAAAACATTCAGATCTATCTACGAACCTTAGATTTCACCTGACTAAAACAAAAACATCATATAAGATAGGAATTCAACCTAGAAAACCGTAGCGAACCGCGCGAAGCATCCGAACTACGCCTGGCCGCAGTCTGGACGTGAATTCAAGTTCAGCCAGACCAGAGATAAAGTGTCAGTTGAACCTGACACCGGTACTCGCTCAATCTAAACGGAATTCGATCACGAACAAGATCAACCTTCCAAACCTAGCCCAAACTCGATCCAACGTTCCCAGACTACGCCTCGAGCACGTACCTTTTCCTCTGACCCTCAATATCCAACCAGATAGTTCCCGCCAGCAATCACTGAATTCCTCGGTATGTTTGAAACAACACTTCAGCTTCCGATCTTTTAACTTACTACTCCTATAAGTAAACTGCGGATTTTTATGCGTATTCATATTATTGTGAATATAATGAAAATAGTAGAACCTCAGAAGAAAATTATTTTACTTACCAAGTATCATAGGAAGCACTATATTTTGAGTTGTTTATGTATTCTTTCATATTATGTGCATTCTGTATAATTTTACAGTTTCAAATTTCCTATAAATGCATAAAAATCCTCAGTTTAATCATAAAATATGTAGAGATATATATAGGACACTGTATGAATGATATTCACAGGATCGACAACGCGATCGCGATCCTTTGGACGAGACGAGTACGCGCGCGCAGCTGCCTGGCTGCAGGGCAACTGGTACCGTACTGGTACCAGTCGGTCAGATGTACGGCACCGTGAGTACGCGGACACGGTGCATGCCGGACAGGTTGTGTGTATCGTTCGGCGTAGATGGTCAGGTGGTATGCGGCCGTGGCGCGCTGTAGCGCGATACTGTGGACCCGGCTTAAGGCTTTCTAACCGCAGCCTCAGAGCTACATACACTGTGCTCCTCTCGTTCCTTAACCGAAAGACAAGTTGCAGAGATAACAAGTTGATATATGTATATATGTATAACTACCTACATATGATCAGAAGCCGATTTCGACAAGGTTATGATACAGAGTGAATACGTTTTCTGACGAACTCAATATGTTAAAGCAATCAAATATATATATGGATTCTGTATAAATATAGATTCTTATAAATCTATGTAATTCGACCTTCAGATGTTTTGTTCAGAATGAAACTTCGTCAAAATATCCATAGCTTTAAACACACTAATTTTGATTTGATATAATATTAGTTTGGTACTGATTCAAGAAGAATCGATATCGATAATTGATACCGAGTATCTAGAATTTCTATACGTATCGATATTCCCTATTGTGTACTTTGATATCGAATTAATCAAATATCGTTAGTAGTATCGATATCGATTCGATTGCTGCTTAGTATAATAGCAACTATATATGTTCGTACATACACCTTCGCTCAAAAATCTTGATTAAAATTATAAGTGAGTCTTATTGTGATTATAATTCATACTGTAAATGATAAAAAAAGATATGCTACTAATATATCAACAATTTTGTGCAAAATGTAATGCAAAATTTGTAATCTATCTCAAGTATCAGAGTTCTATTAAATAAGACTTTTGAGCGGGAATGAAATGTATATGTGTATGAAATGAAAATATATAGTGTCATTGTCAATACTGCTTTTAAGTTAACCAACAAGAGGATCACCCGTTATACCGCATCACAATCGTCGTCATCCTCGTCGTTGTTGAAGAAATCGCTACTCGCCCACCTCCACGTTTCTTCTCTGCATCTTTGGGTAAGTACATATCTGCCTTTCCTTTCCACGTGTCCCTCATGCTGGCCCCTTCTCCGCGCATCGTTTCAGTAGAAGGGGCACAGTAAAGTTAATGCCCAACAACAGGAATCCAGCTCAGGTGTGGCCGAGTTCCTTCTTTCTTCTCCTTTCAGGAGATGTTTGTTGTCATCCCTATGCTCGTTTTGGCATTTTCGGGTATTTCGGTGACTCTCGAAGTTAGGTTGCGTAGGCCTGCTTTTTTAAACACTATGTCTAAGATGACGTAACGCTTTCGTTAGGTTAGAAAGAGAAGGATTTAAATGACTATATATTAGATTATGAATTGGAAGGAGATAGAGAGAAGAGATATTTATTGGAGGTTCGATTTGTAATGGTAAGTGGAGACGCTGAGAAATTTGTTGATTGGTTTCAAAGGGGTGCTATTAATAGCGTGATTAGATATGTTGGAGTCATATTTTGTATAAATAAGAAATTTAATTTTAATGCTCTTCTCGGATCTATGACCTGAAAAGAATGTTATACTTCAATACATATTATTAAAGTATAGATAGTTTTACAAGGGATGTATATACATGGACATTAATATTCTCGAAAACAAAAGGAGTTAAATATATATAAATGTTTTTGTAACAAAAGGTTTTTAATATATATCTGAAGATATATACATTCATATTTGCAGCAGTTTTTATAATGCATTTACCAAAGTTGAAATTCTAACAATTTTATTGCAGTACTTTTTGGTATTTAACACATGTATATATCATAGAAAATTACTTTTTATATAATGTAATTTAAACCACAGTATTCACATGTTAGTCTCTTTAGATAAAAAATATTTCATAAAAAAATGGAATTCAACTAATACATACCAAACTACAGAACAAAACCTCCTTTTCCAACATCTATTTAAAAAGTTTTTCTAATAAGAGACACATTCCACGATGCACCTGGTGGTATGCAACATTACAACGCACTACGTTTAAAGGTTGCGTGTCTTCAGGCGCTGCAACGCTCCGCGCGAATAAAAGTAATTAAAATGCATTAGTTGATACTTCAAATTAAAGCCTCCTTCGTGCGTCTTAATTAAAAAGAAAAAAATACATAGAATTAATTAAAATACCCATATTCCCTTTAAAATTAATTTAAGGGAGCGAAGTAATTTTCTACAGATATGTATATTCAAACACAAACATATATAACTACATGCAATCAAGCGTAGTAAAGGCGGCCATCGTGAAAGAAGCATTTCAGAAATGCACCTTCACATTAGCCAGCATACTCCAACCCCGCAATTAACTCGTCCACTTCAGAAACGTCCAACACACAGACACACGGCCCCATGTGACCTTTAAGGGCAATTAACGCGACGTTAGTGGCTCCTCTTAAGTGCAGTGGAATCGGTTTCGACTCAGGTATATTCGGCCCTGCTAATCGCCTGAAACATCGTCCACCTACCCGACGAAAAGGTCTCTTTGGTTACTAGTCGAGAAAATGAAGATTCTGTCTCGTGTTTTCCACATAGATCCTACTGCCTCTCCACCTATAAATAGGGCTTCTATTTGAAAAGGCAGCAGTGTACTATCAAGTGTCTTGTGAGCAACTTGTTACTCTCGAAATTTGTAAAGCTGTTTGTATTTTTTGTTTACCAAGACTTATCCATCTTTTTTTTTCTCTTTTCATTAAAAACATGCTTTGATCTTTCAAAAGATTATCCGATCTCTTGCATTTTACTAAAGGAGTCTTTAGTGTTTACTTTTTACTAAGAATCGACTTCGACATTTTTATTTCACTTTTAAATTTTACTAAGAAGAGCGTTCGATTTTTTAATTTTATCAAGATCCTTCGATCTTTAAAGATCTAAGAAACTGATCATCATATCATCGATATCAAAAAGAACCATGAGGTTTATGATCACATTGACACTGCTTGTAACGATACTTTTCGTTGCTGATGCATTGGATTTGAACCGACTTTTCTGGCAAGGGAATCAACCGCAGATAACAGAGGAGGTTCAAATGATCGAAATCATTCGATGGCGTCAACCAGTTTGCGTGGAACCTGCAAAGGGAGTATCGCCGTGTCTGAAAGGACTGCGAAAATCCCAGTCTGAGTACGAACGTGCCACCGGCAAAGGATTGAAAGAAGAAAAAGCTGGATACTCGATATTGACCGACGTTCAGTCGAAGTCGAGCGTGTCGTCACTGGAACAGGAAGTTTCAAGCAAATTCGAGTCTCCAGAGATGCTCGTTTCATTTCCTCTGGAGCAACTACAGCCTTCGCGTAGCTCTGAAGAATTCTTCATGGAGAAGCCAACGGAATCGAATCGAGGAACATCTATATTGACGGAGGAACAAGAAAGAAACGTCAGGGAAGGGAAGCACCTTCCACATTTGGAAAAAGTGACTAAGCCAAAACAGATTTATATCACTAAAGTTCTCAATACTCCAGTCACTGCTACTTTAGTCGCTCATAATTGTCTTCCTGATATTGGCATACCGTTGTGTGACGATCAGGAAGAAAATATCGAACCTTCAAAATCGTCTCAACATGTGAAACCTTCTCTAAGTATCAACTTGGCTAATCCGAATGAAGATGCTACCTTAGATCTGCCCAGAATAATTCATAAACCTTCGATAAAATCATTCGATGAAATGCAAGGGAAGAAGCCGGAAATCGTCATCAAGAATCCTGATTTCGTTCAAACATCAACGAGTTTTACTTTGGATCATCCTAGCACCACTCGTGCCCCTACTTTGCAACATATTGTGATTTTAAAAGACGACAAATCTGTTGTTCCGAATGTTGTTCATAAACCTGTGGTTCTTAATAATCTTCCGCCTTCCCGTGTATTTGAAGATCCATCGCAGAAAGAAAATAGTAATCAGTTTGCGGAGCTTGAGGGTGGAAAATCGTGGAAGGAGGGTGAAGTGGACGAGGCACCGAAGAAGCAAGAGATTTCCCTGGATCATGTTCAGGGCGTCGATAAATTCAATTTAGGAAAAGGCAAACCACCAGTTCAGGAAGCGATGCCTTTGGATTGGTTGAAGGTGACGGATAACGTTAAGGAGACTCAGGATGCCGCAAATCCTGATGAACAGGTCGAAGTTGAAATTGCGACGAGAGAAAAGTAAAGAATAAGCGTATATAAAATAATACGAAGATCAAACAATTTAAAAAAATAGATCTTCAATTTATTGTACAAGTGTTTTAGGCTTTACAATTTTATTCCTTTATACTTAACTCTTGCCGGTCGAACTTCTGGTATAGCTCAACAATACACCTTCATCATTACAACCATAAAACTGGTATAGTAAGAGGAGCTGTAATAGAAATAATAATTAACGGAGCGTGCGTCGCCCGCTGTGCGAAAATAATTCCGACCAGAGGCATAATCATGAAACTCGAAACTCTCGCAACCGGAAAGTGTTAACATGTAACTCTTGATTTTCTGGACAGAATTCAGAGAATAAAAATTTAAGAAATACACGTGTTCCATTCCAATCTTTTGACCTTGATTTTCCCAGTATTAATTATATTTTTTATTATATAGAAACGATATTTCTAATTCTTGAGTTGCATTTTCTACCTCTGTCACTAAGTTACCAAAACAAGTTCGTAGTTTTTTTAATAATTGACGTTATATTCCACGTTATATTCAATGAGATTGGAAAGGGATTATTTATTCGGAACTTTCATAAAATGCTGCTTGATAAATAGCTTCCGTTGCATATTAAACACATCGATTAACCAACTTTCAAACGTATGAACTCAAGAATATTAAACAAAAGTCAAACGTCATTTATTCTGTAGTACTCTTTATTCAAGCCGCCTTACGTTACATACAGCAGTAAATAAAATCGCAATGTCGAAACTTGCGTACCTCGTGCGCATCGCGCGTGCGTTAAGTTAAAAATTACGCTATACTTACTCCTAATCGATAGACAGTCGCTTAGCAATTATCCCTCTATGTATTATCACTTTGTCATCTTAGTTTACGTATCACATTATATATGTATTATTAATATCATACAGTAGAACTCCATTTATTCGAACGAACTTTTAGATTTCCATCAATTTCTTTTACCAATTATATTCATCTATCTGAAGGAGAAATTCTAGATTTGTCCAACATGTTCACATAAATGTCATCCTACTGCTCTTAACGTCAAAATGAAGCTTAAAAACTCTCGAGCTCAGAACTTCGATTAACGAAGTCATCGCGCGTAATCTAACCTACGTTCCACGTCCGCTTCTTTGTCCGTTTCTTTGTCTCCTGAGATCAACGAAGACGAGATACGTGTACCTAATTCGAGTCGAGATTTATGAATGACACCAGTAAATGCACAATATGGACACCGACCGATCACGATCGATGAAAGGACGCGATCGAAGGTAATTGCTATCGAAGAATGCAAATTCTTATGAAAATTTATATTTTTATGAACGTAACCAATGTAGAAATTTGGTTTATGCACTACAATGCTTGCAAAAATTATATCTACACTAGCTTATTTTCCGACGAGGCATTTTTTTCTATAGGTTTTACGCTTCATTTGCATATTACCAAATTTTCGTAATTATACGAATGTACTATTAAATGATATGGAATTTGTTACATTTGGATCTAATCAACTAGTACGTATAAAACTGGTCTAATAAATACTTTTATAGTCGCTATCAACATCGTACCAAGTATTATACTATTTCGAATATTTATATATTTTTTATCCATATGTGTTTTTTGTTTATTTTGTATATTTTTGCACATTACGCGGATTCTGTTCAATTTTATATTTCGAAATTTCCTACACATACGTAAAAATTCGCAGCCTAGTAATTACCATTCGTATTCGCGGGATTCGAGATAAAATTCGAGAGAGAGGAAATATATTCACATGCCTTCCGCGGTGGAAACTGGCGCGATTTATCGGAACAAGGGATCGAGTTGAGACGTTTTTCCATGCATAGACAGGATTGGAGAATGGACGAAGAGAAGAAGAAAGGAGAGGAAAGAGGAAAATTGTGAGAAGGAGAAGAAAAAAGATAAAAGAACGTCGGTATCCACGAGTCTGGCTTTAACCCTACCGCTTTTTAATCGGTCAGCTCGTCTTCGTTGACAAATTTCGTTCCAAATTTCAAGCAGGATCGAGGACAACGGATTCCTCTGGCGAATATTTACCCTATTGCTTCCGTCACGGTGAAGCTTTCTCGAGGAGGTGACTTGAGCGATTTTTACGATCTACGATTTATTTTGTCATTTTTCCTCTTGATATCGCGTCGTTATTTGTAACATTCAACGCTTTGCTAATCGTACAGCGAAGTATAAGTACGTTCAACGATATGCTGCGGTTGTAAATTGTATGTATTAAAAATTATGTTACTGGTGACTAATTCTGCAACGATCGATAGCGGTTTCCTATTTCGCGTAAAATTGTTTAAAATGTCGTGTGGATAATCGAAATATTTTATCACGTTAGCAGAATATGTTATATCATATTAACGCAATTTTAAAACTTCACTATGTTATTGGACCTACTATAATTGCTACTACCGAAGGCATTATTTCTGGTTTTAATACGTCGTATTTGTATTATATTGTGTATACCGTATTGTTCCTGTGAAAGTTTGATATATAAGGTAAGAATATTCCAATATTGGTTTTCTGCATAAATTTCTTGTAAAAACCATGTTAGGCGATTAATTTACAGATTATTTACCGTAAAAATCCCAATTGGCAAAGCGTTAATCACCACGCGACCATTCGAGGTTTCGATAGAATAACGAAATGTAAAGCTGAATCTCTACAATTTTAATCGTTACACTTATCGAATTTATGATAGAAACTGCAGGTGCATCGAAGTCTCATTTCTCGTCTTCTTAAAGCAAAAAACCTTAACGTTTACGAAAATAAAAAGTAAAGGAAATTTTTGTCGGAATTCTGGCGAATTCAACTCGATATCGTTCAAAGTCGTTTCGTTTTGCGATTCCATGATCATTCGTAATTTCTTAATCCTTTATCGAAGAACCAGAGAACATTATTGCCGATTGATAACGTTAATATTGTTCGAAAAAATAAGTTCCCAGTTGACAGTTTGATCGTGCACAGTTCCTTAGTCTACTTGGAATTATCATAATCTCTTCTTACCTCTACGTTCTTCCCTCAATGTATCATTTTAACCTAGTCTTTCGATCGAAATGTGTTCTTATACGTACTACTGTCTTCTAAACGAGGACAATTCCATGCGATTTCGGTACTTCATTCTCGACGCTGTTTCTGGCGACACGGTTTTCTGCCATGTCGATTTCGAGCTATCGGTCTTACCATAAAAATCGTTATTTACAGATGCAACGTTAGATTCTTTGCTGTAACTTGGAATTGCTATATTCGAAACGTCTTCGCTAGTATCAATTCCGTCGTCGATAATATTTAAGCTTTTAAACTGCCTCTTTTGGCTTTTAGAAATAGCAAACTGGTTCGTCATTGAACGCAAATTTTCTCCATTATGCCTTAATTTTTGTACGATCTTTTGACCAGTAATTCCACGAGTTTCTGTTCCGTCGGTAATTCCCTGCGCCGAAGCTGATACCATTATCTCTCTCTTTCTTCTGAATGCTTCGAAAATCTTCTTCGCGATTGAAAAATCGTGAACAATTCCACTATTATCTCTGGTCGTCCGCGCGTCAGAGATCAATTCCTGGAATTTCTTGGAATTGTCATAATTCAAAATTTCATTAGCAGGTTCCTCCATCGTCTCGCGTTCGTATACTAACTTATCGTTCGGAATTGCCGGAATAGCTGGAGTTTCCGGAATTGCGTGTAGTCTTTGATCAGCAGCATTGACCTTCGAACGATCATGGAATTCTTTAGACAATAATTTCATTGAGTTTATTTTGTCATGGAATTGCAGGATTGGAGGATTGTCTACACTTGCAAAAGACAACGTTTGTGACGTGTTCTCGAGTGTTCTTCGTGGCTGAACGACCGATTCGGTGGAATTGACATTGCTGGGAATGAACGTGTTCGGTGATGACCCGTTTGTATGGCTTATATTGGCCGCAATTGCGATTGGTGTCGTTGCCTTCGTTGTGGCCGCGGTCATCAGCCCTTCCATACGATCCTGAATCGATTCCAAGAAAGCTTCTTTGAAAACGCGTTTTTCCTGAAAATGATAAATTTCACGATTAACGTGAGAAGAGAAGCAAGTATCGTAGGTAATAAAATCAAAGAAAATCAGAGAATATAATTAACATTTGCGGAATAAGGGAAAAGTAAACGGAATTTTTTCTAGGAAACTGAAGGAAAACGACGAAGGAAATATCAAGATTTTGCAAATGAGAAAAAGTTAAAGAAAATTTCAAAATCTTTTGAGAGAAGCTTGCAAGGAAAAATTCATTTAAAATTCTGCTGAAAAACATAGTGGTATCGTGGTAAACTTGTGTTACGAAATAGGGAAGAATATTACTTCATGAATAGCCACGCCTGATTACTTACGTTTCGTGTTTTAGACGAAACATGATTCCGCAACCGCGTCATCATGCTCAGCCATCGAGAATAATTGAATTTCGGAAACACGAACGGTGGCTTTGTCACTCCTTTGACTGTGAAGGGACGGAATTTCTGTACATCTACGATTCTGTCCAGGGAAATTCCCTCGCAGGAAGGCATTGAAAAGGGTATCCTGTTTAACGATTCGATAATTACGTCATTATAATGTAATTCTAACATATTAATTCCGTCAACACTGTTAGATGAATGTAACGTAGTATTATATATATGCGATACCTATATTATTATATATTTAACGATATTGATGGAATTCTAACATGACAAAGTTAATGGAATCTGAATTTTAATTGTTGTAAATTTAATTTTTAAATTTTAATTGTTGTATCTCTATAGCATTGAAAAGAATTATTTATGCACCTCGTGCATCCTTGAGTCACTTACGTTTTATAATACTATTAAATTATATAATAAATTTATAATATTATATTGTATATAATATATACGATGCACGAAATGCACACAATCTTTCCTGATTTTATAAAGATACAAAAACTAAAGTACAGATTCCATTAATATTATTAAACAAATAACGATGCGTGGTGTAGGAGTGCGTGAAATACGCACGCTTCTGTTCGATTCAATGAAAAAGATAAAAAACTAGAAATTGAAATTCATCGACATTTTTTAGCCAGATTTCAATAAATATTGTTAAATAAATGAATAGTATAAGCGATTCAATGACATGTAACGGGCAATTTTTTTTAATTCGATAGTAGTAGACGAGATTAAAGTCCAAAAGGGCGGAATAAAAATATTATTTCCTTCTGTTGCTGAATATCTTATCGATAAAAGAGTGGAAGTAGGAAAGTAGTAAGAAATTTTACCTAGGTGGTAAACAGCCCTCGATAGTATAAACTACGACGTCCATCGTGGATGGAATATCGGCGTTTCTTCTCGAGCGTTGCGTTGTATCTTTGTTGAAAGATGTCGGATCCTCAGTCGAGTTCAGCATCCTAAAAAATAAAGAGTAATTTTTAATATCGCTATATCTTAAGTTATCAAAGTTAAGAATGAACGATTAACAATAGGAAAAGGTTTTACAATTTTGAAATACTTGATAACAATACAAGCAGGCCTCCAACATGATACTGAAGATCAGATTACTTCTTGCATATTAATATTTACCGTTTATGACAGTGATTTGATATTTTGAGATTTATTTTCTCACGATACCTTTTTCTCAATATTATTTTAATTAATCTCTTTTAAATACATGTATATGCATATGTGCATTTTTCTGAACTTTTTATCTAATATTCTTTATTTATTTCCTCCTTTTATTTTCTTTGTTTAAGGAGAAAATTCCCATTTGGATAGAATCATGATCGATGCTTCGAAATTTATACAAACACCACTTTATGATCCTCCAGCGAGGCCACCCCAGCTAATGGTTTAATACTATTCCATCTATCAGTGTCAAAATCCTGATATTCCATTCAAAAATTAATATAAAAATTCTCATATCGAAATAACTCACCATTTGACATCGCAAGCTGGTAGATCGGGATCGACGAACAGGCATTCGTAGATTGTGGATGATGTGGATCGTGGCTCGAGGGTTAAAGCGCTGGGCAGACTGTTTTTCTTGGGGGAATTTCCGTTTGTGCCGCGTAGCGAAAGGGATTGACTCGTCGAGTGCATCAGGATGTGAAGCACAAAGACCGCCGCGAAATTGTTCCGCATTGTTCCCATTGTCCGTGAAAAAGTCTCCTCGCGTCTGCGGAAAGTTCTGCAACGTCGGTGATTACTCTTAATAACGTTAAGATATTGCTGCCAAGGAATTTTCGTCGTCCACCGTACGACCACCTTGTTAACTCTATTTGTCTGTGGTTTAGAAGATAAGAAGTCGTTTATCTTCCTATAAAACTTGAAAAATACGCAATCCTTTCTGTCTGCTTCTTTCAACTATTGTATTTTTTTTACTCTCATCGCTGTGTATCTTTATTTTATTACGCTATCGTTAGTCTGCAGATTTTTATGCAAATTCTCATCTTTGAGAATATAATAAAAAGAAAATAGAACCTCGATAAAAAATTGCGTAATCTATCTACGTATAATACTTAGTATACTTCATGTTTCTCGATATTACGTGCACTCTGTGCAATTTTGCAATTTTACATTTCCTGTAAATGCAGAAAAGTCTGCATGTCTCTCACGTATTATCGCAACAGTAAAATAAAGTTATACAATCAAATGTTAATATCATAAAGTAGCGCGCGGCTCGTAAGTAAATTCTTCGCTCAAAAATATCAATCACGCTGAAGTACAGCCAGTCTCTCTGAGTAAAGAAAACACGCGACGAGATTAAAGGGTATACACTTCGCAGCCGTTTGAATCATGGCTGTGGATAACGACAACTACTTGATAATCTTTTCGAGATCAAGGAGGCCCGAAGATTCGAAAGGACCTCGTTACGAAGAGATTGCGAACCCGTGAAAATTCCCTCATAAATCGTAACACCGAGGGGAAGGACGACGAAGCACAGGGTCAAACGCGAACCAACAAATTCTAAGAAATCGCCGGATATCGCGCAACTTCCACTAGAAATATTGCAGAACGTCTACCGAGCATTCAGCCATCTCTGTAGAGGAAAACAGACCAAGAAGCTACAATATTCTCGATAAAGTGACTCGTAAATAATTTTCATAATTCGGAAGAGAAGACTGCAGCTTGACTCTTACTACTAAATAATGTTAATAAATTTTCTTGTACTTATAGAGAGTTGCGAATCATAGTAATACAAATTAGTCCTACTGTTTCACGTGAAATTGTATTCTGTTTGTTATCATAAACAATCCATTACATTCTCTCGAGTCGTGAAAATGCGTCGCGACAAAGGACGAAGTCGTAACTTAATTAATTATGAATCTAAAGGTAACCGGTACTTTGAGGAATTAAAGTACGCGATTAAATCCAAATCTTTAGTTACTTTGTCATACTGCGCAAAAGGAAGAAAAAATGTCCTCTCTCCTCTCCTCTAAAAATGTTCATTTCGAAGATATATGGTGCTGTCTAAAAAACCACGTTTGTAACTGAGAAACTACAGGACATAAAAATATCAAAACGCATCCATACGTCCAACCCTCTGCAATACAATAAATTTCATTTGAAATATTTCTTCGTGAAATCGATAGATATCAAGTTATTTCGGATGATCATTCATTCTAGCTGACTAACTGCGTATCATTGTCAGAGATAATATTTTCCAACGAATAAGTTACATCAATTACGTTACATTTCGCGTAATCGTAATTATTCTCGTCTTATATTCAGCACGAGTCCGATGAAATTTTACGATACCCATCGGCGATACTTAACGCGCATACGCAAAGCTGTTGAACAACAATTTTCGGGGTCGAGGGCGGTTTGTCTTTCTCAATGTGACGCCGCCAACCGATTGAATTTAACCCGTTCAATATTTCAAGGGGGTCAACATTACTCGCCGATGGAAACGGTTTGCCTCGGCACCCATTTTCCTACGATCTATCTGCGCTGTACCACTTTGACCAGCGATAACAGCCGAATTATCATTGTTAACCAGCTAATAGCGGGTCTGGTGTTGTTGCATTAGCGTATCGTCTAGCCCGCATTTATTCAAGCGCTCGTTTCGTCGACCGCGATCTCTCACGCCTGTTTAATTGTCGGAATTAATAAAGCATCGAGGCCACTGCGTTTCTATCGGTTATACGCGATAAATAATCGGAACGTTCGCGCGGTTAAAAATCGACAGAACGGATATGACGCGAAACTAATTGACGTTGATCGCCCACTTCTTCCCTATCGTTAAACTATTCCTTCGCTATTTGGAACGATCTAACGCGATTGTAATGTTTCAAGAATTTCCGCACGACGATGGAATTTATTGCTGTTACTTGTTGGTGCCTCATCGTTTAAAGTCGCATTTCCTCATATATTATTAATAGACTTGGATATTTATGTATTTATGGAAACCTGTAAAAATGCAAACATGATACACGATATTCTAAAGTATAAAATATTGAAAGAGTTTATAGAGGTATAATTTGCACGAATATCTCATCTTGACATTAAAGACTACTTTTTATTAAATAACGCACACGTATGTTCTCAATTTTTGCTCTAAGCTCTTAGTAGACTGAGTCTGCTGGAAAAGTGTTATTTCAGATAATCATTGTATTTTTTTTAGATTGCAATTGATTTTAAGACTGTAGAAGTTGCAGTTGCAGTTTATCTATTGAATATATGACAAATTAAAAATCATAGTGATGTAACTTCTTTTAATAAATCATTCCTTTAGTTTCGAGACTGACCAAGTAACAATTTAATTAATTCTATCTCGCAATGCATTTTCATGACTTGAACAAGTATGATGAATTTTCTTTTTTTTTTTTTTTTAAGTAAATGCAGAACGATATTCTATGAAAACTGGCGATACACTTCTAGAAAAGGCATCGATATGTTTCATGAATAGATATCCTATTCATTATCGTAATTTACATCCACCTCGTGATTATATGAAACGACGGATAACCGCATAGGTAACCATAAAACCATAGAAGCGTAACGAATGACAAGATTTATATTCGCTTTATAATCCGTTATATTGACTTTATAATCCTGTGTTACTCTATTTAAATGCATATTAGTGCATATACAGGGTGTCGATAAAATTCTCTATTTAATGCCTTAGGCTCAAATATACTCTTTATTCTTCAATTTGTATTTACTTCCCTCCGACTATAAATACGTTTACTTGTATTATGTATACTTTCTGTACTGCAATTTCAAATTTGTTAATCACTGTTCAAATAATTTGTCGTATTAATTATCAAACATCATTAAATTAAATTTTAATTATCAAATTATCCATAGACTATGGATTTTTATGCATTTATAAAAAAAATTGAAAGTGAAAATTTACACAAATTGCACGTAATACGAAAAAATATATAAAATGTGTCCAAAGAGTAGAGTTCTCTTAACGCTTGGTAGGAAAAATAATTTCCCACGGAGTTTATACTTTTTTAATTGTACTTTGAAAAACAGGAATTTGCATGAAAACTTCTGATCATCGATGGCATCTTCACAATTTTTCCAGGTTCCTTCTGCTTCGAGCAAAAAGCAGAAGCGACGCGAACTTCGTTACGGCGGGTTCTCTCGACACGAACTCGAGCGTAGCAATCGAAAACCGGGATTGTTCCGCTCAGTTTGCTGGTAAACGGAATCATTATGTCATCTACGACTGGTTAGCGTGATAACGACACCATCAGCATGTTCCTTCGTTCACGTGTCGACCTCTCCCTTCTCACGTGTAAATGATTTTCATGACCGTACCGGTTAATAGGATTCGTCGATGTCGGTCAACGATTTCCGCCACGTGAAAATCGTGTCTTTCCACGCCATAAATCGTTCTGCGTTTCTCCTCGCTGATCCTCGAGGGAACACAGAATCGTTCTGTGAAACGTAGAAGCCGCGAACCGAACCGAATGATCGATATGTTTCTGTTAAAGATCGTCTAGTTGCTTTCGCGAAATTCATCGTGTAGAGAGCACACGGAACAAGAATCGAATAATTCTTCTGGATCTCCGATCTACGCTCTCGTTTGCTCGAATCGTTGCTCGTTATCGCTTGATTAACGCTCATAACTACGAAGTTGTGTGAAAGCAATGAAAATAAATAAATAGTTCAAGGCAAGATTTTTATCCATATATCATGTAAAGAATCGTTCAAAATCTGCGAAATGCACCCTTGTAAATCTATGAAATTACCATGAAAAGCACATGTTGCTCGTCTTGATCATTCTGCTAGTTCTAGCGTTAGAGCATCATTAGGTTAAAGCGTTAAGTTTATAACAAATCCTCAGATCGTTTTCTACTCTCGAAGGAAAGAATACTACAGGAATGATGAAAATTTGCCGCAGACAAGAAATATATTGTTGCAATGAAACTATTCGTTAAGTATGTATCTATATTAAATATATATTAAGTATATATCTATATTTCTCTATTTTTCCAAGGAAGAGTTCTTTAATTAAAAGTGAACAGAGTAGAAGATAGGAAGAGTCGATGCTTCTAGTTTTTAATAAAACGCGTTCGTAGAAACGGCTGTGTTCTATGGACGCCGCAACATCACGTAGAATTAATTCTCCAGTTGGCTAGATTCATCTATGAGCCTGCCTACGAGCCTGTCTATCTCTTGATCGACTATGCGAACGATTATTTGCGAGCGAGTCAAAGATCAAAGCCAGAAGCGATTAACAGCTGGGATTCTTCGACCACGACCCATGCTCTCGTGAAATTCGAACGATTTACAAATCTCTGTTCTCTTCCTTCCCCTCTCTGTCTTTCTTCCTCTTTTCCTTTCTTCTATGTTACTCTTGTGTTATAAACTATGAACTATAAACCGATGGATCTAACTGGATTACGAACTATGAAACGAAACGATAGGAGATCAAACTACGAGGTCGCCAACGAATTACAAAAATCGGAGAACGCGAGAACGACCTGCCTTTGTATCTGACGGGGATATTCCTCGAATAACAAGATCGTGTTTACGCGCGATCCGCGCGCGACGAACTCAAGGAGGAAGCGTCGTCGCGACCATGATAAAAAGGAGACTCGTATTTTAAAATAGGAGTACACGAGTTTAGATACTTGTTGTATACGGCTGGTCGTTATCGACGCTCACAGAAACACGGAGTGGCAGCATGAATCGTGGCGGCACCGATCGTTGATCCACGAATCCCACACTTCGCGAGCCAATAATACAAATTTAGAATTAGACGTACATAGATCTCAACGAATTTCTTGGTAATTTTATCGATGGCATACTTGTAGGCGGTGTCGATAGCCGACTATTTCAGGCTTCGAACGTACGTTGTACAATTTCATCTAGTCTATCGCAATGCATATTTGAAGAAGGAAATACGAATAAAAAGCGAGATTAGAACGAGTGGTAATCTTAAAGAGAGACGCGATCACACATTTTGACATACTTATTGATAGCATAAGGGCGTCGATGAACGTTCTACGTTTCACAATACGACCCCGTGTATCGTAATATATTTTTCAAAATTTATAACAAATCAACTCATGGAACAGAGTAATTTGTTCGTTTCCCAGATGAACATTAATCTTCTACTTGTGCAATGAAACCGAGACAGAAAACGAAGATTATCGGTTTCTTATACAGATTAATTCTATCCTTCTTTCCAACCAACCAACAATAGCGATTCCAAACGTTTGATCTGTAGTGTATCTCCATTAAGAGAGCAAATAGCTCGCATCAAACGATTCATCGAATCGTGTCAACGGTTCTCTTTATCCATTCTCTTCAACCAGAGAACAATACTATATTACGCGGTGGCTGGTATTTCCCTTTAAATCGAAATCCCTCGGATCTCGTCAGATGTTTAGTCAGACTGTTTGCAAGGAATCGTCATCGTTTAATCGCGTCCATTCTACACATCGTCTACGATGGTATGTCAAACTTGTTGTGTACGCCAACGTGCACCTGATTTCGAAGCATTTAGTACCACGTTGCATTCCTCTGTGCCTAGCCTCCGTGCGACAGATTGCCGCACGTCACCTTACATCATTGCCACCGTGTTCGTCGTAATAATGCCATTACACTACGATACCAGCCGTCCTCGGTTAGACGATCGATTATTCTAATTGCGTTAATAACCATGGACAACCGTTTATTGGCAGACATGGCCAATGCTAGCCGGAAACAGCCGTCTATTGCTGCGAATCCGTGTGATTTCGGATCCGATCCTCTTGTGATTAATCGTTTTCAGGGTATCGGAGGATACCATTCGGAGGTAACGTTCGATGAGAGGATACTGATCGATTGCTCGCATTCTTTCGTTTTTGATTTTTCTTTCTTTTTATCTCTTGTGGTTTTACGGTCAAGTTTAGTTATTGAGTCTAACGACGCGAGCAACTTTTTTGTTGTTTTTAATTTAAGAGCAGAGAGAAGACGTATCATGGGAACAGGTTTACGGTGGATTTTATCGCGGGTTCGATTCTACGAGTAAAGTTTATCGGTAATCTTAGATTTAAGAGGAGAAAAAGAAACTGCCACGGATATAGGTCTATGGTTAATTTTATTTTGGGTTTAATGTAGCGAGTAACTTTTTAGGAGCTTTTGTGCAATAAAAGAGAAAGAGGGAAGATAGTAAAGAAATAGAAATAGAAGAATAGTTTGTTAACTATCCAAGGAAATGATTGCAATTGAAGAAAATGTTTGAGAGAATAAGATGGGTGGTTTGAAATAGAATACGCTATCTTTGTAAGTAGAACGATAAACAGAGTTGCACAATTTTTTTAGCTTTCGACTAATCAGATGATTAGTTATCCTGTATAAAAAAGAACTATTAAAGTAGAAGAACGATTGAAATAAACAACTTTTTTCTGATAGGAACAAAATTTTAAGATAAGCGGTAAAATAATTACGTATAAAAATCACTTAAAAAATCTCTCTAGTATCATTGCATCGACATTAAAGTATTATAGTATCGTTACTCTTAGTAGTATCAAGTACTAAATAATAGACGCACAGAAAATTCCACCTTTTGCGAATAAACTGAAGCATTTTCCCCCAAAATCGTGAGTCATCGAGAAAGATCTAATTTGTCGTTTTATCGCGGTAGGTCGGTTTCTCGTTGTGCGGTTGCATGCCTCGCTAATTGTTTATACTCGAATGGTCGTCCGATATAAATTGCATCGCGTCGAGACGTATTTTTAATGGTTCGTGGGCGCGCGTATAAATAGTATACCGTGCCGATAACCCGTTCTTTCTTTCTCTATCTCACTCTCTTCCTCTCGTTCCTCAACTTGCCACGATCGAACGTTTCTGCTCGCGTTCTGATCGCACTGTCGTGACCCTAGTATTTACTACTCTCTCGTTGCTACTATTGCGTTTACTACAGATCTTGTTGCTATTACCGGGTTACTTCTTAAGCCGCCAGCAAACCAATTTTTCTTCCAACCACGAACGTACTAATAAAATAATACAAGTTACGACACTCTTACGTTTGGAGAAAGTAAGAAGCTGAGCATAATTTGAAAAGTAACGATAGATAATGTTACAGATTATAGTACATTGTAATTGCAATTTGAAAAAAATCGGTCGAGTTTCATTGTTTTCGTTGAAACTTACACGGGCTGCAATATCCTTAATTTCTCTTAAAAGAGCGCGGTAAATATAATTTAAAAAATGGAATATTTAGATCTTTGTTTCAGCAATAAACCTAATAATATCACAACACGACCTATAAAACACTCTTTTCTAGTTTTTTTTTGTTACGGAAGTAATATTTGACGAAGAATATTTTTGTAAGTTTTGTTGTAAAGGCTATGTTACATATTCATATTGGTGCTGATTATGAAGAGTATTTAATCAATTAGCTGTTGAGATCTCTTTGAAAAATGTGTAGCTAAAATGTGTGGCAAAAGCCAAGCAATGACGAGTATGCACGGAGTATGCCTGGCTGTTATAATGTAAAATTAAGCTGTAACGAAATGACTGTTTTATTTTTTCATTTTATTATTCACAGGGCTCGTCATAACGCAAAATATTGCAATTTCTTCATAAAGAGTATACTCGTTAAAAACAGAGCTAACTGGTCAGAGAAGGCTATTTGCATTCTACATAGAGTGCAACTTTTTATTCTTTCATAGTTAAAGGAATGATATTTTATATGACAGGTAAGGAAATATCTTATAATATTTATACCGGCGAAGTAATTGGCAAGTAATGTCAGAGCAATGAACATTGAGTTACACAGAATGCTACTTAGGTTTAAAGATTTCATCGTCACTTTCTAATTACAATATTCTTCCAATCCCAAGCCTCGTACCATTTCCGTAAAGAAATTTCCTTCGCCGTCTTCGTGTCCAAAATCGACCTCATAAATATCTCCACATATTTTGAACACACTATACACATCCTTTAACAATACTATCAAACCATCAAAGAAAATAATCTGTAGAATGAAATTTTTTGTACTACCAAGTAATGCACGAATCTTTCATGATCTACATTAATCGATCCAAGACCTCGTCGTTATTACACAACGAATCGTCGACCTAGTTCTTAACTGTTCTAAATGCATTTTTTAAAAACGTAGAATTAACCAACCCACATATGTCTCGTTGTTACAAAGATTACAAATTCTCGATAATAGAATGAAAATTCTACTTGGGAAACATGAGATAATCAGCAAGTATCCTTCATAGAGTCCTAACTTCACGCAATGCTATTAAACCTTTAAACTCAAACTTTAAACTCAGTTCTCTCGATTTACAAACTAGTGAAAGTGGAATAGTTAAAAACTAGAGCAACGAAATGTTACACGCGTAAGACTCCTTCTTCTAATTGGAATCAATTGGAATATATTATCGATTGCTCCAAGAGCAAAACGCCGGCTACATAGCACGATATCTGAGAATCTCAGCGAAGGTTCTTAGTCGTCTCGTAAAGGAATATTCTATCGCCGTGAAAACAACTCGCTACTACGTCTAATGTCTTTCTATTTCTTTCCGCTAATACTGATATCAAATGGAATACGAAAGAGGCGGCGACGACAGAGCGAAACAGAGAATAAATTGCTAGCTGATTGAACGCGAAAGCCGAGGCAAGCGTTGAAAGAAATTTTCAAATTGCCACTGGTCTCACGCTGAATGAAAAGTAAATTGGATCAGCGTTCCTCCGAGGGCCGCGGCGGCCGTTACTTAATAGAAATGCAGCATGGAGGAGGTTAAGGAATACCAACTTTTCCACAAGTTCTTATCGAGCACATTTTTAATCGGGCCTCGTGTACGGCATTCTATGCCGAGCTTGTCAGTTTGGGGTCAGAAAAATATTCCCAGCGTCTCGGTAAGGTTACCGAGCGTCGCGGGCGGATTTTTCTTTCTTCCCTTACGCTACTTTCAGTCCCCTGAGTCGCCGCCGCTTTCTCCGTCATTTCTTCCCGTGATTTGCATTTTCTATATGTACCAGTGTGTTTGCAAATTCTTACCATTTTAATGGATTTTTGTTGACATGATCTTAATTTTTTTTTTTTTTTTTTTTTTTTGGCAAATGACGTTTTTGATAAAATGGTATTAGAGTTATTTCTGGAAATATTGGGGAGTGAAATAGAAAACCTTTTTAGCGTTTTCTGTAGAAATAGAAATGATGTTAGAAATATTCCTTGAAAAACCGCAGAGTGAAATAATACATTTTCTTGGTTTCCTCCATTTTTTTTTTTTTTTTTTTTTTTTTTTAACAATAGAAATAATAGAAATGGAAATAATATTAAAAATATGCTTTGAAAAATTGTATGTAAAAAGCGATATTAAAATGTTTTTTGGATGGAATACAAAATGTCGGATGATTCAAATCAGTCAGCCAGATCGCAATTTCAATAGCCAAAACAATAGGTAAAACCTCGCAAACCCAACTTTCATAGTTTTAATTGTAAATCAATGGAATTACACAAAGTTTTCTTACCCGAAAGTCGCTCAAGCAGAGAAGAACCCTCCAGAATAAGTCTCGCAATTAATTAACTCACTACACATCGACGTTCTTCCGCGTCTCGCGTACGTGTCGATGTCCACGTTCGAAACAGAAACGATCACTACCCGATCACTCAACAGTTCCACGAAAACACGGTATCTCGACGTTCGTACGATCACGACACGTATAACTCCAAATAATACTAGCTTATGGTAAGCTTGAAGCAATTGAATGATAACCAAGAGCAGAAGCAGAATTTGATATTTTCAATGGTTTTTAATATCAAATTCAAGAAAAAGTGATATTAAATATTAAATATAAAATTTAATATTAAATACAACAGGGATTAATATTAAATATTAGATATTATAAATTTAATATTAAATAGAAGAAAAATTAATATTAAATACAAGGAACTGATTACTACGATGATCCCAAATTAGACGAATTTGACGGAATACTCGAAGGATAAGTTTGATATTAGATTATTTAATATTAAATACAAGGAATAAATATGGTTATCACGATTCTGAGTGGGCGAGCAACTAATTATAGGGAACGTAGGGAGTGGAAGGATAGGAAAAACACGTTGCAGGAATCGAAGAGATTCGAGAGAAAACGTCGAACGTCCACGCTGACGTCGAGCGTACTACTACGCGGTTCCACTCACGATATGCCAGTCGAAAGAGATTAGAACAGCTGGTTCCAGGTCCCTACCACGAGTTTCCCCTAACTGCATCATGTCATTCGCGATTCCATCGAAAATGGTGAATCATTGTGATCTTCTCATTCGATCGGTCGGACCGATCGCCCTATCGATGGAGAGGATAATTTTCTCTGAGCTTAAAAGCAATTTACTCCTCTTCCCTGTTGGGAGATCCTATTTTCGTGAGAGACTGTGAATACAGATTTTTACTTTTCTTGTAAGACCAGGGGATTCCAAAGTTTATTTGTAAATTATTAAATTTACTAATTCGAAGATCGTACATCGTGATAGGAATATTGCTGATCGTTTCAGAATTTTGTCAGATTTTTTTAAAAGCTGAAATAGTAGAAAAAAGGGTGGGGTTTGGTCTAGATTATTAATCTTAATTTTGAATCTGTATTTTCATGAGAAATTAATAATTAATATGTAGATATATGATAATACGATGATACAAAGTATGTATTATTTTTCATGATTATCAAAGCTGTGTATTGTGGAGTATTAAAACACGATAAAATTGATTTCGACGTATTAATCGACGTATATGCATTTTAATTATTACGTTATTTATTACTTTATTAATTAAGTACGTTATTCGATGTGCACGAATACAGCAAGCTTGTTATTACTACAAAAAGGTGCAAAATTATATATTTCATACGAGAAGTATCAATTTTCTAACTTTTCGATGTTAATTAAGTATTTTTTATTTCCCTTGATTATCGATTTATCATTTCTCTTATACAATTACTTCTCAACGGAGAAAGTCGTAGAAAGTGATTCGGCTTGTTACAATTATTTCTGAATAAACGCGATGAAAATTAATATCTAAATCGGTAAATCCGTAAGAGTATAAGTTTCGATTATAATTAATAATTTTTATCGATAATATGTAACACGATAAATCAATAATGTTTCGGTCATAAACCGAATGCTTGTCGTCGTAATGTCAGTGAAATTAAAAATCCTCCGTTAACGTAATCGTTTGTATATTAATTTCTTTAATAGTTACTCAGACTCGCAGTTATAAATACGCTGAACATATAAAAATTCGATAAACACACGTAGTAAGGAAATTGCAGACGGTTTCAGCGTACAGTAAAAGCCAATGAAACGAAACTTTCGTGTCGACACGATGACGACAAATTTCTGCAATATCGTATCGAAATATTAATAAACAGAAAATAAAAAAGAAAAAAAACGAGAGTAACAGCGAAAAAATGCGCACACGAGCTGCTTTCTATCGTACTGATGACCTAGAGGTCGATCCAGTCGACCACCATTGATTTTATCTGAGGTCAAGAGACAGTATGAGTGTTCTACCGTAATACTTCTACGTAATCGAAGATCGTCGTTTTTTCAGATAAATAATACACGAGCCAACAACAATCACGTTCAATAGGCAAATAGAATCAAAACGAACGTGTCTCTTTAACTTGAAATTAAACGTTGTTCCTACATGAAGAATTTGCATAAATCGTATACGCCTTAAGTATCGTTTTATGTGGCTTCTGATGAAATCGAGTAAGAATATACTCATTTATACTCTGTAGTTCTAATTGAAATAGCAATGTGTATCTGATAAAAATAAAAATATATTGTAAAAATGAGAATTTTGTATAGCGAAAACATTTCTATCGTATTTTTTTGATTTGAACTTTTTTTATCGATATGTATGAAATTGTATTTCGTAATACAGTCTTTCGATACAACACGAAAAATACGTATTCTAATTCGTTTAATTTTTATTTTGTCTAACGACTGTCGGAAGACGTAGATAAAAGATGACAGAGGTTGAGAAATGTCTCTGTACCGGAGGAACACTTGTTCGAAACGAGTTCAAAAACTTATACAGACGATAAAGTCTAGACGAATGAAAAATCATATTATAGATGATGAAATTTGTATAAAAAAATAAATATCTATCTGATATTTAAACTACAGGATGATAAACGTTAATCTATTAATCACGAAAATGGCCATTATCAGGTTTCCTTGCTCTGCCGCCGTACAAGAGGTCATCCTAGCTTAGAAAAACTAATCGAGGAAAACATAACTTTACGAGCTTCTTCTTATAAATAAACGTATCTATTTTCAGAAATAAAAATACATTAGAAGTGCGAACGATCGTGGCAAAATCTCGCGGAATAATCGAAGCTGCTTTCAAGTACTTGGCACGTGATCGGTGAGCAATGCACGTGCAGTCGGCACGTGATCGCGAATGTAAAAGCTCGGTACACGTGCGTCAAACACGCACACATCATTCCAAAAAACGATGAAATTTCGACTACACTCGGGCAAATTAGCGATGCGTGATCGTGATTAATCAACGCACGCAGGACTGATGAATTTTTGGCCGCGTCATTAGTCCTCGTGATTCGGCAGAAATTACACGAACTTCCAGCTACTTCCTTTTTTTTGCTCCATTAGAGTCACTTTCAGGCTTGAGACATCACAGTTAAAAAATAAACGGAAGCTTTTGTACGTTGTTTCTGTTGTGATGTAGATCGATATTTTTGTTTACTAATTTGTAACTGTGTATGATCGAATCTCGAGATGAGTTAGTGAACGCAAATATGATTTCCCTCGTAACGTAAGATGCACATATACATATTTCCATTGTTCTTATGAAAATAATGGAAACAAATCTATTTCGGAGACAAAAATCCTGTTTGTTCCGGTTGAAGCGATTGTTTGAAGAAGATACGAATGGATTTTACCGGAGGCTAAGACGAAACTCTTCGAACTCTTCGACGAAAAGCCATTGTTTCGATATGGCGAAAATAGGAGTTTTAACGTTTGTTACTGATCGTAAATGTTTTCATTCTTGTTATTAATAATTACCGACGAAAAGTATTTCTACCATTCTATTCAACTTGCTGATAGATTTAATCGCCGAAATTATGTGTTATTACATAATTTACATATTGTGCTATTGCATATTAAATTATGTATATTATATAAAATTATGTGTGATTTTCTTTTAAATTGGTAATTCTGACTTACGTCACTTTTTAAGAAATAATAACTTCTATAAATAATTTTTATATAATATTATTGTTATTATTGTTATTATTATTTATATATAGAAAATCCGAAACAATTCAGAGAACAAATATACGGACGAGGAAGAACGAAGATGGTGAATTAAGCGAAGCGCCTAATAAATTGATTAACCTACGAATCAAACTCCTTAGCCCGTTGCTTATTGATATTAATGATCAGCCTTCAAACACGTGCGCATCGATTGTTCAAATTGTATCGAGATCTATTCGAACTTATCAGGTCATCTATTAGAACACTTGCACGGAAACTACGTTTAATTAACTCCTCTTCTCTCGCACCTAAGCTATAATATCTTTATAATTCGCAACATTAATACCTAGAAAGTTGCTCGTAGAGACACTCGTTGATTAATCATCCTCTATTGCATTACCCTTATTCGTTTTAAAATTGGAAACTTTCCAGGGAAACGTTCGCAAACGCGACAAACGAAACGACTTCTTCCTCGTTGCATTACGCCTGCCTCTTCCCTTTCTTCTCTCAGCTTTAGAGCTGACTTTTCACCCATAATTATGTTGAGTTATTCTTCTGGAATGGTAGGAAGTTTCTGAACTTGACAATTACTTTCTCGAATGACGAAAAAATGTGTTACTAAAGGAACATTTATAAATAATTCACGACAACCTATATTTTACTTTATTAATAATCTTTCGAATTGGTTGAAAGGGTGAGGAAGAAAGTACTGTAGCGGCACTCGACGGTAAAATTCATAATGGTTTCCGTCCAGTGAACCCGCTACACAAAAACTGTGTTTATCGATAGATTAGTTTATCATAGATCCGACAACCTTAGGCGGTTACCGAAGGTCAATCAAAATCCGTCGTTTTTGTTGTGATCATATGCCTTCGATTCGACCACCCGAAAAGTGAAAATTCGTAAACAAGGTCGAGGGTTCAGCGACCGTTGGGATCTTTCGAGAACGCCTTCGAAATTAAAATCCGGACGCCTTTTGTCAACTCCGACGGTTATAAATATAGCGAATAGGGAAGCGAGGCAACCTTTTGTTATCGAGTGACACGAGCAGTAACAGTTAAGTTGGTACTTCCCTGCGCCGATATATTCGTAATCACGAATCAAGCCAGCAAGTGTGTTATACGACTAGTGTACACTTAGGATATACATTAGTAAATTATATTGTTAAACATACTCTAGTGTCTCTAAACCTTCTATCGCCTACATACACCTCAGTACATATTTAACCTACGTAATAACCGGCTGCTGTTATCCTCGAATTCTTTACCTTTACGAAATAAGACAGTAAATATACGTTTGATAAATAATTGTTGAGCGACAATATACACACATAGAAGTAAATTAAGTAAATTAATACAAAATGACAGAACAACATAAATTAGTACAAAATATTGTAATAAATATTACAAATTTGAAACTTATAGTAAATTTCTGAAAAATCCGTAATTATTATAAATTTAAATAACACGTCAACTCTTTCCGCTTCTAACAAAGCAGCATTTTTATATGACGCCTGATTAACGATGGCCAACTTAATGTTTGACTACTGGATATTATCATTATTATTATTATTCACAGGTTTACAGCTCTTTAGTATACAACTCCGTTACAAATTGTAACGTTAAATAATACAAACTTATGGCTGACAATATTCTATTAATATTATACCTGAAGAAGGATTGTGAACAGGAATAATCCTTTACTATTACGCGGTTAAATTGGCTACAGATCGTACATTGATGCAACGGACTACTTGATTTCGTCCGAATAACGCTGACGTATATAACTGGAGAGGAGACAGCATATCAGGGAACACAATGGTGTCATTTAGATGTACAATATCTCATGAAGCGGAAGTCGTTTACTATAGAAAAATCCTACCGGTTTAACTAACTCATCTTAAAAAATGACAAATAATCGACGAACCATGCGAGTTTCGACAGAAAATCAAATTTCCCCAAGACAATTTTGTATTCGCTGCTCGATGGGAAATCCGTTTTAAAGCGAATCCCGGATTATGAAAACCACCGCGGAATACAGCCGCGTTCCCGTAGTCTCCGGTCAATAAATATAATCCAGAAATCGCATTATCAGCCGGTACGCTAATCGGGATAATTAGTTCAATATCAACCCGAGCCAAATTCACCCCACGCGGGCTAACGCCTCTCGCTTCTCCTCGTACGGAATTCATATTATCGGTTCGATCCTGTCGCGCCGTTTCCTTGTTACCAGTGACGGTTTTTACGAGATTAGCCACCTACGAGCTTCGAATAAAATTCCTGCACTCTGCTTTTCTTTGGTTTCGCCCTCATCTTTCCCTTCTGTTGTGTTTTTGCTTCGCATACACGGTGGTCACCTCATCGTTTGTATGACACTTTTATTCGGCGTTTTGCCTTAACTCTTTCGGCTACAATTTTTGTGCCACTTCTATCTCGCTATTCTGCTACGGCCAACAACTCCGTATAGCATAAATATCGTAGACTCGAAGTATTGTTAGATGTAAATATTTTTAAACCAGATTTTCTGTCCCATTATTTCACGACTCTGTTGCCTGTGAACAATTGTTCCGTGTACATTTTATACATATGAACGCTTCTAGGTTGTTAGAAATAATCTATATTTATGGATGCTACGAAATTAATTCGCCATTTTTTAAAGTCCCGTAATAGTAAATAGCTGTTAAATAATTCTTGGATTCTTACTCTGAGAAGTGATCAGAACATTCTCAACGATCATTCTAACGTAACGTGCATGAAATAAAGTATCTTAGCAAATATAATAAACAAGAACGAAAGGAACGATAGCGCGTGTATTCTTCGACGGTGATCGTAAACGCGAAAATAGGAAACAGAACGAGAAAGCTGTTCGCTCGAATGCGTTTCTCTATTACTGGCAGCTTTTATGGGATGTTTTGAATAAAGCTTCTCTTTTTGTTAGTCGAGCAGCGTGTTTCTCTATTCTCGTTTTGTTTACCTCCTGTTTCTGCTATTTCTTTCCTTCCTCTTTTCACACGTTTCTCTCGTTTTCCGCTCTGTACCGCGTCATTTTCCTTTTTTTCATCCCCTCTGCCTTTCCTCATCCTTCTTTCCTCACCTTTCATCAATCTCGCTTCCCGAATTCTCTTTCATCGGCTTTTTCTTATTTTCCTTTTATTATCGCGTTACCTTTTTCATATTCCGCCTCCTTTTTCGTTCTCTTTCGTTCCCTTAATCCCCTGTTTTATCCTTTCTCATTCGTACAAACGTTTTACTTCTCCGTGCCTCGTCTTCTATTTGGTTCTCGTTCTCTATCAGTGTCTCTTATCCCGTCATCCCTCTAAAACGAACGTTTACGACCCAGTTCTCGCCGTTTATCCCTCGTTTATCTTTTTTCTTCCCCCTCCTCCCTACATCATTTCCTCGCTTTCCAATCCGCTTCATTCATTCTTTTATACTCTTTTTTAATCGATCGTATTTTCTTCCTTCCGCTTGCTGTTTTATTGTGTCCTTGTTTCCTTTCTTCTGCTGCCTTGAATCGAATATCTGCCGATCCAATTCCTGCTGTGTTCGTTTCCCTAATTCTTATCCGTCTTTCTTACTTTTCGCTCGAAAACAAGATGTTACTCGTCGTTGACTTGCTCCGTAGAAAATTACACAACTTTAATGTGAAGATTAGGAAACGCTATTTATTAATCGTCGAAAACTAAAAACGCGGTCTCTTACCATCCTTAAGATTTATCAAAGGCTAACAAAACGAGGGATACCGACCAAAACAGCCAATAACACGTCAGAAGAGAAGGAATTGCAAATAGTTTGGACCGTTCAGGTGTGCCTAGCCACCAAAGTCTCCGACACTGCGTCCTTGGCAAAATACCAACGTTCCCCCACAACGTGTACATCCCCGTCAGGTTATCCGGATTATCAAGAAATAGTCGTAACCTGCCCCTTTCTCGAGAGGAGGGATGGATGATACGAAAGGGTAGTTGCATCTCGTTCCGGGCAGCGGCACTAACGACGACCCGGCATTAATAGCGCAATAATGCTGCACCAGCTAAGCCTTACGGTCTAAAAAGAAACTAAGTCGGCGTCTGGCTTGGCTAGCAGTCAAATGGCACCCGCGTGCGCTACAATTCCTGCGAACTTTATTCCGGTCGAGTCTTGATTTCGAGCTGTTTTCCTTGTTCGTGTCGCAACCAAAGGAAGTCTAATCGTTTTTCCACCTGGGACTCACGGTGAACGTACATACTGCCTGTTATGCGAATTTTATTTTATATACGTATCTTGTTCTGAAAGCTGCAATAGATTGAAATATATACCATTACATTTAACGTTCGCGAAATATTATATTGCGCTTGCGAATTTTTCTCTGGCAATGTTATTCTTGCTACTCTCGTTGTCGAGAATTTTCTGGCCCATGAAATTCATCTTATTTTAATCACGTTCAAAAATTTGGTAAAACGTCACCGATCAACACCGTGCCGGGGTTGGAAACATCTTCTAATTCCCAATGTAACTAACGTAACGAATGGTTAGACTACGAATATTTCTACTAACTTATATTTATATATATATATATATATACACACACACACACACACACACACACACACACACATACAATAATAATAATGTAAGACATGGAACTTAAGTAGAAGATTGTTTTATCTAGTAAATATGGTAAAAGATATACTTTCAATGTTTTATACGTTTTTGCGCATTACAAATTTCTTTTAAATTTCCCATAAATACGTAAGGATGCGGCATATACTAGTGACACTTGTTGTTACATATATTCAAGATAAAACGTTCGTTCTAACGTTTAGCGAACATGGCAACAAATATCTATTTAGGAACCACTTCTTTACTTCCATTCATAGAAATATGAAATTGCATAAACATGCCGAGATATAAGGGGCACGAGGTCGCGTCACCTGTACTGATATACTACTGGCTGGAAATATAGTCAGGTCGCGATAAGCGATGTAATATATTTCTCCAGCGCGGAAAGTCCGCGTCGTGGGACGGATAAATCGTTCTTCTGCGCGATTTGATGCGGATAAATTATTTCTTTCGGGGAAATCATCGCCGCTGGGGCCATTTCCCGTGATACACTGCGCAGATGAATCGGCAACTCGCCCGTATACCTATACGTGATCTATCTCATATACGCGATCGATTTCCTGAAATTAATCAAACATTTAAAAAAAAAACGTAAGATTCACGTACAATCGGAAATTTGAACGTAAAAATCGAAAGAAAAATTTTACACGGATATGTAGTTTTGCTAAGATCGCGGTCTAACCGATTTTACACTCTTCTCACCGTGCAATACCTGTAGATAATTTTTAATTTGCATGAAAAAGAAATTAATTCGAGCGAATACACGGTGATTTGCGTGTCCCAGTTTTTCTTGATAAAAAGAGGTCTTTTTATTCCTTGCACTTTTACATCGCTTTCTTGTGATATCTCTATTTTCCCATGCTCTCTGTGTTTTCTATTATGTTTTCCCTGTTTCTTTCTTTTGTTTAAGAATATTTGTTACATCTCGCTGAGCTTTCATCAATTCTTTCTAAACAGTGCACGTATCGTAAGTACAGAAGTATTCCTTGGAATTTTTACATTTTTAGTTGATAAGTTACCTTAATTATTAGATACCTTCACAGATTTAAGGTAACGATAAATTTTGCCGAATAGATATGCATGCGTACGTGTTCACCGGAGCAGAAAGCATTAAACGTTACAGTTGTATTGCTTATCTCATAAACTTGTTCAAGTTATTTAACGAGTTTAGCACTTTGATACTTTGCGAGAACGCGAATATCGTTAATCGTTAACGGGACTCTCAATCTTTTTTTTAAACGTTCTTCCTTTTCTATTCTTTCCATCCCTTTAGGGGAATGAAAAGATCACGTTGGAAGTCCCTCGAATTTTTTACATTCTCTCACTAGAGAGAAGAATGGATAAAGTGAAGAGGCGCAAGGTGGGAAGTTCGTTTCACGCGTCACTCGTTAATATGTTAATCTTACGAGCAAAAATCTTATTTTATTGGCCGACGCCAGGCGCGGAAGACCCTATCGCAGGCAGAAAACGAGAACGTAAACGATTATTGCGACTTGATAAAAACACGGGATGAATAGGGTGTCGGTGTTTTCAACCCTTCCGTCCCGACAGCTTTTTTGCTCGTTCCAGCTCGGCAATCGCGACGAATAATAACTTTTTGCCTGACATTCTCAAACAGATATTTTCAAATAGGACCGTACATTCATAAATTCTTAATACTGCCATCAGTGAAAATACACGTTGCCTTTAACACTTTTGTGTCACTTTTTCTCATCTAACATCATTTTCTAACGATAATAGAAAAATTTATGTCACGTTTAAATTCTAAATAAACAACCAAAACTATATATCTATATATATATATATTTTTTTTAGATAGAGATGAAAAAGAAAAAGAAAAATGGAGAAAGAGGAAGGTGTTAATTCGGTTTATAACATTTTGATTCTGAGTAAACGAGAAAAGATATTATATTGTCTAAGAGAGAAACAAAAAGAAAATAAAAAGAGCGAAAATGTTCGTTTAATTTATCGTTCGTTGGATTTTAAACAAGTAAGAAACAATCTATGTTATCGAATAGAAATAAAAGAAAAAAATGGTATTTGACTATCTCTGTCTCTATTCAACGAACTTTTTGTGAATTTCTGCAACGTTCTTGAGAACTACTTTTATGAAGAAAGCTATGAAGAAAGTATGATTTAACGAGTACGTAATTCGCCGATTATCAACGTCCAATTCGTCTGAATCTCAATTGGTGAAACTCATTTCATTCAAGAAACAAATGAGTAACAACATGGGAATTCGTTGCATCTCGCGTATTTTGAATCGAAGAACAAGAAGTTTATAGAAGTCAAGAACAATTGTTATGTTTTTATTCGAAATTACTTGTCTTCGTTAATATAAAAAATATTGTCGTCGTGCTTTTTAACAAGTAATTTACATACTGATTCTGATTAATTCATCGTTAATTTGAATACTTTGATAAAATTCATATGTCGTTATAGTAAGAATGGACAAAAGTATCAGGATATATAATTATTCAGTATATGTTATTATTCTGGATATCGAGATCAATGTAGGACAGTGTGTTAGAAGTTTTCTCCGGAACGAAATAATTCTGAGGAAAATGTAACGTGGGAGATTCTGTTGATACTTCGAATAATTGTGTCTTTGGCTGAGTCACGTTTAGAAAAGAAACGATGAGGTAACGTAAGGGGTAGCATTTAGGCGGAACGTCTGAGTAAATTTAGTTCAAAATAAAAGCTAAAAGCAAGTGTGAGTAACAGGAAGACTGTTCAAGTTTTGAGTGAAGAAAGTTGATTCATTGGTAAATTTGAAAATTGACTGTAAGAAAACAAATTAAATTGTAAGCAGTAACGAATTTAGGATCTATCGTTAGACTTGTATCAGCCAATAATTTTTACAAAATTCCATATCGTACGACTGTACATATGTATTTTACGTGAATTACTATTGAAATTTATATTATCTGAACTACATAAATAAAGAATATAAAATAGTATTTTCCTAGCATAAAAAGTTCCTTAAGTTTACAAAGAATACGAGAAAACCGTCGTTCATACACAATTCATACATCAATATTTTTCTTGAGCCACCGAAAATTTGCTTATTCGTTGAAATGGGAGCGCGATTGAGAGATAAAAATTCGAGAATAGTAACGGAATTAAAAAACAAAGCACCTTGGGTGGGTCGAAATATATGGCAAATAATTATTCATTCGTTTGGATTAATTTTAAACGCGGAAACCATTTCATAAACATCGAGGCATTAATTAAAACGGTATCAAATAGCGAAAACAATATCTGGTCGTATTGAATTATATAGGTTACGTCAAAATTCACGGGAAGTCAGACTAAAATTGAAGAATTGCATTTGTTTGAATCGCATTTAAATGGAAACGCGTCTGGAAAGACCAGCACGGTGAAGTGTTGCGGTCGACAATTTACGAGACCGTTTCAATTAAACTTAAATGTACAGAGCGTTTCAGGAAACGAGGCGAGAAGTGAAATTAAACTTTCAACATTTTGCTAATGGTCAACAGAAACGAGTTGGAACGCGGAGAATATTCTGCATGTAATTCGCCAACAAATTAAAACTTTCAAGTTAACTGGGCTATCCGTTTGAATATTCCACCAAGATACAGGCTTCTTCAGTTTTTCGTAAGTAACCAGATGCGTAGATATTGAATCGTACGTTGATCGATGGTCATCTAAGTCAAATAAATTTAAATATATTATGTACATTCTATAGATAACATAATATCTAACTGATTGAAAAAATATTATAAGAATACCATTGCTACAGCTTGTTTCACAAAAATTGTCATCGATGTTATGAATATATTGATAAAACTTGAAACCAACCTGAAAATATGTATAGAAAATATAAAGTACTTATCGCAAACATATATTTGGTAAAAAATTGATATACTGCGTGAACCTATCTTAACCATAATACAATGAGTGCTAAATATAATTACTTAAACACTTGTATCAAATATCTTGTCATTTCTATATACGTTTTCAGATTTGTTTCACACTTTATCGACATAACCATGATAGCCAAGTCTCATACTACGCGGTATATACTAATAAAATTTCAAAATACTTCGTATAATGCACGTAATAAATTTGTAAAAGATGTCCACGAATGTTCTAATACTTTCGCGAGCTTATGTATATACATATATTTAACTCAATATAATATATTTAACCCATAGTGACTAAACCGCGTAAAAAGTTCATAATCGACGCATGCGTAATCGCGTACACGTGTTAAAGAAGCGCACCAATAGCATAACGTGGCGCGTACGCGTTCAAATGATGACTCGACTCGACCCGACCCGACCCAACACGACTCTGTACGATTCATCGCCGCGTAGGCCGACTCGACTCGATTCCACACGACTCGACCCGAGTCAACCGTCGTCACAGAGCCTTCGCGGTTCACCTAGTCATTTCGTAGTAGCATTCAGTTGCGGACGCGGACGTATAGGCTCGCTCGACTGCGCAGCAAATCCGACCGACCAGTCCGAGATCGGCTGTGACGGACATAATAGGATGAAGGATATCCGCTCGCAGGTGAGTTAGTTGCTCACGACTCCGTTACCTTGTTTCGAACAGAAGTCAAGGTCCGACAGAATGTTCGCGCCATAGCGACCACGTGGAACTTTGCCGCGTTTAAATTCTCCGATATTCCGACAGTCGCTTCTTATCTTGTCAGTTACATATATTTTTAAAATCATTTTTCTTCCTGTCAATCGTTAATTTTTTTATTTTTGCATTTTATCTTGTTTGTATTTTTGTCAGAATTTGTAGGTAAAGAGAAAGTTTGTTAATGTACAATAGTATACAGTGAAATTTGTATTTTTTGATTAGAAGATAGATATTGTGTTCGTGAAGTGAATGTAATATTTTTGTTGGCTCTTCTTGTGGCTTTGTTCGTGAAACTTGGCAGGTACAACGTAAGATCAGATAAGATCGTATAAATTCAGCTCGTGTTTTTAAAAGACGTTTTACCTTGCCTCTTAATAAACGTTCTACCTTTTTTAGCGTTGAGATTATTCGTTTAAATTCAGTTCGTGTCGCCGACATTTTAAGTACTTTCTCCCTTCTCCACAAATTCAATCTTTATTCCTAAAACGATATTCCATATTTACTAATCAAAATATATCCCAAGAAAGCAAATTTCGTATAATTAATGTAGAAAATTACAATCTCCTCCAAGTTTAACCATCCAATTTTCCTATCGGAAATCAAACTCCCATTCGAGATACCATGGAACGCGAACAGGCTGTTCGCCTGTATCAAAAAATTACGCTCGATATCATAAATATCGTCATATCGTCTCGACGATACATCAAAGTCTAGAACAAAAGCGACGAAGACTCGGTATTATCGTTTCAACTATCTACGAGCATCGAAATATTCTTTGCCTTATTTACAAGTAGCGACCACGTCGCGAAAGAAAAACAAGTAGTAGTCGATCGATCGCGATTCTTAATCGCCCTATCAAAGGTCACCAGACCTCGTTCGTCGATCGAACGATCCGGTGTACGATCACGACGCTATATACGGGCTCGCTAAAAGCGAATCCCAACGACACAGTGTCTCTGTCGAAAGGGAAGAGACGACAAAATCAGAGCTGAGAGACCAATGGCCGGTGCCGTTATCGGAGAAGACTGACATAATCGAGCCCGACCTATCGTTTCAGGGAGGTCAGCATCCTCCTACTATGGACCACGTCCCAAACAAGTCGATATAGAATAACGTTAACCGTTCTTATATACTCGTGAAAGTATTTGAACGCTTGTAAATATTTTTTACGTGTATATTATGTATGTTATGCGAAATATTTTGAAATTTCATTAGTATTATGAGTCTCGACTATCATAATTATTTTGGTAATGTTTGAAATAAATCTGAAAATGTATATAGGAGTCACAAGATATTTAATGCAAGTAGGTATATAGTTAGCAGAGATCACAAAAGGATTTAATAAAAAAAATAAATTCTTTAGTAGATGATTGCACGTTGAAATGAAGTTGTTGATATCTACTGAATAATGGTAATATTTAAGTAATTTCTGTTAAGTAATTAATGTTTTTAAGACATTTGTATGATTAATCCTTCGTAACTAAGATTTCATTTGATCACAAGAAATTATTCATTTGTATACTACACAACGTTATTGATATATCTTCGTAGAATCACTGTTACGCTTAGGTTTTACACGTATAATTGATCGATCATTGTGGAAAATATTATAGTATCAATCTGCGTTACTAGTATTTTTTTCTGTATCTATTCAGAGCGTCTGAGTTAAATAAATTGTTTTCATGGAAATCCTTCGGAAGAATGATGACATTAGGAATGTTACACAGACAATAACGAGTTAAATAATTTACCTAAATTGTGATCGTTGCATAATTTATGTCACTATTATTAACAAAGGACTTTCCAGCGTATTCATTGCAGTGTTTGTTGGTAAAAGTGTCTAAGTAGTTAACTAACTGTTTGTCTTGATAATATTATGATAATATTCAATATTTGTAATACTTGAAACGATCTGTCAATTTATTCAACGTTTTACCAACACACAGTTATTATCTCTGCAATTAATACTCTTGTTAATTACATCATCGTTACTTCTGGCTTTATTTCACTAATGCTCGAAATTCGTGTAAATTGTGTCCAAATAATTTTATACTAAGTTAAAATCGCGTTAGCGCATAATTATTTTTTATAGAAAAATGTAACAACTCATTTTATCACAACTTTATTTTACATAGATAAATTGTACATTATATATGTACACATGATCATGAATACAAAAATACATCATGATTTAGAGTGAAATTTTAACAGAGGCAGACAAATACGACCGCTAGATTGCAGATATTTATGCAAAGTCATATTTTTGTCAAACACGATTGAAACAACAAAATTTAGACAAAAATTTATTTCACCTAATATCACGATGAAATCTCTACTTTGTAACTCTGCGCATTTTTTCATCTTTAAATTTCGCTTTAAATAAATGCATAAAAATAATTACATAGTCTAATTATTATATATATATAGACATTAATATCGTTATTACCGACAATATAATCGGTCAAACAATTTCCAATCGCTGATCGAGACATATATAAATCGTATATATAATAATCGGATGCACGTGGTCAACGCTGTGATCCGGCGATCCATTTTTAGATTCCGGTTAAGGTGACGATTAAACGACCAAGGGAGGCCAACGCGTATTACATCCGTGTTCTTGGACGACGAAACGTCATTCTTGATCCTCCCACGCGATCTCTTGAAACGGAAATACCACGATGGCTCTAGCAAAGAGAAAGAGAAGAGCTAATTTCTTTAATGGGATGCCACGCTCGGTTTAAGAGACTTGTTCACATTCAATGTCCTTTTACTAAATACATTAATAATTACCCGTGCAATCGTTCTTCTCTTTAATGATGCGTTTAATCCTTTATAACAAGGGAAAATCATTTATCACGCTAATAGTAACATTATCTATAAGAACATGAATTTCCAACGAATAAAAAAATTTCTGAAACATTTATTTAAGTATTTAATTACGGGCAGTCTACTTGAATGTTCGAATGAAAATTCTTAAAGCTTGTGAATCGGTAATTACGATAATCATGAATCAGGTTACAGAGATTTCTTATACAATTACATAGTGGTAATCAAAATAAATTAATGGTACTTAGATTTGATAGGAAATACATCGATCCAACGTGTTTATATTGAAATACGACAATTAAGGAATCAATAATATTGTGATTCTAATAATCGGTGAATGAATAGTTCAGCGTGAAAATACAAACGTCCCGCATTCCCGCCACGTTACGCATTTCTAATTGCGACTTGGCGCATCGAGCGGCAATTAAAAGTGACGCGCGCTTTCTACAAAGCAGAAGATTAATACGCGCATTCTCTGCTCTACATACGCCTTGTTCGTTAAAACATCTCTTCTTACTCTCTCGTCTCGCTACAGCGTCTCGTTCAAACGCTTACAAACCCACCTTTTTCCTCCGTTTCCTGCTCCTCCTCCCTCGCTAAGATGCAGCCGAAAGCGAAATACTACGTGCATCTTCGTGTGAACTGTAATCGCAAGCAACGTCTTTTCACAATGATATTGAAAACGTGAATCTTAAAAAATAACATTTGCACCGTTGTCTGATCTTTTTCGAATTTGTGGAGATGATCAATGTGAAACTCTTTTCCTAAGCGGTTTATATTTCATCGGTCTGACGCATTCGTCGGATAGAAAGTTTGTGGGAACACGAATTCATTGTAATCGTAACTTTAATTGTACGTTATCAAAGTGGTGAATGGTGGACGAAGGGAAAGTTCAGATACGGTCTCTCGCGAAAGAACAACTGGGTCCCGGGGTCTCGACCTTACTTTGGTCTAATGACCACATAAAACGCAGGCTCGTGGACCCGTGAAACACGAAAGGCTGCACCGTGTCCATTCACGAAGAAGAATGAACGCCTACGCGCGCGCCTTTCTATTCTGGTCCGGACGAATCATGCTCATTCGTCTGATTCAGCCGTGACATGGGATGAGATTTTTCCACGATCCCCTGAATCTATCCGAATTATTCGATTCCTGTATAGGAAAAGAGGAAAGGTGGAAAAGTCCTGAAGTAGAAAAGAAATGTCAGATTCGGTAAATCATTAGTTTTTCGAAAAGAACTTCTATAATATGTTTTTCTTCGTCTTATTATACAGGATGCGGTCGAATAACATGTACAAGCGGGCACGAGGTGATTATTTATATATTTCGGAAATAAATAAATAATTTAGGAGAAAATATAATGACAAAAATAGAAAGTTTCTCCACGCCTTCCTTATTTTTCCTGTAAATTTTGTTACTTAGAAATCACAAACGAAAAATACCATAAATAATATGAATGTAATTTAATATCAGAAGTGAATAATCGAATTGGTAATGCTTCGGGAGCTCGTTTATAAACTAGAGCCAAGCCAAGCTTGATTTATGTACAAAACAGTTTATGCCTAATGTTTACGTTCGTATAAATTATATCAATAGTATTTAGTGCCAAACGTATCGTGTTCTTTCGAGAGATACAAACGAAAATGAATCATCTGAACTCGTCGCTATTAGCATGATTAACAACGAGATAAAACATTTTCATGTTCACAGTTTGAGAAAAATGGCTTCGTCGTTCTGGAAGATTTCTTCCAACCGGAAGAGATCGACGAACTCAAATCTTGCGGAGAAGAATTCACTACCAACTTGCCTCCGGAAAATGAGAGGAAAGTTTTCAGTACGATAGAGTTGCAACAGGTACGAGTTGAATTAAGGAAATGTCTTATTTATTTAAGTATCATCGACACGACGCTTGCATTTCGAATTTATTTATTATTCAGAGCAAAGATAAATATTTTCTGGACAGTGGTAACAAAATCAGTGTGTTCTTTGAGGCTGAAGCTTTAGACGATAATGGAAAGTTGAAAGTTCATCCTCGAGTGTCCTTAAATAAGGTAAAATAGAAGATACTAATTTGAAATAATAATAAACATTTACAATAATTACTTATATAAATATCAAATATTTCCTTTGACAAAATTACAGGTAGGTCACGCCCTGCACTGGCTTCACCCTACATTCAAAAAATATACTTTTGATGAAAGAGTTAAAGAAGCAGCTTTCCAATTGGATTATCAAGAACCAGCTATTTGTCAGTCAATGTACATTTACAAAAATCCAGGAATTGGATCAGAAGGTAAAGAGAAACAAATATTTCTTACTTTTTTTTTTATTTCGTTAAATTATTTCAATTTTCAACATCTAAATATAAGTTAATTTCATAATAGTAATAATGCACCAAGATGCAACATATTTGTATACGGAACCGGTGAAGCTTGTTGGTTTCTGGATCGCTTTGGAAGATGCTACTCAGGAAAATGGATGTCTATGGATCGCACCAGGTTCTCATAAGAGCGGTGTTCATCGACGTTATGTAAGGAATAAGGATTCAGAATCCAAGGAACTGTTAGTCTACGACAGAGCTGCACCTTGTTACCAGCTTAGTAATTTTCGACCAGTCCCAGTTAGCAAAGGAACCTGCATTCTCCTTCATGGACAAGTAGTACATTTTTCACATCCAAACAAAAACGATAAATCAAGGCACGCTTACACGTTTCACGTAATCGAGACGCAACACACCTCCTATTCGAAAGAAAATTGGCTGCAACCACCTCCAGGAGGATTTCCAAAGTTGTACAGAAATTAAATTTACAGAGATAATGCTCGATCGGTAGAGCACTGTCAAATTATTTTATTACAAATTGCCAGGGAACATTATTTAATATCTATTGCTATTCTGGCTGTGCATTTTTATTTTCCACCTTGTACAAAAGTTATTTCTTGTATTATAATATAGAAATATTAGTATAAGTGTTACATACATTATGTAAAACGGATGTAGCTGAATTCAGAAGAATTTTAGTCGGTTTATAAATAATCATCTATGTACATCAGTAGTTCGCTAATCTACTAAAATGAATATTGAGTTCTTGGAGCTGACGTAGACCTCTATCCAATACGTCCTCCTTTCGTTTCACGCAACAATATACATCAAGAGGCTCTATTTTAACATCGTTTAACTTCAGTGCTATTAATGCATTCTCAGGAAGAAACGTTATCAATGTCTGATATAAATCTATTAGTGTTCGATAATCCGTACAAGAATTTTTGACTTGTTCTACTACACTGCAATAAAATATGATTGTTACTATGTACACATATAAAAGAGTGGTTAAATAATTTAATAATAAACAACTTACGCGCTTAGATTGCATTCTAATTTATTTACATTCGCTGCAATTTCTGGTACTGTTTTTTTTATAAATTCTACAGATGGAGCTGGATTAGAAACATTGTACTGCAAAGTGCAGGGCATTCCTATTGTTTTGGCCGTTATACCACTGTACATATAAATGAATAAATATCAATAATACATCATAAACAAATATAATTAGGAAACTTACGCCATATCTCGAGCGTAAACATATGCTGCTTCAAAATACTGAAAAGCTTTCTGTGCTCTTTGTTCTTGTTTCTCGACATCATTTTCAACTCCGATTACATTATACAGTTTGTGATTATTTATTTGAGATTCATATTCACGACATTTGCCTTTTAACTCCTAAAAAAAACGATACCGTTAGGAAAATGCATATTATTTCAGGATACTTTAAAATGATATTAATAGAAGAAATTGTGAGAATAATTACATCAATTTTTTTAGATATTCGTAACATTAAAACTGAATGTTTATCTATATTAACCATTTGTACCAGATCATTAAATTTGTCCAAGATATAACTATTTTCCTTTAAAGTCTTTGGGCCTTAAAGAGAAAAATGTTTAAACATTAATAAAAATCTTTGAAACGATGATCTTTTTTAAAATATAGAAACAAAATTACCAGATATATCTTTAAATATCTGTAATAATTCTTTTAAAGTATATTCTGCTGCTCTTCGAAATGATTCACTTGTAGCAGCTATCCAATGTTTTACAGCACATTGTAAAACAGTCAAAGTTGTCCAAGGTGGTTTTATAATAACATATTTTTCCCAAGATGATCCATATAAAGCATACATTTCTTTACTGACTATCTGTAAAAAAATTACTATTAATTTATATATATATATTTTTTTTTCTTATATTACCTAATTATAACATATATCATCTTTATGCTTACTACTGTTAGAAAGTCTCTTATAACACTTTTTATGTCCTCGTATATTTCATCTGATAACTGCAATTCCTCACACATAATTGATGTAGAATTCAAACTGAAACTTTCTCGATTTCCATTATTAGAATTAGACAATGATTTATTTACATTGGTGGCATTAAGATAGTCGACTTTTTCAAGGGGATCATTTCTTCCAAGTGTCACAATATCATAAATCATCGCTTTATTACAAAGATTTACGTCATAAGATAATAATACCTAAATAATAAAGAACCAAAATATAAAGTCACATTTAAATATTTTGATAAAAGTACGTTATATTATAACTTACCACGGATTTCCCTAAATCACGAATTTGTAAACAAGTCTGTAGAATTTCATCGTCTGGACAGTCGATAGAAAATCTTTCTTTATTTTTAGCAACATCTTCTGGTGTTTGACCAATTACGTGAGATTGTTTAGAAGAGAAAAGTTTATTAATGTAATTTATAGCTTTCCTTGCATTCAAACATAACGATATTGGTCTTGATTTACCATTATCGTCTTTAATGTAATCAAGCTCCTATAATAGATTATTTATGAAAGCTACAAATGTTAGGATATAGCAAAATAAATAAAAAAATATGGAATCTTACACGTATAACAGTCCATGGTATTGTAATTATTGAATGATCGTAAGTTTTAAAAATAGCTTCCCTTGCCAGTTCAACAGCATCAATATTTGACAGAAAAACATTTGTATCAACAACAATATACAAATGCCTTTTTGCTTGTTGTTCTGATAATAAGGGATATTTCGAAGTATTACTAGGGATATTGCAGGTTGTATTTACATTGTTTTCTGTACAAAGTTGGGTTCTAACAGCTTGAACCTAAATAATGTAAATATAAGTCATACTTTAACATTTGTATATCTATTATTCATTATAATAATCTATATATGACAACTGAATAAAATTTATAAAAGTACTTGACATTACTTCAAACATAATTTTTTCATCTTCCAATGGTTCCCAGTCCATTTCCTCACAAAAAGCATCTTCATAGGCTGACTTTGCTAAATCATCTGAAGTTGTTATTGAATTTTTAGATGCATTTGCTGTTTCTTTTATTTTGGGAGGACTTAAATTTGTATTAGTGGCAATCTTATTATTCGAACATCTCTCCCTCAAGCGTTCCAATCTAACTTCCGCGTCTTTATAAACACTTGACATGGGCATTTCTTCACAAACAGAATCTTCGTAGGTCCATTTTATTATATTATCTACAGTTGTTATTGGATCTTTAGATGCATTTGCTGCTCCCTTTATCTCACGAGTATATATACTTTTATTATTAGCAATTTTATTATTTACATGTGTCTCCTTCAAACGTTCCAATCTAACTTGTGTATTTTTAAAAATGCATGGCATGTCTATAATTGTTCAAGAAATTAAATACTAAGAATAAACTTCAATTTATGATATCAAAAACATTGTTACAACACTTACCAAATTTCTTTGCAGAAGTAGAACTTGTAGGACTATTATAACTCAGATTATCATCACACTGCTGTGATGATAGGCTTGTTTTCAATCTTTCCATACGTTCTTTTCCTAAATTTTTTTTCATAGACTTTCGACCTTGCACTTTTGGAATATCTTCACCTGAATTGCCGCTTTTTCTTTTGCCTACCAATATTTTTTTTTATTACTATGGCTATGTAATATACGATTTACATTAATATTTTTTGACTTTAACTTTTTAACTATGTACATAAAAAGATTATAGAAAATAACATAGTATAACTTCTTCTTCCGTATACTAACCAACTTTTGGGCCTTTTTGTACTTCTCTCTGGCTTCTGCTATCTGAGGGAGATGAAACCTCTGAAACACTTTTTTGCTTAGATACATTTTGATTTCTTAACCGTGTCTTAATTGGATTTTCTCCTTTATCTATCACATTGCTTCTGTCTTCCTCTGTCTTTTTGTTAGGACTACTTTTTGATGTCCTTCCCTGCCTTTTTTCTAAAAGTATTTGCATTTGTGGTGTATAAGATTCTTTTGAGTATGTATAAACATCAGTTTTTTGTGACAGTGGACTAATTTTACTAAGCCTTGAGGGTGATGATTTTGAAACATCTTTAGTTGATTTGGAACTCTGAGGACTTCTAGGAATAATTTTTTCTTTCTTTTTTAACATTTTCTGACGAATTTCTTTCATTTGAGGTGTTTCATTTCCTTCATTAGCTTTAGTTTGCGTTTGCCTATGGAAACGTTTAGCAGTAAGTATATTTCTTCTTGTGATCTCTTTTTCAGATGCACTCCCTTCAGATGAATTTCTTTCAGAAACAGTAAACTGCGCTCCATTATCTTCATCATTTTGTAAGTTCATCTTTCGTGAGTGTTTACGTTTTTTAGCAGATCGACCTAATTTCTTTTCAACCTAAACAAATAATTTTTTACATTATAATTATAACAGAGATTATGAATTATAATTAAATTATGTATGACAAGTATTACTAGCTAAAAATGTGCGAAAATATATAATAAAGATAACTTACTATAATCTACAGGTTAGAACAGGCAGTACAATTTTAAAAAATCTAACAAAATATCATCCACTTCCTATTACCATTAGTATTAATTAAAAATAAAAGGAAATGAAATATCAAATTACTTGTTCTGTCTGATCTTCTGTCGGGATATCCCAAAATGATTGCTTTGTTTTTTCATTAAAATAATATATTTTATGCGGATATCTCTTTGAATTCCGTATACTCCAATTTTCCGGTAACTTATGTTTCATCATATTTGAAATAGTCGAAAACTATGTAAACACTACTTTCGCGAAAAATTAAGTCGTCATTAGAGGGCACAAATTTTTTGTTACGTTTCATTACATTCTCACTTATAAGCTTCAATGATATCATATGCCAATAGGCGGTGACTGATCATAAACAAAATACAGATGATGTCAATCATGTGTTCCAAAATGATGAACTTTAGAATTATAATAGTCTTAATAATGAGAATATTTGCAAACTGTTCTCTTTTTCATATTTTATTTATAATTCGATACATACATACACTCTATTTAAAATTTGGAAAAAATTATGAAAAAATAGTAAATAAAGTAATTACAGAAATTGGGCCGTGTAGGGAATTTTAATGTTATCGTTTTACTTCGTGTATATAACAATCTAACTATCGAAAACTTGAGAAATGTGTCTTTCCCGTCGACGTCTATATGAAACATTGACATAACGTGTCGATACAATTATATTTTTACCAAGTTTTGTGCTAAACTGAAAGAATACAGGCCACAAAATACTTTAGTTTTATTACCTTTTTCGATATATTGTTAGTATATAACAATGCAAGCAATGTCAGACTCAATTTCAGAATCTAAAAGTAATGATGATTTATTATCAGCGATAGAATTTTTGTCCGCAAAAAATGAAAAAGATCTAACATTCTTTTCAAATGTGGACAAAGCTACAAAAGAATGGCTAAAATCTTTAGAATCTATATGGCAATTATGTAAGTGACAATTATATACTGTAACAATAAAATTTATTAATAATTATTAATTTATGTTACATATTTTTACAGGGAAAAAGAGTGATGTTATAAGCAAAACATTAATAGAATATTTTGACAGCGCACCTGATCCATATTTAAGCACAATACGATTATTAGTGAACATTTCAGATTTTAAACATATAAAAAAGAATTCATCATTAGCATTTACAGGTTTACTTTATACATATAATATAAATGAAATGACATTACTAAGTTATATTTATTATGTGCAAGTATATAGGGAAATAGTATTAAAATTGAGTACATAGTTTTTATACATAGTTTTATAGATACTGTTGTACAGATTACTATAAAAATTCTGTGATGTTAAAGATAAATTAATATCTCTTTATGGGTTACAGTCATAGAAGAATTTGCAAACTGGTTGAAATTGGAGATACCAATACGTAAACTGTTCCTAGATGTAGAAATAAAATTAGCAACATTTCAATTAATTATTAAACAAAAAAATATGGAATTCATTAAAATAGTTGCTGCTACATATGAATTCATAGAACACAAGGAGGAATTTCTTCCTATATTAAAGGTATCATTTAGACTACAATATTTAACTTTCCAATTATTATATAACATATTATTTAATTAAAAAATTGTATATTCTTGCAGGAAGTCATTAAGGAAAAGAAATACAAAGAAGCAGCACAATATGCAGTTGTATTGCAATTACAAGATTATTTTGCCAATCCAGAAACGTTACTATTACCACTTATTCTGCAGAATAAATTAATAGTTGTAGAAGATTTTTTAGCAAATTATCCTCATTTGCAGAAGGTTCTAGTCTTGTATTTGGATAATTTAATTGGACCTGAGAATAACATGACTGTCATGTTAAATGATATAATTATGTAAGTTTCAATAATGAACTAATAAAAGTAGTTTTAAGCATAATAATATCTTTAATATATTATAGAAAACATAATATACCAGACGTAAAGATGGCAACAATAAATATAAAACCTATGACTAAATTAATAGCACGTTTTATCAAATTATATAATCTTCCACCAGAACTTTGTTCTAATTTAAATAAAAAAAGATGCGTAGGTGGTTTACAGTTCCTAATGTATAAACGTTATGTGGAATCTAGTTTAAGTATGTTAATTTTTTACATAATATAAATCACGGAATTGTGTGAATAAAAGATTAACTGTTTTTAAATCAAGGTACTGCCAGCTGGAGGGAAATGGTACAAGATGCAGTAGGAAATGATCATACATTACAACTTGTTACAATAAAGATGATAATGAATGCCAAAGATGCAGCTGAAGCTATATATTGGACTAAAAAATTTAATATACCTAGAGAAAAGTGGCCATTGGCACTTACATATGAAGAGGAACAAAATGAATGTGACAGCAGTAATAACTCTTCTTTAATATCACATGTTGTTTCAATTATTTATAATATTTCATTATGTAGGTATAAATGAAGGAGCTTCAACTAGCAAGATGAATGATTTGAACATTGACAATGATCCTATGAATTATCATGAATTGAAATTATCAAGAGATTCTATTAAAGTAGTAAATGATCTTTGTAGTTTTGCAGAATTTCTTGATAATGGATTAAAAGATGTCTCTATTGTTGGTATTGATTTAGAATGGAAACCATGCTTTGGTAATATTTGAAGTTAATGGTTTAATTTCTTTCACTAGAATGTAATAAAAAATAATTACAAAATTTATTGTAATTATTAGGTACGAAACAAACAGGATTAGCTTTAATACAAATAGCTACCAAAGCTAATGTATACATCTTAGATGTAACCACAATAGGAAATAAGTTAACAGAGTTATGGATTAAATTATCCAAAGCTCTATTTGAAAACAGAAACATTTTAAAGCTTGGTAAGCTTCTTCTAGTTAACAAATGTCTGTTCTAATTATTATTTCTATTCATGTATATTTTCATGAATTTATGATATAGGATTTGGAATAGCACAAGATGTAACAGTTATACGCAATAGTTTGTCTGCATTTTCAAAAATAAAAATATCTGGACAAGGTTATTTAGATATTGTACACTTATGGAAAAAGTTAGTGGAAGATTATAAATTTGTTTTTCCACATGAAAGTGATGAACAATTTACCAAAAAAAATTTGAGTAAACTTGTAGAACTTTGTCTTGGACAGAAACTAAATAAATCTGATCAGTTTTCTAATTGGGAACAGAGACCTCTAAGAGAAAGCCAAATAATATATGCTGGTTTGTAATTTTTTTTGCTGTTGTTTTTATTATAATATAATATATTGGGTTGGCAATTAAGTGATTGTGGATTTTGTCAATACCACCTAATGACAAAATCCGCAATTACTTAGTTGTCAACCCAATATATTCTCTTTATTATAATATAATATATATTTACATACAAGAATCAAATATAATAATTATATATCATAATATTACAGCATTAGATGCATACTGTTTGTTAGAAATATATGCAACATTAGAAATTCAATGTGAACATTTGGACATACCGTTTTATGATGTGTGTTTGGAAGTGCAACATACACCACATCAATTGCCAGAACGAAATATGAGGAAACCTACACAAAAGGTAGTTCCATAATTTACTGTATTTCTAATAAAGTAGAACTTCTGTAAAATAAATAATTCGTGTATTCTCCATAGTACTTTATAAACATTTTATTATAGTCCTACTCCTTCCATAATAAAGAATTCAGTTATGATAAACAAAATTTTCAAAGAGATTCACCGCAAGGAAGATTGAGGAATAATTTCTGGAAATCAAATAATCAAGATCATTATCCTTTTCACAAAGCAATACAATCACCACGAAGAACGGGGCCCATGAATTTAAACAGACAACATTACAAACAAGTAGTTAAACGTGAATCTATACCAGTGCATCAATGGCGTGTAGTTTGTGATTCAATGTTAGGTGGGCTAACAAGTAAATTACGAATGTGTGGATGCGATTGCGTTCATCTTGCATTTGATCAAAGAGGAGAACGATCTGTTCAAGTAGCGCTTTATGAAAAAAGGGTGCTTCTGACGCGTAATAAAGAATATTTAAGAGTAGGTCTTAATTAATAATCTCGGACATCTAAATAATATTGTTCATTCTTAATTATTTTAATTACATTATACAGTTTTCACAGTATATACCATCTGAGGATTGTTATTTTGTAATGGCAGCTAATCCTGATGCTCAGCTAAGAGAGGTATTAAAGTACTTTAAAATTATAGTTACACGTAGAGACATATTTAGTCGATGCCAAGATTGTAACAGTGATGAATTTGTGAAAGTTTCAAAGCAATTAATGGATAAACTTTTAAAAAGGTTCATTACACATTTTCTCTTCTTAAAACTATGCATTAAATATTGGTAATGACGTTAACAGGATTTTATCTTCTTTTAGTTATGTTAAAATAACACGTAAAAATAATTATAGAATTGATACAAATCCATCAGATCATGTAAGCAATACATATCATTCAGCTGTAGCAACAAACTCAAGCAGTAACGATTTACAATACGATACTTTTATGAACAATCAGTTGGAACGCGAGGATCGTACATGGATACTTAGCACGAATTCTATGGATGTTGATACATGTTCAACGAAATACCAAGCAAGAATACAAATTGACAAAATACCAATGAAGGTGTTACAGGATATAGAAGTTTTTTACATTTGTGAACAATGTGGAAAGATATATTGGAATGGTACACATTTAGATCGTGCGCTCAATGGTGCTATTAGGGATCTCATTGTTCCATCTGAGTTTTAATTACTATTACATGTGATATAGTGTTTAAAGATGTTCAGACTTTGAAAGCACAAATCAAAAGTGTTTTTATTTATTTGAGTCAATAAGAATTATACTTATAATGTGGAATCACAAAAACAAAGATATGTTTAATGTACTTCATCTATTTTAAAATGTATTTTAATATTATTGAAAACATATATAACATATATATATGTTCAAACATATATATATTATCTTAACCTTTTACTTTCGTTTATTCCTATTTCGTATCGAAAAATTGGTACATTTCATATAGCCTTTGTTGAAATATCAAAAATGATATATTTTAATATAAATATGGTTATATGTGTTGTATTGTAAAAATAACACTTCATACTTATTTCCATTAGTTATGAAAAATAATGTACTGTAAACAATGAAATAATTATCTATATATATTCTTTTTTATTTTCGCTTTTATCCTTTATTTTTTCTATATACAGCACAAGATTTTAGATAATAAAGGAATAATTTTATATATTGAATTGATTTCGTAAAATATTTTGTAAAAGTTTCGTCATTAAGTTGTAGTTTCTTTTATTGTTTCATTATTATACAAGTTATACAAGTAAATCGTTGTTACAGAAATTGAAGATATACTGTAGAGATATTTTGAAAAACGTCGTATATATTATCAACATTTATTTATTCCACACCTGAATTATATTCCTGCAATTCTAGAATATCTTTTTTCCCAAAAAGCGGAGGTCCAATTAATGCTTCTATGTCCTTGTATGTCAAGGTTTCTTTCTTTAGAAGTTCTTCAGCCAACTATAAATTCAGGAAAGGAAATTTATTAGATATTTAAGGAGATTAACATAGTTCCATGTGCTGTAATAAAATAGTACTAGACACTTATCAAGCAGAAGGCTGTAATATTTAGTAATTATTGAAACAGTGTCTAAAAAATTATAGAAACTGCTTAGGTATATTATACATGTAGTAATCATACATACAGTTATCAATTTATCTTTATTATCTTGTAATAACTTCTCAGTTGTTTTATATGCTTCAACGATTATTCTTCGTACCTCCGCATCCATTAAACTTCCTAGCTTCTTGCTATATGGTTTTTTAGTTTTCTAGTTGATAATTTCAATCAAAAATATAAATCAGTGGTATACTACTACCATTTGGTAAATTATAAATATATCTTACCGTGCTCGTTAACTCTTTATCAAAAGAAAGCAAACCCACAGAGGGACTCATTCCAAACTGTTGAACTTGGAGATATGCCATATCAGTTACCTTTTGTAAATCATTTTGTGCGCCAGTGGAAATTTTGTTAAACATTATATTTTCTGCAACTCTACCGCCTAATAGTACACACATACGTTCAAAAAGGTGTTTTGAACTTAGAAGTTTTAGATTTGAATCGGAATACTGAGAAAACCCCAATTGTTTATTTGTCCTTGGTACTATTGTTATTTTAATTAAAGGATTTGCATATTCCAACATCCATGCTGCTACTGCATGACCAGCTTCATGATAAACAATAACTTTTTTCTCAGAGGGTGTCAATGTACTAGATTTTTTCACTGTACCACCCAATACTTTATCAACTGCATACATGAGATCAGTATTATCAATTTTAACTTTTTTTTCGTTTGCTGCGTGTAATGCAGCTTCGTTACAGACATTTGCTATCTCAGCTCCTTCAAAAATACCATTCAAAACAAGAGTATTAAAATAAAAGTAAGATTCAAATAATTTATTGAGAATTACACACATACCACTAAAACCGGGAGTAAGATGAGCTAAATATTTAGCATATTTCATTGGAGTGCCTTCCAATGATAACGACTGAAGATGATATTCAAAAATGTCTTTTCTTTCTTCTAAAGTCGGAAGATCGATTAAAATATGTCTATCAAATCTACCACATCTCAATAAAGCTTTATCTAGAACTTCTGCTCTATTTGTCGAGGCTAAAATAATAATATCCTTTGCCTCTATCATTCCATCCATTTCTACTAAAAGTTGATTTAATGTTCTCTCGGATTCACTGTCAGCAGATCCGATATATGAGTTTTCTCGTTTCTTCCCTATTGCATCAATTTCATCTATATAGATGATACTGGGCGCTCTTCCATAACAGATAACACAACAATAAGTTTAAATATATTAATAACTGCTTTGTTTGTCAAAATAAAAATCAGTAAAACCTTTTTTTAGCTTCTGCAAATAAATCCCTTACACGTGCAGCACCTAGTCCCCCTATTACTTCAGTGAATTCAGATCCATTCATTGATAAGAATGGAACATTTGATTCAGTTGCAACAGCTTTAGCTAAAAGTGTTTTACCGCAACCAGGTGGTCCCAAGAGTAAAGCTCCTAAAATCAATTTCAATGAATTACAAGAAAAAATATTTCAAAAGAATTATAGATATTTGAGTTCTACAAATATAGAAAACCTTTAGGCACTTTAGCACCAAGCTTTGTATATCTTTCAGGGTTTTTAAGATAATCAACAAATTCCATAACTTCTATTTTGGCTTCTCTCAAACCAGCAACATCTTTAAAACGAACACCTTTACCAGAAAAAGGTTCCACTAACGTATATTTTGCTTTATTCATGAAGGAAAAATTGGCAAATTGCTTTTTTATCATTGGATGACGGAAGAACAAGACAAAGAACCCAAATGTCAATAATATCTTAATTATCTCTGATATAGCCATTTCTTCATTCAGGTGAACATATCTAATTGAAATTCCATCCTCTAAAAATTATTCAATGAATTTCAGTATTAAAAAATGGTTTATAGATTTATTAAATATGTATAATAATTATACCTGATCTAATGCCAATGCGTTTTTCTATTGCCCTAATTTTTTCTTCAACATCATCAGGAATATCATAAAAAGTAAGCTGTTTAAACAGGATTTTTCCTCTATAAGTAGCACCTGTTCTTACTATAGCTCGTACCTGATTTGGATAAATCCTAATTTCTTGAACTTGTCCTTTTAAAAGTACTTCATTTATAAAATCATTCCAGTCCATTCCTACGACCTGGCATAAAATAATAAATTTTATGAGTAAATTCTTTCAACCGGTAATTATTCATTTACAAACTTACTATTGCGTCGAAGATTCCAGACATAATTAAGTAATATACGGAACATATGATGAATATTATAGCAAATTTCAGTAGTAGCATATTTAATTCAGATTTTTTAGGGTTTTCTTTATTAGAATTGTCAGATTCATTGGAACTGCGTTGATGATTACTAGAGCTTGTGCTGAAACTTCTTGCGTTACAGAACTTTGAAAAGTAAATTCTAAATGACTCATTTTTTGAAAACAGCAATTTCGTCCCACTTAATCCAGTGTGTTTTATTTTATACGACTAAAACAAATTTTCTAATAATCATACCAGTGTAACATTAATTCATTGAAATAATTACCTGATGTGATAATGGAAAACATAACCTATTCCATCGGTTATTAAAACTAATATTTCTGGAGATAATGTTAAATACATTGTGTTTCTTTAAATTATATTTGAACAAATATCCAAGAAGTTTCCGTGAAACGATGTACTGTCGTTCGGAATATATTATCGAACTCTGCATGTTTGTATCATGCAATATGAGATCACATGCGTTAACCCATTTGTAAACCCAACATATAAATCACAACTGTAAATTCATTGTAAGTTAATTATATAGTAATTATTTTGGCGAAATTCCAATATTTAGATTAACAGATGGTATTCAATTTATAACTTGTTCATAGAGTTACGTATATACATGAGTTGTTGTACTTTAAAAGCTTCGTAATATTTTGCAATATTGCAAAAACCAGATGAGAAAATTGGATATTTTTATATTTTATTTACTGTTACATTTATTAATAGATTTTACTTAATTGACTTTAAGTGTAATGATTCACTGATATAAAAATATACTAATCGCTAAATAATTAACATGTTAAAATTGTTATAAATAAATTATAAAAGATGTTACGACGCGTAAAAAACAATTTTGCAAATACATTAATTAATATATAATCAAAATTGACTAAAAATAATTTACAAAATTAATGACATTGCTAAAATGAACAAAATCAAAATTATCCTGTCTATGACAACAATATATTATCTATATTATCTATATAATCTATCTATATTATCGACGGAAATCGAATTCCATATTATCGACGAAGACAGAAATTTATATTATCGATAAACTTACATACATATAATTGGTGTAAGTCGATAATATATCAATAATAGGTAATATTCATATAAAATATTTATAATTTAGAAATTGATTTACCGAACACTCGCTGTATGGTGAACTTTGTTTTATTTTTTACACAATCATTAAAAACGTACGTAATATCAGATCATACATTGAAAAATGATTTATTAAACTTATATGAGAAATTGATTGTTAAAAGGGTATCATCTTTTAGTTATTAATTAAAGTATATTTTTATATATTCCAAAATTTAAATGTAAGAGATAGGAGTATATCAACAGGTTTTCAATGTTGCATGCATTAAAAATTGCGATGTTTTTGAAAGTGCCTAATGTTAAAGCTTCAAAAAAATAGTTTTTTATAAAATTTTATGTAACAAATGGATAAGCCTTAGAAAGATTCATTGTAATCACAGAGTATAAAAGAATCAAAGGTGAGAGGAGGAAAATAGAAGGGGGGGGGGCAGAATGAAAGAGAAAAGAGAAAGAGAGGAAAGGGAGAATGGTGGAAGCTGGCTGAATATTTTTACCCAAGCCTGTTAACTACACTCTGTTATTTTATCTCACGTACGCAGTTTTTCCACCACTACCATGCCGTTACGCAGGAATATAAGTTTTAAGGCGTGTTTTGATAGCGTCAGGGTGTGTCAGCTGGGGCTTCCTACCTAATGGATCACTTCTTCGTTTATTCGTTCATACTTTTTGAAGTATATGACCCCATGATACCACGAACACTCTGATAATTTTAGTTGTATCGTAATTATTCGTAGATGTATAGATTTATTTGTAGAATTTATTTAGTTATTTGTAGAATTGCACATAACGAAGGAAGAAACTTACCTAAAAAGTAAAAAATAAAATTAATTTTGATCTATTCTCGTTTATTTAATTATAAGATTTAAAAATACATGGTTTACTTTAATTTATTAGATTGTTCCGAAAATTCATAGCGAAAATTAAGAGAGATTTAACTAGAATTAGAACTCTCACACATACTTCTATCTTCAGTATCCAACTCACATTATTCGATATAAACTTGTAATCCAATATATTATTATCAAAAATCTATAGAATTACTGAAGAAATCTTATAGAAGTGCTGACTAATTAAAATTAAATCGATGCATGCTTTCTACGAAATGTTCATATTCCTGCAATTGAAGCTGGCAAAATTCTTGATGACAAAGTGTTGACAATTACAGCTCTATCGCTTAAAAGGCGTGAAAAGGAAAGGATAAAAGTGGTTCATCGCGAACGTATATTTACGTAAAACAATATTTTCGTTGGCTTTAAGAAGGTGGCGACAGAGTATTTCTCTCTCCCTCTCTTTCTATTCCGACATACTTCAGTAAAGAGTACAAGAAAGATACGCGAAGACATCGTCAATCGTCGACTTTGCATTTTACCTTCTACATACGTACAAATATCAAATTACTAGTGTGTTAATTTTTCTCCTTATTTTATATCACAGGGCAATATGGTAGATCTATAGACTCCAAATATATATGTAATGAAAAAAAGACATAGTGAACTTCTAGAAACTGTATTAAATAATTACTTATCATTGCACGTAACATTACTTGCAATTATGAATTATATACAAGTACTTTAAAATACCTTCTCTCTGTGAAAATCATTATTAAAGACAATAAAATTTATACCAATAATACAATTAATGTTTTTTTTCACGAATAGACAAACCGAGTCGAATGATATAACCTAAAAAAATTGTTTAAGAAGAAATAAACGTAAAGAAGAAAGACAAAGAAGGAATGATACTTACGCTGAAAAAGGAGGATGGAACCAATTGATTTGTTAAATAACAAACCATGTTGTGTTAGGTTTGCTATGATAACCAAACAACGTCACGGATTGTGGCCAGTGTACAACTTGGTTCATTCAGTTCCTCTTACTATGCGGTATCCAATTCATTCATAAATTTCGTATACAAAAATATCAAAGGATTCAAATACTCACTAGTAATGAGTCATTACATCGTATGTAAAAATGCTTCTTCTTTAGATATCATTTTCTTTTCGTTCATTTCCGGTTCTCCAGGAAAATAAATCTCAAGGAAATATTTTTTGTCCATGAAACTATTATCGGTAATGGATCTTTCGTCGGGATTAGTGTTCCCGCGTAAATGTGGTTAATCAGAGCCTGAACGGGCTTCCAGAAATCCATTTCACGTAGCGTTCACGTAGCGACGCTACGTATAGGGAGAGCTGCAAGAACGGACGTTGTTATTACAGATGCCACTCGTTCAGAATCCCGGGGTATATTTCAAACAAAAAGAAGCCTCCTTCCAATCCGGAAGAGTGACGCCTAATTTTCAGGATCGTGAGTTCATAGTTTTCTGAAAAAAGAAAAAAGAATGACCAAATTACATTAACCAGGAATTTATTCTCTAGCCTTATTGTTATCATCAGTACTATCAAATTTCAAAATCCAATTGACACGCCGCAAGATGCCACCACCGACAACAATAACAACCTTACCTATAAAATAGAAGAAAACCCGACAAAGAGATAATTGCGGGTAAAAAGCGAGAGATGTTTTTCTTCTAGCAAAATGGCAAGATCCCGAAGCATCCAGGATAAAGACAGACGAACAAGTTCGACTTTGTTGAAAATAGGAGAATGAATAGAGGAAGAGGAAGAAAAGATAGGAAAAGAGGAGAGAAAAATGGAAGGGGGAAATGGAGAAAAAACGAGAAAGAGAGAGAGAGAGAGAGAGAGAGAGAGAGAACACAATAAGAGAAAGGAAGACAGGGTGGGCAGAAGGAATTCGTACTGAAATAACACTGGATGATTGTGGTATTGTCAACCCTGGTAGTAGTGCGTGCTTTCGCGTTTCACTCCCCTTCCCTACAACACTACGTCCTTCCTCTCTCTCTCTCTCTCTCTCTCTCTCTCTTCAGCCCCTCGAATTGTGTCTTGCCACCCCTAAAACTCGTACTATCCTACCTCTAGCACGGTTTAGGCACTAGAACGTAGGTGCTACCGGATAGAATAGACGGCGCTGCTAGAAGGGATGGAACAACACCCCGTTCCCACCGATTCTCCCCTCTTTCAGCGTCGTGGCCGCCTTTTTCTCGCTCGGTCCCTCTCCTGTTCTTCGGCCTCCACTATTCCATTCCCTAAATGCAGCCAATAAAAACAACACCACGCTTTGCCACGAGAGCCACCGCAGGAGAATCGAGAATATAGTGAATTATAAAAATAACACTGCGAAACCATCGAACAATCGGTTGGTTCAATAGTCGTTCGTTTCATTTCTGTGGCTCGCGAAAAACCTTCCCATTCATGTCTGGTGACAACTGTTCGCCGCCTCCCTCTGCTTCTTCTAGCTGCTTGTTTATCTTCTTATTGTGCGCCGATCGGTGAAAATTACTGAAAAGAGCGCCAAATAAAGAATAAGGAACGTTTCGACATTTTCGACGATTCATGGCGAGTCTGTCGAAGATTCGAGATTGATTTGTTTTTAAAGATAGTGATATTTTAATATTTATAGCAATCTCGCGAATCTTTGTTTAATCCTTTTGCATCTGGAAAGTGGGTCGCTCTTGCGACGCTTTGAACGAGATATTTTGTGTGTTTAATATTCGTATACAGTGGTTACAGAACATATCAGTAAATCATTGTGTCCATTACATTATTTAGATACTAATTAATTAAGTCTAAGTATGTTAAATTAAAGTTTAGTAGTAGTTTCATGTGATTACAAAGATCAGATATAATGGAAATAAAACGTATAGAATCCAATAAAAAACCGATTCATAGAAAAATAAGGGTACTATATGCTAATACATTTTGTAACCATTGTATATAATTAATACTGAATACATATAAAATAAAATATTGTTTCATGTAAAAGTAATAACGAATGCCCATGTTCTATACATAGTAAATATCATTAGTGAAACATTAAAAATATCACAAGAGATATCTCCTGAACTAATTTTTGCCGAATTTTTTTGTAGATATCTTGCATTTTAATGGAAAGACGCGCCAGATATCTCGTTCATAGATGAGAAAGGGTTGAAGAAAAATCTCGTCGACGTAACGGAAGCAAATTTTTCTCTAGCCAAGCCAAAATAGAAGCAATCCCTTTTCGATTTCTTCTCTTCTGTCATTCCGGCTGATGTTTTCCTTCTTTCTACCGGCATTCCACAGATTTTCTCCCGGTTTTCGCGTCCTCCTCCTCCCGCTCGTGGTGCACGCGAGTACACGAACGCCTACTCGCCTCGGCGAAGTCAAAGAGAGATAAAATCTATAAATATGTGGGAGGCGCACGCGACCCATTCCAGTGTTTGTTCAACCAAGAATAACCTCCGTTTCTTCATCGTACGCAGAACCCCGAGAAGAGGCTGGTTTTGTGGCTTGACGCAAGCCTAATCCAGGGTGATGCTTCGTTAACCACCTCCGTTGAACGACTACCAAAAGATTTTTTTCTTCGTCAATTTACAAGTTTTCCACGACGATATCGTATTGTTTTGTGAAATTACTCCGAATCAATATATACCTGACACTTTCTCCTATATCGAGAACGGAAGTTGGAATGGAACGTCATCGACGAGGAACTTCAGGATTATGAAGACTCTTCGAATGGAATAGAAACGATGATATTATAGATGAAGAGAAAGAAACAGGTTTTTCTGTGAAGAAATAAGGATTTTTTAAGGTTACGTTATTAGATGTAACAAAATGAAAAGTTTAAAATAAAGCTTTTACTGTTATATTTATTCCTAACCTAATCTTCCTATCTTTTCATTATACTTCCATTTTAATGAAATGTCCTTTCTTAGATTCACACCGATGCATTTTTCACGATATTCTCGATTCCGTACTCAATCATCCGTCGGTGGAATTCAAACAATTTGTCGACGCAAATTCGGGACGCTCTTCGGGATCCTCGTTCCGCCGGGGGCAAAAGTTAGTTGGCTAGACGTGAACCGGCAGCAGACGGGAATTAGTTAGCGGTAAACACACCTCATCAATCTTCCTCGAACGTCGTCATTCTCTTCATCATCGCGACACGGTGTACCGACGATCTGAAATACCCGCGACACGTGTCTCCATTAAAGTAGCGCCCGTTAAGAACCTTGAGTATATAATTTTCTGGTTGAATCGTTTGTTCGTTGGAAACTTGGCTTTTTTCAAGCGAATTTATAGCCTGCCTGGAAAACGTAACACTTCATCGAAAACTGAAGGCACTGAAAATGGATCATTCGTAGGAAATTAGAAGAGCTTGAACGATTTAAGAACATTATACTACACGCATTCACTGTACTCTTATATAGAAGAGAGTTGTCAAAATCGTAGTAAATATTTTATATTGTAATTTCTATTTGATAGGTATCAACTGCATAAGTTCATATTGAAAATTAAAGCTTGATGTTCAAGGCACTTACGGATTAGGACAAGCAAATTATACAATTTTTTATTGCAGCAATAAATATTTTAAATAATTTTTTATTGCAATTTTTTATTTTTTATTACAGCAACTCTGTTACTTAATTTCGAACTACTATGCAATTACTTCTGATAGATTTTTTTATTATCAACATAAATATTTAAGCTTGGTAAGTAACGTTATTTGCAAGATTCAACTCATAAGTATCATACAACACACTATTTTAATTAATTGATATTTTCAGTTGACAAAAACAAGCAGGTTTCCTTTTTTCCAATAAATCAAATAAATAATGTCAATATCAATAAATCAAAAATATTTAATACCACATACAAGTATACAATGTATATACTATACCGTACTATGATTCTACTATCTGAGTATACTATAACTGAAAACAACCAAAATTAAAGTAAATATTCTATCAGCACTTTCAACATCACATTAAACAAAAGAAAGAAATATAATCTACTATAACACTGTACTACACTACAACAATGAAACAAGGAACTTGAATGCAACAAGGAATACTAAAGATTAATTACGAATGTACAATGATTCAATAATCTAAGGATCTAAGAACTACACTAACGCGTGTAATCGCAAATCAGAAAGCTGCTTCCATTCCACGTGTCGCAATTAAAGCAAAATCTTTGGTGGCGGTGGCGAGAAGACTTGAAGTGTTGTTAAGAGAAGCCGGAGGGCCACGGCGAGAAAGGTCCGCCATTCTCGACACCTGGCAACAGCCAATGGTAGGATAAAGCGGACAGGAGAGAGCTTTTGGTCCTCGAACGCCACACCCTTCATTGTGACCACATATCGACCGTCTCTCACAGCTTGGGGCTGCGTTCCCCGTACTAATTGTAAGTACTTGCTGTACTTGTGCGCGCATGTGTGAGAGTGCAACGCTTCCCAACTGGGCGCAAACACGCGCGCGCGCCTGCACCTACTTCTGGATCGTGGATTCGTGGTGATACCGGAACCGATGGACGATTTTACTCGCACAGTTCCCTAAAATTAAAATACAGAAATGAAATAGAAGAATACATAGAATCTTGATATTACAATTTACATATATTTTGAGTAGAGCTTCAATATTTGTCTACTTAGATTAAAAAACAATGTAGAGATTTTTCACTTGGTTAGAAATGAAATATAAAAATGTAGAAAACATTAATATTTAAATTTATATATATGTATATGTGTGTATATATATGTATTCTGAATAGAACTCTAAAATTGTATTTTTACATTGAAAAGCAACGTAGAAATTTTTCATTGAAATTAGATAAAAAATGGAACGCCAGTTATATATTGCAATTTTGCTCCTCTATAATTACATATACAATATCTATAAAGTCGACGTATTTGTACAGAAGGATATTTTTGAAAATCTTGAAGAATGAATAATATTGAAAAAAATGTTATTCATAAAAATACAGATGAAATACACGTATGTTTTCTTATCTGTTGATAAAATCGATTTGTTTTCAGATGGATATGTCAAGGAGATTTCAAGAAGATTTCTCTTTGTCATCTGTTTTTTAGAAGCGACACATAAATTTAATGATCATCCTGTAAGAGAAATAAAAAGAGGTATCACGAATCTTCTTTTAATTCCACAAAATAAAATAAATTATTACCAAAGTATATTATAAAGTACTTACTGTCTTTTAATTTTTGCAGAATAAAATGAGAAACGGTGAGATACATTCTCCTGAAAAGGGGAATACAATTATTTGTAGCGTGTTTTAATAGATAAATGATACAAATTCGAAATAAACCAAACATGATGGATTAACCAGTGGTAAATATGAAATTCGTGTACCGCCATGAGGTAGTCGAGTGTGCCAGCCTGTGCGGTCAGGTTGAGGGCAATAACCATCCACTTTAGCTTCAACAGGGCTCCTATATGGCGCGAGAATGCGGAGCTACCCTAGGTAACCCTCGAATAATATTTTGATATCCCCCGGCCAGGACTTTTCTTCTCGTCCGATCCGCCACATATCAGCGGCAGGAAATTATTTTTCACACTCTCGTATCCTTTGCCTCCTCCCCCACTTTGCCAAGCATTGATGCTGTCTTCCCTGAAGGAACAGAAGAAAACCTTGTATGCTCTCGCGTAAGCTGGTATTCGTTAAATATTACTATTATATTCAACATAGCGATAAATTTATTTTAAGCAGATATTAAATAATTTACATTTTTGTAGGAAAGACGCAAGTAATTGCAAAGGAAGCAATATTAGAAATATTATACGCTTTTTTATTTATGACGAGATACTTTGAATCTTGTCTAGCAAAATTCTGAACGTTGCATTTCAACGAAAATACAAAACTTCGAAATCAAACTTTGGAATTGCAGTGAAATAGAATTGGAAGTAGTGTATATTATGCTATTTACTTATAGAAAAATTTGTAAAATTTTAGTGAATAAAGTAAATTGGATATTACATTCGAACAGGAACGTTGTAAGAAGCAACATTGTAAGTATTGCATTTCTCTGTAAACAAAAAATTATTGGAGCTATAAAACAAAGCTCTATGCATAACAAATAAGCGTTTAAAGTACTAAAAAATATGTCACGGGGTTTGCATAGGGACAACGACTGTAGAAACGCTACCAGAATGAAATACCTGAAGACTGAATACCATGTCTGAACCAGCTAGCTTGTACACACGAAATGAAGCTTTTACTAAACTACATTGATGGGCACTTAATAGTTCAGTAATGGGTGACCATGTGGTCCTGTGAAAGTTAGCCTTACTAAAGGACTACTTATACAAAGTGTAGGCAAAGAGACAGGTATCCTGGTGACGAAAATACACACAAAGTGTCACAAGAATGACTTGAAAATCTGAAAGCTTGCACAAGAAAGTCATTATTAATTCACATTAAATAATACATCCACTTCTTTAACTTCGTAACATTTCAGTTAAATGGAAAGTTTCTTATTCATATTTTCATGTTTTAATAACTTTTTAATGTTATTCTTTCTTCTAATTTTATGTTTATCATCGTTTCCAAATATGTTGAATACGACATTGAACATAACATAACATTTACACACCGCTGCATTTATTTTATTTGCATACTACTTGTTTGCGGATTAATCGAATTTCAATTGTACCCACTTCCTTATTAATTAACAATATTTTTTTGAGCCAAACTGATAAACATATGTGCATACAAATATTGTATACTTTGTAATAATAATAATAATTACATACTAAACAACTGCACAATATATGTATACAAAAATCAGGCAAATCACACTGAGAATTACGGAAGGGACAGAAATAGTAACAACAATAATCATAAAAAAGAAATAGTAACAGTAATAATAAATGAATAAAGACAGAAAAAGTAAGCAATAATACCAAAAACAAATATGGCAACTAGAAACTTCATAAAGGGCAGTACGAAGTTGAAGAGCTTCCTGCATAAACGAATAGAGAAACCAAGAAGATGTATAGCAATCTATATAGTAAATTAAGATGTATACATATTTTAATAAATAATTAAATGAGATACAACTTTAAGGAATAAACTAAGATAGAAAGAAAGTATATCAATCGTGCACATACACAAAAAATTGTTAATAAGCCTCAATGCAATAAACGAATGCGATACAATACAATGTTAATAATAATAAAAATAGCACAAAAATAAACATGTAGGATAAACATAACACTTATTAAATATTTTTCATGCTCACAGGAACTAAAAGCATTTTAATCATAAGTAACGATATTAATTAGAAAACATGTAGCATACTAACCGATTACATTGAAACAGAGAATCATTTTGATTCCAGGACACTTGCACAGAAGCTGGCGTAACACAGGTATACTTGCAGATAAAATAGGATGCAGTGGACCAGACAAGTCCGGCCTAAATGTTATTTCATGCGACAGAGATTGCTTCTTCAGGTAACACGCTACCGACCTAGACGTTGGACCTGCACGAGAGGAGTTCGTCAA